>NW_027437200.1:0-350000 GCF_033239565.1 Halichoeres trimaculatus
CATTTTACCGGAAAAGTGATCCATGAGCTTTTAAACAGCACACAGAATAAACAGAGAGCAGGTTTTCTTCATGGTAACGTGTGTGTTTAACAGGTTAAAAACACGGATAAATCTCTGTCACTGTTTCTGTTTGATCAGAGTTATTACTGCGCACATGTGCAGACGCGCAAACAGCTGTTAGAGCTGACTGACAGATGATCCAGAGGTGATCAGCTGATGCCGTTATCACTGAAACACGTCGCTTCATGTGACGCTCTGAAGGAGAGGATGTCCCATTGCTCTAAAAACGAATCTCCTCCATCCTCTCTCCTCTCTTCATTTCCTCGCGTCTCTCCCATGCATCTCTGGTGGGAGGGACTAAGACGCAAGTGAATGACGCAAGTGGAGGAAGGAAGGATGGAACTTTGGAGCTTTGAGACGCACCCAGAGACGCACCAATTGTGTCATCTTTGTTGTATGGCCTCTGTCTTTTTCTTACTGCCCTCTGCTGGTTTGGGGGTGCAGTGCAGTCCCTTTTATCGCTTCTCAGCACTGCTTTGGTTTGTTTAATCTTCATGAGACTAAAGCTGCTGAGGAAATGCAGACAACAAGGGGGAATTTATGTTTTTGGTCCTTTTGGTTGAAAAGCACCCTCAGAAAGTGATGTTCCAGAGGCACCTGAACTCTAGGGGGACAGTCAGAACTACTCTCTGGCCTGAATAGGCTCAGAGGGGTCAGGGTATTGGGATCAATGAGGAGCATGAGGAACTGTCTGATGATACATACATACATACCAACACAGTGAATGTTTTAAAGGAAAACAAAGGTTTGTAACGAAAACTGAAAGAGTTTGGTCAGAAAGCCTTGTGCACAGAGCTTTTTCTGCTGTGGAGGACAGAAAGACAAACTTACACCTCTTCAATGGTTAAATCTGGTTTCCACAACAGCTCAGTAGGAGCAGTGATCTCGTAGGTCTCACAGAAATCCCTCGGTTTCCAGTTGATAAATTTATTTTCCCACCACTTAAAAGAACAAGATGTAAAGTTCAGTTAGTTGAGTCATATGGTCTTTTAACAAAAAAGACCAAAAAGTCAAACAAAAAGTCTTTAGAGTGAACTCACCATCATCATCCAAAAGTAAGAAACTAATTCCTGTTCCTTTTCTTTCTACGAGGAGAAACAAGAAAGTCCTGATCAAGCCTCAAAGGTCAGATAAACCTACATTTAATTATCATAAATGCCAGCAACAGCTTTAAAAAAAACATTAGCAACAACAAAATTCTGAAAAAGCTGAGTCATGTCAAAGAAGAAGCAGGAGAAACTATGAGTCATTATCAACAGGTTAGTCACATGAGTGAGTCGAAAAAAATGAGCCTCCAGAGAGGATTTCATCATCTGCACAACATGATATCATGAGAGGATGAGAGAATCTGGAGAAACCTCTGAACAACAGGGACAAGAACCAAAACTATGACCAGATGGACCTCAGGCAGCTCTGCATTAAAAACAGACATGACTCTGTTGAGGAGATCACTGCATTCATGAAAACAGACATAACTCTGCAGAGGAAATCACTGTATCAATAAAACAGACTTTACTCTGTAATGGAGATCCTTGAAAACTTTTGGGAACTGAAGAAAGTTAGGGTTAGGGAGTCTTTCTAAAATAATTCACAAGTAATTTATGTTAGAGACAAAAGAAAGGAAAGACAAACTGACTGATGAGAAAGAATGACTGCTGTGTTGAAATTAGTGGATAACTTGAGGTCTAGAAACTGGACTTCATCCATTGGTCCATGGTCCAACTAAACACAGAGTGAGTTTGAGATCTACTCCCACAGACATTAATCCATAAAGCAGTAATATGGCTTCGGCAGAAGACAAAAAAAAAATTAATTGAAGGTTAAAAACACTTACCACGTCTAAAATGCTGTAGAGGTTTATAAACAGCATTACATTTGTGGGGCTCCTGATATGTTTGGTTGGGCGGGTCCAGTAAAACTTGACTTTGTCCGATAAATGAAAGTAATTTACGATGTTGGTATGATTACAATGATCTGGCCAATCACCTACAGAGAAGACAAGACATTTTCATTAAAACAGTAATTTCCCTGTAAAAGAAGCAGTCATTAAGTCTGACTGTAAACTGGAGACCAGTCACTTCATGTTCCTGTTCCTGGTTTGAATAAAACAGTTCTGTGAACTGCAGTAACTAATGACTGAGAAGAGTCACAAAGCATACAGTGACTTCTTTTCCAACTCAGCATGGCAGAGTGTGTGAACATAGCTGTACCCAGAGTCAAGAGGAAGATTGAACAGAAGAGCAGCTTGTGGCTTTAATTCAAAGAAAATGACTGAACATTAAGTTTTTCAGTCAGCTCCAGTGTTTGGTCAAACGAGCTAAATGTCATGGGAATTAATCAAAAACTTGATAACTGTGAACAAGATTACATAAAACAGTCTGTATTTAATACAATAAAATTTGAATAATAACCTTCATTTATGAATCACTTTAACAAATAAAGGATCATACCTTCCTCAGAGTCGTACTGATCATCAGGAGGCTGAGTGTGATTGGAGCTGCTTCCACCTGACACAGAAAGAGTTCACAGGTTTTCATGTTGTCGTTATTTTCATGTTTATGTATTCAAGCAGGCTTTTGGAACCACAAGGTGAAGGTGATCAGCAGACCTCAGGGACCGCGGTGGAGTGTAAATATTTAAAAGGTCAGGTACTGAGGTGCTGATCCATGTAAAGATTTAAACACAAACAATAAAAATTTAAAATGAAATCCAAAATAAATGAGAGGGTCCAGCTGCAGACCTCCACTCTCAGCCGAATAACGGCTGCTCCAACGAATCGGAAGCCAGCTCCAATGTGAGACGGATGCGACGTAAAACTGTTCCCTTTTTTCAGTATTACATGTCTGATTGGCTATTCCACCTCCAGCTCCTCTGACGTAAGACAATCCTATTGGCCCTCGTTTATCAATCTTGGTGAGAATTTGCGCAGATCTGGGTGTAAAAATCAGTTTACCAATGTTCACGTGTGATTTATGAAACGTGCATACCAGGACCAATCACGGCGTACGCCTGATCAGCTGTTGATAAATGCGGCGTCTGAAAACAACCGGTTACATAACACGCCCCTAATTATTCAAGGTAAAGCTGGCCGAACCCAGGGCCGGTCCTACACATTTTGGTGCCCCAGCGAGATTGTCATTTGCGTGCCCCCCCTGGGTGCCCCCCCCCAACAAACATTACTCAGACATCACCACGAATTAAAGAACACAAACATGTTTTTTTATTTTCTGGCTCATATAACAAAGTCAGTTTTACTCCTTTAAGGAGGTAAGAGAAAAAAATACAAATAAAATGCTAAAACAGTCTTCAAACAAGATAATTGTGCATTGGATGTCTCATTCACATTTATAGAGGTCATATAGTGAAGTTTTAACAAAATTACTAACAAAGTCAGCCAGTCCTAGTGGCAGTAAACATTTTTGTATGCATAGAAAAGGTGCTGTTCAATACTCTTTGTATCACATCAAAGTCAGTTTTACTCCTTTAAACACGGATGATAAAATAAAATGTATAATGTTAAAATAATAAAACAAACATTTGGTTGAACAACATGTTTCAGAGAGTGGTGTAGATGGGAGATCACCAGATGTTTGGGCTAGAGGAGCTGCACAGTGTGTGTCAGTGGAGGAGGTGCTGGATGTTGGGGATGTTGGAGCTGAAGGTGCAGCTGTAAACAAAGCACATTCATGCTCTTACACCACTGCATTGTCTTTTGTGTACAGTAATGTTACTGCACATAAACAAAACAAATACAATTTATTAAATTTGACTAAATCCTACATGTAATAGCAAGGTGTAACTGTAAACTACACCAACTTATCAATTACACGAGACCACAAATAATTGGCTGGAGTTACTTACATGCTTCAGAGAGTGGTGTAGAAGTCCCTTCTCCTCCAGGAGTTGGGGGCTTCAAGAATTTGCTGAGTGTGTCTGTACGAACACAGGTACAGTTATTAGCCTAGCAAAAGCATGTATAGCTGCACAGTACAAACAATTTAAATCATTTTTGTAATTGATAATTGTAGTCACATTATCACTGATATAATGGGGCAGCCTGCTACTAATTTTGAGACTCAAGGCAAGCATGATGACAAGGGTTTGGGTTTGTACCTCTGCAATGCAGGTGTAAAGTAGTAACCTAGTTTTTAGTAATAAAACTACTAAGCCCAAACGTGAGGAATGAGCATTCATCTCAATCTGTATGAATCTATCAATAGCCCATCATAACATTGCATTATCTAGCTAGCTTTACCTTTAGCTTTACTACTTTTATTATTACTTTATTACTTAGCTAACACTAGCGTTAGCGCCTGTCAGCCTAAAATAACACAGAAATGCAAAACAGCGCTTTGTTGACATAGCTTGCCTCTTAATTGGGCTTTCCTTTCCTCCTTCTCTTTTCTCCGTTTTCTGCCCTGCGCACCTGAGGGTTTGTGCCTTTTCGTTTTTAAAGAACGCTACCTGTCTGCCTGATATGATATGCGCGGCGGCAGCGGCACCAACATAGGGTGCTTCTCAATGCGTTAACTTCGTGCTTCCTCCGTCCTATCTCCTCCACGACACCGGAAGTACTTTCCCAGTCGCCATTTTGAAGACTGTCCCAAAGCGATAATTGCGCTCAGAGGAGAGAGGAGAGAGGAGAGAGGAGACTGATCGGAGGAGCTATGATCGAGGAGACACGAGAGCCGGCTTTGCGGAAGTCTTTTCACTGACCGACACGCCCCCATATGGAATATCACTCTCTGATTGGACGCTGCAGCAGCTCAGACTTCACATGAAACTTCACAAACACAACGGAGTTTAATGAGAGAAAAGACGAGCTGAGGACGGGCACGGAGGATCATTTAGAAACTGATCATAAATCTGGTATTAAAGGGTTCGCTGTGAGTTTAGAGCACAAAACACTGAACACAACCATCATCAAATCAATATAATCAGAGGATTAATACAGAAAACTGACTGATCAATAATATCTTCCTGAGACACAATAAGGTGGGTCATATTGATAGTAATATAACCCACTTTATCTGATCGTGAACTCTGAAGCTTCAGAGTTCACGATCAGATTGGCTCAAGATAAAGGATAAATAATTCATAAATAATCTCACAATTACGCATTTTACCGGAAAAGTGATCCGTGAGCTTCTAAACAGCACACAGAATATACAGAGAGCTGTGGTGAATCTGCTGCGCTCTGGGAGCGCTCCTCTCCTTCCCCCTCCCCTCCCTGTTCCTCTCTCCTGCGGCTGCAGCCTGCACGGCTGCAGCAGATCTGCAATCAGGCGCCGGCTACTTAAGACGCTCTTCAGGTGTGGACCGGCGCCAGTGGATTCCGTCTTGCTTCGTGGTAGTTTGGCCTCCTCTGTGATGAGTATACCTGATCTCGCGTTTTTGAGTACCTTTTCTTGTGAAGCTCGTTTACTGATTCTGTCTTTTTGCTGCTTTGTTCTAGTGCCTCCCTCGAGTCCCTGCTACAGCCCTAGCCACCTTCCACAGCCACAACTCTCAGTGTTCAGCGCTCTCAGGAGAGAGCTGTTAGTTACCGGACTCTCATACTCCATTACATTCTCTGTGCAATAAAAACTCTCTAAACCGCTTCCTTGCCTCCGCCTCGCTTTTGGGTCCAGCGAGTCCCTGCTAGTTCTGCTCAGAACTGTAACAGAATCCACTGGCCTGAAGTATGGATCCAACCTCTCCAGAGGAGTTTAA
The DNA here is from genome assembly GCF_033239565.1 of Halichoeres trimaculatus. Classification (NCBI taxonomy): domain Eukaryota; kingdom Metazoa; phylum Chordata; class Actinopteri; order Labriformes; family Labridae; genus Halichoeres; species Halichoeres trimaculatus. The sequence continues at coordinate 5,773 of NW_027437200.1, forward strand.
GGAAGCCCTCACCCACCAAGGCATGCTGCTTGGAAGGCATGATAAGATGCTACAGGGGATTTTGGAGACTCTACAAGGCCTGCATCTTCAGATCAACCAGCTCACCCCACAGGCTCCTTCCAGTGAGGTTAGAGTGCCCTCTGCTGACAGCAGTCCTGTGCAGCCTGACCCCCAACCCTCTGGCTCTGTTAGAGAGCCTTTTGTTCCCTCTCCCGAGCCTTTTTCAGGTGATTTAGGAGCTTGTGCTCAGTTTTTGTTAAACTGCTCTCTAGTTTTTGATTTGCAGCCCTCCAGCTATCCCAGTGATAAAGCTAAGGTAGCATATGTAATTAATTTACTTCGCGGCCGGGCCGCTAAATGGGCCACTGCCCTTTGGCACAGTAATTCTTCTGTGCTTTCTTCTTTTTCAAGTTTTTCATCCGAGTTAAAGAGAGTATTTGATCACCCCGTTAGAGGGAGGGAGGCCACCAGGAGACTTCTAGCTTTAACTCAGGGTTCTCATTCTGTTGCTGACTACTCCATAGAATTCCGTATTCTAGCCAGTGAGTGTGGGTGGGACGAGTCAGCCCTGATGGGGGTTTTTGCTAAGGGTCTCTCTGATCAGTTAAAGGATGAGTTGGCTACCAGGGATGAACCAGTCTCCCTGGAGGATTTAATTTCACTCGCCATTAGGATTGATAATAGATTGAGAGAAAGAGTTAGTGAGCGGGGTACTAGATCCCGCAGACCAGCCCTGCTAGTTGAGCCTACAGCCCCAGAGATCCCGTCCTCTGCCCCCATGGTCAAGTCACCTAATCCCCAACCCCTGGAAGAACCCATGCAGCTGGGCAGAGCACACCTCCATCCACAGGAGCGCAGGAGGCGCATGAGCAACAACTTGTGTATCTACTGTGGCGAGGCCGGCCATTACATCGCCTCCTGTCCTTCATCGGTAAAAGGGGAGGCTCACCGCTGAGAGAGGGGATCACGGTGAGCCAGATCTCTACCCCTGCCAGTTCCATTCCTCGCATGTTGGTACCTGCTCTGATCCTGTGGGGACAGGAGTCCTCTTCCCTTCAGGCTCTTATTGACTCTGGTGCGGATGACAGTTTCATCCATGAAGGGCTGGCTCAACAGCTCAGGCTGTCACAAGTTCCCCTTTCAGAGCCCAAGAGGGTCACCGCCCTAGACGGCCGCCTCCTCGCTATGGTAACACATCAATCCGAGCCTTTCACCCTCATCATCTCTGGGAACCATAGAGAGACTTTTCAGCCCTTCATTATCCACTCCCCCACTACTCCTCTGATCCTTGGTTACCCCTGGCTGAAACTGCATAACCCCTCTATAGACTGGTCAACCTTATCCATAACAGGCTGGAGCGCTTCCTGTCATGCTAACTGCTTGCAATCTGCCGTCCCTACTACCAGAGCTCCTCCGTCTTCCTCTCCACCTCCGGACCTGTCTGCTGTTCCTCCCGAGTACCACGATCTCGCTCCAGTTTTCAGTAAGGATCATGCCCAGTCTCTGCCACCTCACCGCCGGTATGACTGCGCCATCAACCTTCTCCCTGGTTCACCTCTACCCTCCAGTAGACTGTACAACCTCTCTCGTCCCGAGAAACACGCCATGGAGGCGTATATCAAGGACTCGTTGGCCTCTGGATTTATCTGACCCTCCTCTTCCCCTCTCGGAGCAGGATTCTTCTTTGTCAAGAAGAAGGATTCATCCCTGCGACCCTGTATTGACTTCCGGGGGCTCAACGAGATAACCATTAAGGATAAGACTCCTCAACCCCTCATCGACCCCTCGTTCGAGCCTCTGTGTGAGGCGCGGGTCTTCTCAAAACTGGATCTCCGCAACGCCTATCATCTGATTCGCATCCGGGAGGGAGATGAATGGAAGACGGCGTTTAATACGCCTCTGGGACATTACGAATATCAAGTAATGCCATTTGGCCTCACCAACGCCCCCGCTGTTTTCCAAACCCTGATGAATGACGTTCTTCGTGACATGCTGAACCGCTTTGTCTTCGTCTATCTGGATGACATACTCATCTTCTCTCGTAATCTCCAGGAACACAAGCAGCATGTCCGTTCTGTCCTCCAGCGTCTCCTTGAGAACAAGCTCTTCATCAAACCAGAGAAGTGTGAGTTTCATGTTTCTTCTGTGCACTTCCTGGGCTATATCATCGCCCAGGGGAGACTTCAAGCGGACCCAGCCAACATACAAGCGGTTGCCGATTGGCCACCTCCCTCCACTCGCAAGGAGTTACAGCGCTTTCTGGGATTCGCTAACTTCTACCGGAGGTTCATTCGCAATTTTAGCCTGGTGGCTAGCCCGCTCACCCGTCTAACCTCTACCTCCTCTCCCTTCCTGTGGACCCCAGAGGCTGAGGCAGCCTTCGACCAGCTGAAGGAGCTGTTCACCAGTGCACCCATCCTCTGCCATCCTGACCCGTCTCTCCAGTTCATTGTGGAGGTGGATGCTTCGGACACTGGAGCAGGAGCTGTGCTCTCCCAACGGGATCCATCTACCCAAAGGATTCATCCCTGTGCCTTCTTCTCCCGACGCCTCTCTCCAGCGGAGCGCAACTACGACGTGGGTAACAGAGAGTTGCTGGCTGTGGTATGGGCTCTGCAGGAGTGGAGGCACTGGCTGGAGGGGACTGCTGTCCCTTTCATTATATGGACTGACCACAAAAACCTTGCTTACCTTCGCTCTGCCAAAAGACTAAACCCCAGACAAGCTCGGTGGTCCCTTTTTTTGAGCAGGTTTGAGTTTACCCTCTCCTACCGGCCTGGCTCCAAAAATACCAAACCTGACGCACTCTCTCGCCTTCATTCCCCCTCTTCGGATTCAGAGGACCCGGATTTTATCCTTCCTTCTTCCTGTTTCGTGGGAGCTGCTCAGTGGGAGATCGAACACGAGGTTAAAAAGGCCCTCAAGGCCCAACCGGATCCAGGGACAGGACCCAAGGATCGGCAGTTTGTTCCCGAGTCCGCCCGTGCCAAAGTCCTCCAGTGGGGACACTCCTCAAGGCTGGCCTGCCACCCCGGAGTGACCCGCACTCTCGAATTTCTTCAGCAGCGTTTCTGGTGGCCCAACATGAGCAAGGACACACGGGAGTTTGTCCTTGCGTGCTCTGTCTGTGCCAGAGGCAAGGCTTCTCACCACCCGCCTGCTGGTTTGCTGCGCCCCCTCCCTGTGCCTAGTCGACCCTGGTCCCATATCGCCCTGGATTTCATCACTGGTCTGCCCCCCTCCGAAGGTAACACAGTTATACTCACTATTATTGACAGATTTTCCAAGATGGTTCATTACATTCCCCTGCCCAAGCTCCCTACTGCCTTAGAGACTGCCAACCTTCTGGTCCTCCACGTATTCAAGCTCCACGGTATCCCAGTTGACATTGTTTCTGACAGAGGACCTCAGTTCATCTCGCAGGTTTGGAAGGATTTTTGCTCCTCGGTGGGCGCAGCAGCCAGCCTCTCCTCGGGGTACCACCCTCAAACAAACGGCCAGACAGAGCGGGCCAACCAGAGTCTCGAGTCTGCGCTCCGGTGTGTGGCGGCCCAGCATCCTGCCTCTTGGAGCACCTGCCTGCCATGGATTGAGTACTCCCACAACTCCTTCACCAGCTCGGCCACAGGTATGTCCCCCTTCATGGTCTGTAACGGTTTCCAGCCCCCTGTGTTTCCCGAGCAGGAACAGACTGTGGCCATGCCGTCGGTGAGGGAGCATCATCGCCGCATCAGGACCATCTGGCGGGAGGCGCGGGCGGCGCTCCTCAGAACAGCTGACCGAAATAAGCGTCTGGCTGATGCCCATCGCTCCCCCGCTCCTGTGTATCAGCCAGGCCAAGAGGTGTGGCTCTCTACCCGGGACCTCCCCCTCCTCTCGGATGCACGTAAGCTCTCGCCACGGTTCATCGGACCCTTCCCAGTGGTAAAGGTCATCAACCCCTCATGTGTCAAGTTGAAATTGCCTGCCTCCCTTCAGATTCACCCCACATTCCATGTGTCACTAATCAAGCCTGTCTCCTCCAGTGACCTTAGTCCTCCAGCCGTCCCCCCCCCCCCCCCCCCCCCCGGATCATCGATGACCATCCGGCCTTCTCTGTCTCCCGGATTCTGGACGTCCGTCCCCGGGGGAGGGGATTCCAATTCCTGGTGGACTGGGAGGGCTATGGTCCGGAGGAGAGATCCTGGATTTCCCGTAAGTTGATCTTGGACAATTCTCTCATTGATGACTTTTACCGTGCCAACCCTGGGAAGCCTGGAAGGACGCCAGGAGGCGTCCGTTGAGGGGGGGGTACTGTGGTGAATCTGCTGCGCTCTGGGAGCGCTCCTCTCCTTCCCCCTCCCCTCCCTGTTCCTCTCTCCTGCGGCTGCAGCCTGCACGGCTGCAGCAGATCTGCAATCAGGCGCCGGCTACTTAAGACGCTCTTCAGGTGTGGACCGGCGCCAGTGGATTCCGTCTTGCTTCGTGGTAGTTTGGCCTCCTCTGTGATGAGTATACCTGATCTCGCGTTTTTGAGTACCTTTTCTTGTGAAGCTCGTTTACTGATTCTGTCTTTTTGCTGCTTTGTTCTAGTGCCTCCCTCGAGTCCCTGCTACAGCCCTAGCCACCTTCCACAGCCACAACTCTCAGTGTTCAGCGCTCTCAGGAGAGAGCTGTTAGTTACCGGACTCTCATACTCCATTACATTCTCTGTGCAATAAAAACTCTCTAAACCGCTTCCTTGCCTCCGCCTCGCTTTTGGGTCCAGCGAGTCCCTGCTAGTTCTGCTCAGAACTGTAACAAGAGCAGGTTTTCTTTATGGTTACGTGTGTGTTTAACTGGTTAAAGGAACAGACAAATCTCTGTTACTGTTTCTGTTTGATCAGAGTTATTACAGCGCACGTACCCAGACGCACAAACAACTGCGGTCAAGCCAGCCCTCACTTCGAAAAAGATGGTCAAGCCAGCCCTCACTTGGTTCTTTAGTGCGCTTATATCCTGGGCATTACGGTAAAATGGTAGGTCTGGAGGATCTTCAAAATAAAACCCACGCCCGAGATGAGCAATCAACTTGTCGGTGAGCCACGTAATATTGAATGATTAATGACAATGTATCATTTGAAAATAAAAGCTTTTCAAAAAAACCTGGAACTGTGCAAATCTGCCCTTATTTTCAACAAGAATTTGAAAAATCAACCACTAATCAGTTAACACTTCACTTCAAGATGACTGTTAACTTTCTCTGGATAAAAACGAGTGGACATGAGTCAAATTTGATGTATCGTTTCAAAGTAAAAGCCCTTTAAAAACAAAGAAAAAGCTTAAATCGTGTTTTATTTCAGAAAAGCATAAAAAGGTCAGAACAAATAATCAATCAATAATTCCACTTCAGGGTGATAGCAGACCTTATGAGAAAGACACTCTGTGAAGAATGGCCAATTCTGATGTATCATTTCAAAATAAGAGCCCTTTCAAGTCTAGAAATTGAGCTAACAACTATTCAGAATAGCAGAATAAGGTGAAAACAAATAATCAATCAATCATTCCACATTAGGGTGATAGCAGACCTTATGAGGAAGACACCCAGAGAAAATAATCGAATTCTGATGTATCATTTCAAAATAAGAGCCCTTTTTAATCTAGAAACTGAGCTAACAGCTATTCAGAATAGCATTACAAAGGTCAAAACAAATAATCAATCAATCATTCCACTTTAGGGTGATAGCAGACCTTGTTAGGAACACACTCTGTGAAAATGATCCAATTCTGATGTATCATTTCAAAATAACAGCCCTTTCCAATCTAGAAACTGAGCTAACAGCTATTCGTAAGCATTCAAAAGGTCAAAACAAATAATCAATCAATCATTCCACTTTAGGGTGATAGCAGACCTTATGAGGAACACAATCTGTGAAAATTATCAGATTCTGATGTATCATTTCAAAATAAAAGCCCCTTTAAGTCTAGAAATTGAGCTAACAGCTTAGCTATGCAGTATAGCATAAAAGGTCAAAACAAATAATCAGTCAATCATTCCACTTCAAGATGATAGCAGACCTTGTGAGGAACACACTCTGTGAAAATGATCCAATTCTGATGTATCATTTCAAAATAAGAGCCCCTTTAAGTCTAGAAATTGAGCTAACAGCTATTCAGAAGAGCATCAAATGGTCAAAACAAATAATCAATCAATCATTCCACTTTAGGGTGATAGCAGACCTTGTGAGGAACACAATCTGTGAAAATGATCTAATTCTGATGTATCATTTCAAAATAATAGCCCCTTTAAGTCTAGAAGTGGAGCCAAAAACTATTCAGAATAGCATTATAAGGTGGAAAACAAATAAGCAATCAATCATTCCACTTTAGGATGATAGCAGACCTTATGAGGAACACACTCTGTGAAAATGATCCAATTCTGATGTATCATTTCAAAATAAGAGCCCCTTTAAGTCTAGAAGTGGAGCAAAAAAAATTTCAGAATAGCATTATAAGGTGGAAAACAAATAATCAATCAATCATTCCACTTTAGGATGATAGCAGACCTTATGAGGAACACACTCTGTGAAAATGATCCAATTCTGATGTATCATTTCAAAATAAGAGCCCCTTTTAGTCTAGAAGTGGAGCCAAAAACTATTCAGAATAGCATTATAAGGTGGAAAACAAATAATCAATTAATCATTCCACTTTAGGATGATAGCAGACCTTATGAGGAAGACACTCTGTGAAGAATGGCCAATTCTGATGTATCATTTCAAAATAAGAGCCCTTTTAAGTCTAGAAATTGAGCTAACAGCTATTCAGAAGAGCATAAAAAGGTCAAAACAAATAATCAATCAACCATTCCACTTTAGGGTGATAGCAGACCTTGTGAGGAACACACTCTGTGAAAATGATCCGATTCTGATGTATCATTTCAAAATAAAAGCCCATTTAAGTCTAGAAATTGAGCTAACAGCTATTCAGAAGAGCGTAAAAAGGTCAAAACAAATAATCAATCAATCATTCCACTTCAGGATGATAGCAGACCTTATGAGGAACACACTCTGTGAAAATGATCCAATTCTGATGTATCATTTCAAAATAAGAGCCTTTTTTAATCTAGAAATTGAGCAAACAGCTTAGCTATTCAGAATAGCATTGAAAAGGTCAAAACAAATAATCAATCAATCATTCCACTTCAGGATGATAGCAGACCTTGTGAGGAAGACACCCAGAGAAAATGATCCAATTCTGATGTATCATTTCAAAATAAGAGCCTCTTTAAGTCTAGAAATGGAGCCAAAAACTATTCAGAATAGCATGAAAATTTGGAAAAAAAAAAGAAATCAATCAATCATTCCACCTCAGGATGATAGCAGACCTTGTGAGGAACACAATCTGTGAAAATGATCCAATTCTGATGTATCATTTCAAAATAAGAGCCGTTTTTAATTTAGAAATTGAGCTAACAACTATTCAGAATAGCATCAAAAGGTCAAAACAAATAAATAATCAATCATTCCACTTTAGGATGATAGCAGACCTTATGAGGAAGACACTCTGTGAAGAATGGCCAATTCTGATGTATCATTTCAAAATAAGAGCCCTTTTAAGTCTAGAAATTGAGCTAACAGCTATTCAGGATAGCATAATAAGGGGAAAACAAATAATCAATCAACCATTCCACTTCAGGATGATAGCAGACCTTATGAGGAACACACTCTGCGAAAATGATCCAATTCTGATGTATCATTTCAAAATAAGAGCCCCTTTAAGTTCTGTAACTTAGCTGTATTTTGCCAAGTACATTTTCCATAATCAAAGGCTTAAGGAGAATATTAGTCAACCATTCTACTTTAGGGTGATAGTAGAACTTGTCAGGATGACAGAGAGTAAAACTGACCCAATTCTGATGCATAATGTAAAAGTAAGTGCCCTCTTAAGCAGGGGTGCCCAAGCTCTTTTCAGTCAATGGCCCAAAACGAATCAGGGTGGAGGGTGGCGGGCCAAACTTTACATTCATGTTGCAGTGCATGATATTTAATATGCCTATAGCATTACTGTGCAAAAAAAAAATCCTCATACAAGTAAATTTGAAATAGAAAACATGTTTCTTCACTGTATTTCACATTATGAAATTACTGATCATCCATGTGGCACAAATACTCCTGTAGGCTTATGTCTTCAAAGACATTAAGTGCAATATAATCTAAACAACACGGGACACAGCATGCTCCTTTGAAACCAAAATAGTGCATTTTCCCATCCTTTTAAGATCAGGAATGGTTATAGAACTGGACACTTGCATTAACTTTTCCCCTTTAAAAAACTACTGGGTTTCATTAATTAACAAATACTTAACACTTTTAAACCAGCAACTGACTGCCTACATATTAGGCATACTGCTCTGGAATCAATTTCTGTAGAAAATTACTCATGTTCCCAACTATTCTTTAACATTCTCTTGTCAGAGTGCCACTGTCTCATACACTCCATCCCAGCCTTGACCCTGCATGTTCTGATATTCTGGTCATGGATTTCCAGATTTTAGTTGATGAGACTAGCACCACTCTACTCTCAAAACTGAAAACTTTCTGGAGCCCATTTTGGTGTGTTTCTCAAAGAAATGACATGAAAACAGTAAAAAGAAATAGGGTGAGAAAGCTCCTCTTGTACACACACCTGGGTGTCTGGGTCTGAATTGCTCTTCAAAGGCAGTCACAATATAAATAACTGGGCAGTCAAAATAAAGTACATCAAAGAAACGTTGTATTTTTGATCTGAACAGCTACTCATCCACATTAAAGTGTCCGGGTCATAACGACCCACGACATCATCGTTGTACACAAACTTTGCACAGACATTCCGGTGCCCAGATTTCACACACAAATTCATGACCCCAGATGAGGAAAAGTCACAAAATTTCATGCAGAAGAATTGAGGATAACTAGGAGTTAGGTTAACACAAAAGCTGTAACAGGTACTTTAGCGGCTGAAACTTTTGGATTAGTTTTAAAGACATACAGTACTAGGTCCACACAGCCCCTTTAGCTGGTCTTGGATTTTGTAAGTGTATTTTACTCGATTTGCCTGTACCAAAGACGGACTTTCTCCTCCTTTTGACGAGCACAAATATTTGGAAGACCCAAAAAGATGACCAGAAAAAGGTAAGCACACTTGGCCGAAGACCTTTGGTGAATTTTTTTATGTAACAACATGCATGCATGCATAGAAATCATAATTTCTGTCTTTAGCCCTCAGAATCCCAGGCACTTTCTGGGCATTTACTGCTTCTGCCATATTTTAGTCACTGTGGTCTCATTTTTCTCTGTAAAGTAAAGTGTAGCACCTCATAGACTCAGAAAAATCATGGCTATAGACTGATGAAATTCAATTATGTCTTTATGTAGTGTAACACAATTTAAAAGCTGTGACTCATTAGAAATAAAATAGAGAAACAAAAAATGTTTTTTTTTTTTTTTTAAATCATTTTCTGATTAAAAAAAAAATCTAAAAAATAAGGTAGGAATATTTACAACACACTTTCAGGTAGCCTCAAGCATAAAGAACATAGAAAAAAAGTGGTGTGGTTCTATCTTTACAGAATCTACAAATTCTGACACCTGAAATTAGTTGATTGGAATTTTAGGCACGTTTTTGCTTGTGTCGCATTTTTACTCACTGTGGTGGACTCATTTTCCACTGCAATATGAAGTTCTACACTTCTATGAGGTCAAGAGGACTAGGGCTACAGCCAGATGAAACTCAAAAATGTCTCAGCAAAATAACATTACCAGGATGCAAGAAACTATTCAATAAAGAAGAGCAGGCATTGAAATTTTATGAATATTTCCTCTAAAACAATGAAAACTGTGAATAACTATGCACAAAACACTTTATTCAAGTCTTGGATTAAAGAAGAGTGAGGAATTTTCATTTTCACAAGCTCTGAACACACAAACTGTTGCTGATTGGAGCAGAGCAGCCCTAACCTGAAACATGACACTAAGATGGAAGGCAATTTTTAAAGAATTCTTTAGATTTAAATACGAGACATATATCGACTATTCAGGGCTTATTTAAAGCAGTAAAAATGTAGAATTACTTTTTTTCTTTTTTTTTTTTTTTTTTTTTTTACAGAATTGAGCTAGAGACAACGGTTTGTTTTCTGCAGATTTTCAAATAGGACGTGTAAGTAAGGGCGATGTGGACGGCAGTCCCACACAAACATCGTTATTTTCCGTCAATTTTCGGCATATTTCTGACGTCACGTGTTACACATTCAGGGACCCTTGTAAACTAGAGAATCTGACGATAAAACCGCTTTCCACAGCTTTTGAATAGGACAAAGGGTTTGTAAAAAACAGTCACTTGAAAAAAAATAGCGTTTTTGAACTCGCCTACGGGTTTGGAATCCTGAGGGTTAATTGAGAAGACATTTTTTTCAATGCAAACTTCCACAAGTATGTCGCAAGTTGACAAAATAGTCTATAATTAATGTGAAACTAGGGTTTACAAAAAAAAAAAAAAAATCATTAAGCCACTTGTAGCAGTTGTAACAATTCTCAAAGTCAAAGTTTTTTTTAATCTACTTTATTTTATGTACTTTTTACACAACATTACAAATGTGTCCACTCAATCAGTCAGTCATTAGGCATACCTTGACCCATCAGTACAGTTAGGCTATCTTTGACTATTGATTTATTGGCTGATACATTGACAAAATTTCCCATTTAATATCTAACAGGATCACGTCTGTAAGGATAAATGTCTTTTTCTTTAATGTTGTCAAAATGTATGTTTTGTTTTTTTGTTTTTTTTTAAGCTGCTTTCATTTAGTTTCACAAGTTTTGGTAGGTAGTTTTAGGTTTTTATCTCATTTAGGCCTACTGTTAGTATATTACTGCCAAAGCACCTCAATGCTGGAACAATCAAGGAAGTCATTTTAATTGCTATCAAAATATGCAGACATAGCTTTGTTGTAATAAAATCTTTGCACCAATAGGACCCTGACTTTTCCTCAATGTGTATATATTTTATTCTATCATTGTTTTGTCCTTAAAATTTCAAAACAAAAAAGAGGTATGAGGATTATTACCTTGAATGACCATGGCAGTGAAATTGACTGCATGCTTTTTTACAGCAGGTGTCACATTTCATTATTTGCTCTATTTTCCTGCTCTTTCTTCTGCTATATTGTTTGTTTTGTTTTGCTTTTTTTATTCACTGCAAAGCTAAAATATAACTAGAGGCATTAATGACAACTGGAAGGAAAATGGCAGATACATAGGCTTTAGCTCTTCTTCAGAGCCTTGAAGAATATTCTGATGGAGGAGGAGGTAGAGAGAATGATGTCTCTTGGTGTTTGTAAGAAGTTTCATCTAGCTCTCATTCATTATTATTTCCATTCCTACCCTGATGTGTTCCTTAACCTTTTCCATCAATTTATTCTGAGATTTTTCTACTGATGATCCAAATTATTTGCAAATAGTGTCTGAGCAGTCAAATGACTGCTATGGTCATTCTAGTACCAAAATTCTGGTCGACCAAGTGTTAAAACAATACTGTGTATGTGTACATGAAATACTCTTTAGTTTGGATCTGTTTAAGGTGATGATGCAACACATTGATACAATATTCTCTCATAGTTATGTTATGTTAGTTATAGCCTGTTTCCTAGACGTTCACAGTCTTCGTTCTGTATATACATCCAAGCTTACACACATGATTTATGATGCATCTAATGACCACTGTCTAAATTGTAATGATGAGGAAGATAAAAATGTTATGCCTTTAACACTTGTCTTCTCCAAGATATTTGCACATCATAAAGAAAATGTTAATAGAATTATTAAATACCCCTTTTTAATTTTCAACAGGTTATACTCATTCAACTTATTTGGGGTGAGTAATTAACATTATATCTTTTTGACTCATAATAATGTAAGAATTACTGCCAAACATTTCTCTTTTGTTAACAGTTACTTGTGCATTTTCACCCCAATAGAACAAAAAAAAAGAAATCCCAATAGAGCACATTTTGGGAAAAGTGACACAGTTACAAAAGAGTAAAGAAAAAGCCTGGGACACAAGTGGCTTCTGGGGTGAAGTATGTACTGCACTTGGGATTCCCAACAACAGCAGTAATAGATACAGACTTCTGAAATCATATAGATCTCATAAGGTGCGTACTTATCATTCTGATATCACTTTCATCATGAATGTATTCTTTGATTTTGTGCTGGTTTTATGTTTTGTAATAAAAAATGCTGTTGTACTGTTGTAAGTTTTTCCAGCCATGGTTTCATGTGATATATATGTACAATATTCAACATTGCAAACAAGGGAATTTTTCATTACAAAAACAACTTGAATTTGTAATATAGTGTTTAAAAAACCCATCAAGTTGTTAAATGACATAAGAACACTTCAAATTGTTGTGACAAATAGCGGTAACGATGGATCTGTTTGGGTTCATACATTATCTAACTCAACACCTGTGATCCCCTAGCATGGTATTGTTTAGACGGAAAACTTAACAACCATAAGCTGTTCTTGAAACACAAGAAACTGATTAATATGGTTATAGTTTTAACTTATATACATTGCACAAGTTAGTAATTATGAGTGTGGTTTGCATCTCTCCCAATATTGTGCTCTGAACTTAATCTCTCAATGTCTACTGTCATAATTTTCAAGCAAGAGCCAGATCTGCCACCATCTCCTCTGCAGGCCGTGGACATACAAAGCATTCACTGCGAAGATGAGCCAAAATCACCTGTGCAAGTAAGTCAATATTAGTATGATGTGGATATCTCCCATAATGGTGCTTTCAACTTGATTCAATAATGCTGAATGTCTTTATTCTCAATCAGGAGCCAGTTTTGCCATCATCTCCTACGAAGGAAATAGATATAGAAAGCATGCAATGGGAGGATGAGCCAAAATCACCTGTGCAAGTAAGTCATTATTATGAGTATGATTTCCATCTGTCCTATTGTAGGGCCCTTAAACAGAAATCCTTAATGTTGACTTTGACTTTTAAAGCAGGACCCAGGTCTGCTATCATCTCCTTTGCACTGTGTTGACACTGAAAGCTCACATGAAGAAGATGATCCAATATCACCTGTGCAAGTAAGTCATTATTATGAGAATGATTTCCATCTGTCCTACTGAAGGGCCCTTAAACAGAAATCCTTAATGTTGACTTTGACTTTTCAAGCAGGAGCCAGGTCTGCTATCATCTCCTACAAAGGAAATAGATATAGAAAGCATGCAATGGGAGGATGAGCCAAAATCACCTGTGCAAGTAAGTCATTATTATGAGAATGATTTCCATCTGTCCTACTGTAGGGCCTTTAAACAGAAATCCTTAATGTTGACTTTACTTATAAAGCAGGACCCAGGTCTACTATCATCTCCTTTGCACTGTGTTGACACTGAAAGCTCACATGAAGAAGATGATCCAATATCACCTGTGCAAGTAAGTCATTATTATGAGAATGATTTCCATCTGTCCTACTGTAGGGCCCTTAAACAGAAATTCTTAATGTTGACTTTACTTATAAAGCAGGAGCCAGGTCTACTATCATCTCCTTTGCACTGTGTTGACACTGAAAGCTCACATGAAGAAGATGATCCAATATCACCTGTGCAAGTAAGTCATTATTATGAGAATGATTTCCATCTGTCCTACTGTAGGGCCCTTAAACAGAAATCCTTAATGTTGACTTTGACTTTTCAAGCAGGAGCCAGGTCTACTATCATCTCCTTTGCACTGTGTTGACACTGAAAGCTCACATGAAGAAGATGATCCAATATCACCTGTGCAAGTAAGTCATTATTATGAGAATGATTTCCATCTGTCCTACTGTAGGGCCTTTAAACAGAAATCCTTAATGTTGACTTTACTTATAAAGCAGGAGCCAGGTCTACTATCATCTCCTTTGCACTGTGTTGACACTGAAAGCTCACATGAAGAAGATGATCCAATATCACCTGTGCAAGTAAGTCATTATTATGAGAATGATTTCCATCTGTCCTACTGTAGGGCCCTTAAACAGAAATCCTTAATGTTGACTTTGACTTTTCAAGCAGGAGCCAGGTCTGCTACCATCTCCTTTGCACTGTGTTGACACTGAAAGCTCACATGAAGAAGATGATCCAAAATCACCTGTGCAAGTAAGTCATCATTAGTATGATGTGGATATCTCCCATAATGGTGCTTTCAACTTGATTCAATAATGCTGAATGTCTTTATTCTCAATCAGGAGCCAGTTTTGCCATCATCTCCTACGAAGGAAATAGATATAGAAAGCATGCAATGGGAAGATGAGCCAAAATCACCTGTGCAAGTAAGTCATTATTATGAGTATGATTTGCATCACTTTATCATGTGCTATCTGTGTGCGAAACAGACCCTGTCAAGGTTACTGGCATGTCTTTGTGGTATCTATATGGCCATTATATCAGCTGAATAAATTAAAAAATGTTTTTGGAGAGTTGTCTGACATTACTCAAATCTATGTGAAGATAGTCAGATTTGTAGATGTTCTAAAATTCTCAATTTTTTTATAGATAGTTAGATAGACAGACAGACCGATAGACGGATAGAAAGATGGATAGATAGATAGATAGATAGACAGACAGACGGACGGACGGACGGACGGACGGACGGACGGACGGACGGACGGACGGACGGACAGACGGACAGACAGACAGACAGACAGACAGACAGACAGACAGACAGACAGACAGATAGATAGATAGACAGATAGATAGATAGATAGATAGATAGATAGATAGATAGATAGATTGTTACAGTAGCAGTTAAACATGATATGAGATGAAATGAATCATAGGTACAATTTAAAATTAATCTGACAATGACAGGATTCATTAAAAATTCTAAACTTTCTTTTCAATACCCTTTTTGAATCTTCATATTCCTTCAGCACAGCCTTGTACTTTTGTTGTAACTGAGAAATGTATTACATATTTCTTCTATTTTGATTAGGGAACTGATGAGGATTCGTTCATTAAAATCCCAGTCCCCCTGAAAACATCCCACTTTATCATTGAGCGCAAAGACTGGTTTGCTATCAAAAAAAAAAGAAGAGACAGAGTCTTCAAAGGACTGCAATGGACCAATATAATTTCAAAAGGAATCAGGACTGTACATCCATATTGTTGTTTTGCTTTTAAAAGGCACAGACTCAAAACTCCAGGGTCTCAAAGACCGAGCCCGGAATTCTGGTGTCTTGGCTACTGCACATTTCAGGACTGCCCAGTCACTGTTACAGTGACTGTGAACAGTGAGGAGGACTTGAAAGCAAAAGTGGACTTTCAAGGAGGACACACTATTCATAACAAATCTGAACTAAAGAGGAGACCTGTGAGAGCACAGGACAGAATTATAATGGGCAAAGAACTCCAGAAAATATTGCCCCGTGCAATGTTTCTGGAAAACATGGAAAAAATAGAGGAGGATGTGTTTGAGTCTGGCTGCAGAGATGAGGCTCCAACTCCAAATGTGCTGAAGAATTTGTCATGGGAGGTCAGACAGCAAAGTCGGCCACATAAAAACGAGTTGTTAAGTTTGCAAATCATGCTTGACACCAAGAAGAACACCCCAGACGAGGTCCTCCAGAAGGTTTTCTTGGAACCAAAGGGAGTCATGCTCTGGTCGTTAAGGAGCATGGAAATCTTCCAGGAGCGATGCCGTGAGGACATCGTTTACCTTGATGCCACAGGCAGCATAAAAAAAAAGGAACAGGGCTCTCCTCCTTTTTATGTGTATGAGCTTGTGGTCAGAAACCCTCAGAAAGGCTCCTCTCCCTTGCCTGTTGCCACATACATAACATGTGACCACACCACAGCCTCCATACACTATTTCCTCCAAGCATTTCAAACAGATGTGGCAAGGACCTTTGGGAAAAAAAGCCTGTCACCCATCATGCTCATCTGTGACGGCTCAATGGTGCTGATGCAGGCAATATGCCTGTCATTTGCGAGAAAAAATCTACAGGACACCATCAACCACTATTACAACATTGCTACTGGAAAAGCCAAAGTGGCTGATTTTCAAGTGCCCATTCTACATCGTTGTCTGAGCCACTTTATGAAAAACGCCAAGGGGATGTGCAGGAAGTAGTAAGTCTTACAATTTAGTCTTATTATTATTATTATTAATATTATTATTGCTGCAAATGCAGCAATGCATTTACCGCATATGTTCTTCTGTACATCCTCTAGTGCTCCAAAACACTACCATCTGGCCATGCATGTGCTGGGTCTCCTTACAACTGCAAGTACTCTGAAAGACCTTGATGACATGGTAGAAAGTGCTGCAGTTGTGTTTGGAAGCCAGTGGAGTGGGAAAAATGTTGAGAAACATTTCAGGAACCTTCAGTCATGGCTGCAGAAGAAAGGAACTCAGTCGGCTGAGGCAGCAAAACCCTCAAGTGTTCCTGATGAGCTTGAGGTAAATGACAGTTTTTCAATCAGTCGAGAGTTTAGTGCATTTCCCAAAGGCTGAGTCATGGGTACTTGCTCTTCAGTCATCAGTCCAGGCTCCTTATAGAGCCACATACAGGTCTGTGCTAACAGGACTAAAAAAGGTGACTGTCAGGTTCCAAAGACACACTTTTACAGAGTTGCCAACTGCATCTGATGTAAAAGTCTGACACAAGTATTTTTGAGTAGATGCCTCATACTTTGGCATAAACTGGGATGTTTTCTATGTTAAAACAAGTAAAACTAAAAACTTTGGATTTTTTCTTGTACTTTCATTATGGAGGAGAAACTGATTCTCACACTTGTCATCTTTCACATTAAAATGTAGGACATTGAAGGAACAAACCAGTTTGGGAAAAGGTATCGTGAACTAATTTCCGGAGTTCATATGGATAAAGATGGTGAACCCAACACATACTACTGTGAAGGACTTATGCCTCACATCAGCAAATACCTGATGCCCTATGCTGCATTGTGGTCTGGAATAATGCTCGGTTTGTGAAACTTAAAAATTCTTCATATTTTTCTCCTGAGTTGGAACATTTTTTTTCTGCACTCCTCTAAAATAACAACACATATCTTTCTTTTTTTAAATGAAAAGGTGACCTGGGACGACATGGAGCTGGTAAACTGTACAAAGACTCCAGCAAGAGATACAAAGTCCTGAAAAACAAGAAAACACAAGTAATTGAAATGTTACCGCTACATGTGGAACTTTATCAAATAAGTGACCTTTTGGCAATTTATTATGTTAATATTTTATATGATTCCAACTGCAGAATATTACACACGACAACAAAACACAGGGCATCATGGAAAAGAGCCAGTGGGATTTGAAGCACATCAGATTCCAGTCAAACAGGCTCACCAGACTGGACGACTTTGTTGTTCAATATCAACAAAAGCACACGGCTGTGCTGAAGGACTATGAAGATTCGAAAAGGGTATTGAAAAGAAAGGTTAGAATATTTTATTTATTTATATTTTTTGTCATTAACGGTTTAATTTTGACATTTTGGTGTCATCTAGGTAGTATGCAAAGGTACTGCCAAATGGTTTGAATTTTTTTTAAGTAACAAATGTTGCTGTTCTCATCTCAAGATGTGCTCACACAGTTACAGAATACCAAACTAGTAATAAATACCAAGCATACTGTCTATGATGAGATCTGTGAGCAATGGTCAACTATGTTGCACATCAGACACTTTTGTAATTAAAAATGACCCTAAGACTAAGTTTAAACACCTATCAAATTACACTTTGAAAAGATGTTCTTTCAGTATTGGCACAAGTGTATATAACGCTAAATTTAATCATGGATTTCAATTTGAGATGAGAAAAACTTTATGAAATAAAAAAGTACCTCAGAAATGTTTTCATACAGATAAGAAAATATATTTCCACTGTGTATGTCATTTGAAAATTCTCAATGGGTATTCAGAAATATGGATTCAATATAAGTTGTGAAGTCTTTCGTAAGTATTGCACAATTTGAAACTGGTCATTTAACACGACTGTTGACTTTCAGCATGTACTGTTTCTTGTCTATAATTGCTATGCAAAGTACTTCAAATTCACAGTGCACACTTCCATAAATATTTCATTCTTCTTAACCTAGTTCAAAGTGATGACAGAACAGTGGAAAGAAAGCAAGCAGAAAAAGAGGGGGAGATACATTGCTGCCATCCAAAAGCCATTCTCCTTCAAAAAACCTACCCAGAAGGTATAGTATAATGATGTTGAGCCCTATACGTACCTAGCAGTGCTATCTCACTGAAAAAATTCTCAACATGCAAGCATAACAACACACAGGTTTCCACATAAGGGAATGACAATGTCACAAATAAAGTTTCAGGACATTTTCATTCCTCTTACACATACACAATGATGATTGTAGGGCCTCTGTTCCTTCTGCCCTCATAACTTTGGTTTATTTCTGGTAAATAACAATCAGAATGAGGTTTTATTACTATGCACGTTCACACTTTCAAAGATTTTGCAGTGCTCTCAACATTTGCATAATAGACATGATACACATAGATCAGCTCAAATATATAGAAGCACAAATGACATTAGTAAAAGAAGGGATCTAGCTGATAATTGTAAAATGAAATATTAAAGACAGAATTATGTTTGAATGGCAGATAAAGGAAAAGTGTGAAAATTCCTAACACCAACACTGTGCTCTGATTACTGCACTGAAAAAAAATTAAACTGAACAGGATGAGGTATGAGCTGACAAAAGGAAGTCCTGTAAGAGCTAATTACATAACAGCGCAAGGTGAATGTAAACCCAGGAACTGTTATTGGTAGACAATTGCCAACTATAATTGACTGACAGCCTGATTGATGGATAAAGGATTTCAATGTGAAAGTATGGTGTCACAATCACCAATAACCTCCACTTGCTATCATATAAAAGAGTGGTGGGAGTAGAGTTGTGGAGACTAAAGTAACAGAACATCAGTGCGCACAAAAAAAACATAAGTCTGCAATATTGTCATCTCACTAGACTAGAGACACTGGAGCTATGATTTTTCACTTTATCATTTATAAACCAAGATATAAACTGTATTTATATAGCACCTTTAACAAAAAATGATTTACAAAGTGCTTTGACAAAATTCCACATCTGTCACATCTGACATGCACGTGCATTATTGTATTAAAAAGCCATTATCATGTGTTCATGTTTTTGGTAAATTATCTCTTTCTTCTATCACAATTACAAACTATGTTGTTAAAAAATAAGCCATGACAAAGTGTTTTGATATGTTGTGTTTTAACCCAAACTGTCAAAAGGTGGACAGCTCAGTGACTGACCTTGGAACACAGATATCGTCCCAGGAGCCAAGTTCATCTCTGCTGGATGCTGGATTATATGCTTGCAGCTTTAATTAGGGTCCTCGGCCTGAGCCAGGGCACCTTCTAGCAAGAGCTAGAAGGTGCCCTCGGCCGAAGGCCGAGGGCACTATTGTTCCTGCTGCGTTTCTTTTTAGGGTCCTCGGCCTGAGCCAGGGCACCTTCTAGCAAGAGCTAGAAGGTGCCCTCGGCCGAAGGCCGAGGGCACTATTGTTCCTGCTGCGTTTCTTTTTTTTAGGGTCCTCGGCCTGAGCCAGGGCACCTTCTAGCAAGAGCTAGAAGGTGCCCTCGGCCGAAGGCCGAGGGCACTATTGTTTTCCGTCCGTTTCTTTTTAGGGTCCTCGGCCAACGGAAGAGGGCACTTTCTAGCAAGCTAGAAAGTGCCCTCGGCCGCAGGCCGAGGGCACTATTGTTCCTGCTGCGTTTCTTTTTTTTTCTTATTAGGGTCCTCGGCCTGAGCGGAGGACACCTTCTAGCAGAGCTAGAAGGTGTCCTCCGCCGAAGGCGGAGGACACTATTGTTCCTGCTGCGTTTCTTTTTTCTTCTTCCCTCCTCCAGTGAATCGCTTATTAGAACCCCTAAACATGCTCAAAAACTCACCAAAATTGGCACACATGTTCTATGTGCCCAAAATTTACGTTTAATACAGAACATGACCCCCGACATCCCATAATAATCTCTCTACAGCCAAAAAACCTCTAAAAACCACTCAAAAACACACAAAAATGGCTCTCGCTCGGTCCAGGAATGTCGTAGAGAGATGAAACCAACATCAAAACGTTCGTCTCATTGAGACGCACAACTTTGGGGGTGGTCTTTTTTCGCGTATCTCGCACAGGAAGCTGGCAATTTGCCCGCCAAAATAAGAGATTTCGGCATTTTTACCCTTTCTGCCAAAATTATCTCCTCTGGAACCAAAAATGGTACTGGCATGAAAATTGCCTCACATGACAGATCAGACCCTGTTCTACAAAAGTTGTGGGGGAAGTTGTTGTTTCGAGCCCGGTTTTCGAATGGCGAGCCCTCAAAGTCGCCGACCACGCAATGTAAACAGATGGGAGAGCAGCCCTCGCTGAGCAGTTGGGCCTCTAGACAAAAAAGTAAAAGTCGCACAGCTTTAAAAATGACATGGTTGGATTCCTCACAAAATGTTCTTTAAGAAAATCATATTTTTACACAGATAAGGTCAACATTCTGGCCTACAGGATGAGAAGTTTGTCCCTTTGGAATTTGATCCTCTCCCAGGGCTGCGGCATTCCAGTGATGATGTCACACACTGATTAGGAGTTCCACACAGCTGGTCACATGACTCAGCAGAGGCAACAATGACTCTCTCCTCCATTAAAGTGCTTATTAGACCCCCTGAACATGCTCAAAAACTCACCAAAATCGGCACACACATTTCAAGCATCAAACTCTTCAATATAATACCAAACATCCCATAATATTCCCTCTGTCCACATTCTGACACATTAAAACAGCCAAAGCAGCCAGTAGGAATGTCCTAGAGAGATCAAACCAACATCAAAATGTTCATCTCATTAAGACGAACAAATTATTTGCTGACACCCTGACCTTTCCCAGACAGGAAGTTGGCTATTTCTCTTCAGCATAGCAGAGGATACGTTGCCATGGTATCAACTGACTCCCTGACATCCCATAATATTCTCTCAGAGCCATTAGGCTCACTTCCACCTATGCACAGCAAAATAGCCCTAACTGGGGCTAGGAATGTCCTAGAGAGATGAAACCACCACCAAAATGTTCGTCTTATTCTGTTGGACACAGTGGGGCCAATACCATGATAGTAGGGCAAAACCGGCATGAGCCCCGAGGACCCGTCTAACGCTGCTTGCAGCTTTAATTAGGGTCCTCGGCCTGAGCGGAGGGCACCTTCTAGCAGGGCTAGAAGGTGTCCTCCGCCGAAGGCGGAGGACACTATTGTTCCTGCTGCGTTTCTTTTTAGGGTCCTCGGCCTGAGCAGAGGGCACCTTCTAGCAAGAGCTAGAAGGTGTCCTCCGCCGAAGGCGGAGGACACTATTGTTTTTCGTCCGTTTCTTTTTAGGGTCCTCGGCCTGAGCCAGGGCACCTTCTAGCAAGAGCTAGAAGGTGCCCTCGGCCGAAGGCCGAGGGCACTATTGTTCCTGCTGCGTTTCTTTTTTTTTTTTCTTATTAGGGTCCTCGGCCTGAGCCAGGGCACCTTCTAGCAGGGCTAGAAGGTGCCCTCGGCCGAAGGCCGAGGGCACTATTGTTCCTGCTGCGTTTCTTTTTTAGGGTCCTCGGCCTACGGAAGAGGGCACTTTCTAGCAAGCTAGAAAGTGCCCTCGGCCGAAGGCCGAGGGCACTATTGTTCCTGCTGCGTTTCTTTTTAGGGTCCTCGGCCTGAGCCAGGGCACCTTCTAGCAAGCTTCTAGCAAGCTAGAAGGTGCCCTCGGCCGAAGGCCGAGGGCACTATTGTTCCTGCTGCGTTTCTTTCTTATTATTATTATTATTCCGCACTCCAGTAAATCGCTTATTAGGTCCACTTAACATATTCAAAAACTCACCAAATTTGGAACACACATTATGGGCGCCCAAAATTTACGTTTGATACCAAATATGACCACCGCCATCCCATAATAATCTCTCTAGAGCCAAAAAACCTCTAAAAAACAGACAAAAACACACAAAAATGCCTCTAGCTCGGGCCAGGAATGTCGTAGACACATGAAACAAACATCAAAACGTTCATCTCATTGAGACGCACAAAAAATATAGGAGGTATTTTTGCGTAGCTCCAACAGGAAACCGGCAATTTCCCCGCCAAAATAAGAGATTTCAGAATTTTTAGCCTTTCTACAAACATTAACTTGTCAATAACCAAAAATGGTACTGGCATGAAAATTGGTTCACATGACAGACCAGACCCTGTTCTACAAAAGTTGTAGGGGAAGTTGTTGTTTCGGGCCCGGTTTTCGAATGGCGAGCCCTCAAAGTCGCCGACCACGCAATGTTAACAGATGGGAGAGCAGCCCTCGCTGAGCAGTTGGGCCTCTAGACAAAAAAGTAAAAATCGCACAGCTTTAAAAATGACATGGTTGGATTCCTCTTAAAACGCTCTTCAAGAAAATCATATTTTTACACAGATTAGGTCAACATTCTGGCCTACAGGATGAGAAGTTGTCCCTTTTGGGAATTTGATCCTCCACCAGGGCTGTGATGATGTCATCCACTGATTAGGAGCTCCACACAGCTGGTCACATGACTCAGCAGAGGCAACAATGACTCTCTCCTCCATTAAAGTGCTTATTAGACCCCTGAACATGCTCAAAAACTCACCAAAATCAGCACACACATTTCAAGCATCAAACTCTTCAATTTAATACCAAACATCCCATAATATTCCCTCTGTCCACATTCTGACACATTAAAACAGCCATAGCAGCCAGTAGGAATGTCCTAGAGAGATCAAACCAACATCAAAATGTTCATCTCATTAAGACGAACAAATTACTTGCTGACACCCTGACCTTTCCCTGACAGGAAGTTGTCTATTTCTCTTCAATTAAATATTTCCACTCATTTTTATCCTCTCTACACTTTTTGATAGCTCATAACACCCCCAAGCATGCTCAGAAACTCACCAAAATTAGCACACACATTTTGAGCGCCCTGAATTCCCATATGATACTTAACATGACCCATAATATCCCATAATATGCTTTACAGCGCCACCTAGGCACACTTAAACGGCCCTAACAGGGGCTAGGAATGTCCTACAAAGATAAAAACCACCACCAAAATGTTCATCGTATTCGGTTAGACACATTGGGGCCAATCCCGTGACAGTGGGGCAAAACCGGCATGAGCCCCGAGGACCCGTCTAACGCTGCTTGCAGCTTTAATTTCTTATTATTATTCCACACGCGCTTTGAACGCTTATTAGGTCCACTTAACATATTCAAAAACTCACCAAAATCGGCACACACATTGTGACTGCCAAAAAATTTTATAAAATACAAAAAATAACTCCCGACATCCCATAATAATCTCTCTAGAGCCAAAAAACCTTTAAAACACACAAAAATGCCTCTAGCTCGGGCCAGGAATGTCGTAGACACATGAAACCAACATCAAAACGTTCGTCTCATTGAGACGCACAAAAAATATAGGAGGTATTTTTGCGTTGCTCCAACAGGAAACCGGCAATTTGCCCGCCAAAATAAGAGTTTTCAGAATTTTTAGCCTTTCTACAAACATTAACTTGTCAATATCCAAAAATGGTACTGGCATGAAAATTGGCTCACATGACAGACCAGACCCTGCTCTACAAAAGTTGTGAAGGAAGTTGTTATTTCGGGCCTGGTTTTCGAATGGCGAGCCCTCAAAGTCGCCGCCCGCACAATGTTAACAGATGGGAGAAGAGCTTCTCTGAAGCAGTTGGGCCTCTAGACAAAAAAGTAAAAGTCGCACAGCTTTAAAAATGACATGGTTGGATTCCTCACAAAATGATCTTCAAGAAAATCATATTTTTACAGAGATTAGGTCAACATTCTGACCTACAGGATGAGTAGTTAGGCATTTTGGAAATTTGATCCTCTCCCAGGGCTGCTGCATTCCTGTGATGATGTCACACACTGATTAGGAGTTCCAAGCATGCAGCTGCTGGTGATGTCACTCAGCATAGCAGAGGATACGTTGCCATGGTATCAACTGACTCCCCGACATCCCATAATATTCTCTCAGAGCCATTAGACTCACTTCCACCCCACACACACCAAAACAGCCCTAACTGGGGCTAGGAATGTCGTAGAGAGATGAAACAAACACCAAAATGTTCGTCTCATTTTGTTGGACACATCGGAGGGAAAACCGGCAGGAGCCCGAGGACCCGTCTAACGCTGCTTGCAGCTTTAATTCTTCTTCCCTCCTCCAGTGAATCGCTTATTAGAACCCCTAAACATGCTCAAAAACTCACCAAAATTGGCACGCATGTTCTATGCGCCCAAAATTTTCGTTTGATACCAAACATGACCCCCGACATCCCATAATAATCTCTCTAGAGCCAAAAAACCTCTAAAAACCACTCTTAAACACACAAAAATGGCTCTAGCTCGGTCCAGGAATGTCATAGAGAGATGAAACCAACATCAAAACGTTCGTCTCATTGAGACGCACAAAAAATATAGGAGGTATTTTCGCGTAGCTCCAACAGGAAGCCGGCAATTTGCCCGCCAAAATAAGAGTTTTCTGAAATTTAAGCCTCTCTACAAAATTTAACTTGTCAATAACCAAAAATGGTACCGGCATGAAAATTGGCTCACATGACAGACCAGACCCTGTTCTACAAAAGTTGTGGGGGAATTCGTTGTTTCGGGCCCTGTTTTCGAATGGCGAGCCCTCAAAGTCGCCGACCACGCAATGTTAACAGATGGGAGAGCAGCCCTCGCTGAGCAGTTGGGCCTCTAGACAAAAAAGTAAAAGTCGCACAGCTTTAAAAATGACATGGTTGGATTCCTCGCGGAATTTCATATAAGATATGTATATTTTGACACAGATTAGGTCCACATTCTGGCCTACAGGATGAGAAGTTTGTCATTTGGGAATCTCATCTGTGATGATGTCACACACTGATTAGGAGCTCCACACAGCTGGTCACATGACTCAGCAGAGGAAACAAAGACTCTCTCCTCCATTAAAGTGCTTATTAGACCCCCTCAACATGCTCAAAAACTCACCAAAATTGGCACACACATTTCAAGCATCAAACTCTTCAATAAAATACCAAAAATCCCATAATATGCTCTCTGTCCACATCTACAACATTCAAACAGCCATAGCAGCCCGGAGGAATGTCCTAGACAGATTAAACCAACGTCAAAATGTTCATCTCATTGAGATAAAAAAAAATACACCGACACCCTGACCTTTACCAGACAGGAAGTTGGCTATTTTATCTTCAGCATAGCAGAGGATACGTTGCCATGGTATCAACTGACTCCCTGACATCCCATAATATTCTCTCAGAGCCACAAGGCTCACTTCCACCTATGCACTCCAAAACAGCCCTAACTGGGGCTAGGAATGTCGTAGAGAGATGAAACAGACACCAAAATGTTCGTCTGATTTTGTTGGACACATTGGAGGGAAAACCGGCAGGAGCCCGAGGACCCGTCTAACGCTGCTTGCAGCTTTAATTAGGGTCCTCGGCCTGAGCCAGGGCACCTTCTAGCAAGAGCTAGAAGGTGCCCTCGGCCGAAGGCCGAGGGCACTATTGTATTTCGTCCGTTTCTTTTTTTTTCTTATTATTCCGCCCCGTCAATGAACGCTAATTTGACCCCCTAAACATGCTCAAAAACTCACCAAAATTGGCACACACATCAGGATCGCGTGAAATTGCAATTTGATACCAAACATGACCCCCTACATCCCATAATAAGCTCAATAGCGCCACCTAGGCACACGCTAAGAGCCCTAGCTCGGGCTAGGAATGTCGTAGAGAGATGAAACCAACACCAAAATGCTCGTGTCATCGAGACGCAAAAATCATACGCTGCTACCCTGGACCTATCTCCAACAGGAAGCCGGCTATTTGCCTCACAAAATTAAAAAAATTTTTTTTTAACCCTTTCTGCAAAAATTTTCTCCTCTGAAACCAAAAATGGTACAGGTTTGAGACTACCATCACATGACAGACTAGACCCTGCTCTACAAAAGTTGTGAAGGAAGTTGTTATTTCGGGCCCGGTTTTTGAATGGTGAGCCCTCAAAGTCGCCGACCGCTTTTGGCCGATTTAGGATTTCTCCATGTTAGCAGATGAGGAGAAAAGATTTCAGGTCAAAACACACATTCTACTAGTGCCGCATTTGGGCCTCTAGACAAAAAACTAAAAGTCATAGAGCTTTAAAAATTACATGGTTGGATTCCTGACAAAATTCCCTACAACCATATGATATTTTTACACAGATTAAGCCAACATTGTGACCTACAGGACAAGTAGTTTGGACGTTTCTCATAAATAAAAAATCCATTTCCAGCACTCTTCCATCTGTCTTGTGACGCATTTGTGCTTCTAGAGAAAAAAGTAAAACTCGTACAGCTTTAAAAATGCCAAAAATGGATTCCTGACAAAAATTCCTATCAACATGATATTTTTGACACAGATTGGGGTAAAATTGTTGACTCTGTGAGGATTTCTTTACATTAGATGGCTGATAAACTCCAACTCTTCACTCTGATCACACTAGTGTCACGCTAATTAGAATTCCAAGCATCCAGCTGGTGATGTCACTCAGCTTAGCAGAGGATACGTTGCCATGGTATCAACTGACTCCCTGACATCCCATAATATTCTCTCAGAGCCATTAGGCTCACTTCCACCTATGCACAGCAAAACAGCCCTAACTGGGGCTAGGAATGTCCTAGAGAGATGAAACCACCACCAAAATGTTCGTCTTATTCTGTTGGACACAGTGGGGCCAATACCATGATAGTAGGGCAAAACCGGCATGAGCCCCGAGGACCCGTCTAACGCTGCTTGCAGCTTTAATTATTATTCCACCCGCCCCGAGAACGCAAATTACACCCCCTAAACATGCTCCAAAACTCACCAAAATTGGCACGCACATCAGGATCGCGTGAAATTGCGATTTGATACCAAACATGACCCCCGACATCCCATAATAAGCTCAATAGCGCCACCTAGGCACACGCTAAGGGACCTAGCTCGGGCTAGGAATGTCGTAGAGAGATGAAACCAACACCAAAATGTTCGTGTCATCGAGATGCAAAAATCATACGCTGCTACCCTGGACCTATCTCCAACAGGAAGCCGGCTATTTGCCTCACAAAATTAAAAAAGAATTTTTTTAACAATTTCTGCTAAAATTTTCCCCTCTGAAACCAAAAATGGTACAGGTTTGAGACTACCATCACATGACAGACTAGACCCTGCTCTACAAAAGTTGTGAAGGAAGCTGTTGTTTCTGGCCCGGTTTTCGAATGGCGAGCCCTCAAAGCCGCCGACCGCTTTTGGCCGATTCAGGATTTCTCCATGTTAGCAGATGAGGAGAAAAGATTTCAGGTCAAAACACACATTCTACTAGTGCCGCATTTGGGCCTCTAGACAAAAAACTACAAGTCATAGAGCTTTAAAAATTACATGGTTGGATTCCTGACAAAATCCCCTACAACCATATGATATTTTTACACAGATTAAGCCAACATTGTGACCTACAGGACAAGTAGTTTGGCCATTTCTCTAAAGTAAAAAATCCATTTCTAGCACTTTTCCAGCGCTTTTACAGCGTTTTTGTGACGCATTAGGGCTTCTAGACAAAAAAGTATAACTCGTACAGCTTTAAAAATGCCAAAAATGGATTCCTGACAAGCTCTACTATCAAATATGATATTTTTGACACAGATTGGGGTAAAATTATGGACTCTGTGAGGACTTCTTTACATTACATGCCTGATAAACTCTCAGTCTCCACTCTGTTTGGGGTTCTGTCACGCTAATTAGAATTCCAAGCATGCAGCAGGTGATGTCATTCAGCACAGCAGAGGATACGTTGCCATGGTATCAACTGACTCCCTGACATCCCATAATATTCTCTCAGAGCCATAAGGCTCACTTCAAGCCTACACACACCAAAACAGCCCTAACTGGGGCTAGGAATGTCGTAGACAGATGAAACCAACGCCGAAATGTTCGTCTTATTTTGTTGGACACATTGGAGGGAAAACCGGCAGGAGCCCGAGGACCCGTCTAATGCTGCTTGCAGCTTTAATTAGGGTCCTCGGCCTGAGCCAGGGCACCTTCTAGCAAGAGCTAGAAGGTGCCCTCGGCCAAAGGCCGAGGGCACTATTGTATTTCGTCCGTTTCTTTTTTTTTTTTATTATTAGGGTCCTCGGCCTGAGCAGAGGACACCTTCTAGCAAGAGCTAGAAGGTGTCCTCCGCCGAAGGCGGAGGACACTATTGTTTTTCGTCCGTTTCTTTTTAGGGTCCTCGGCCTGAGCCAGGGCACCTTCTAGCAGGGCTAGAAGGTGCCCTCGGCCGAAGGCCGAGGGCACTATTGTATTTCGTCCGTTTCTTTTTTTTTCTTATTATTCCACACCGTCAATGAACACTTATTTGACCCCCTAAACATGCTCGAAAACTCACCAAAATTGGCACGCACATCAGGATCGCCAAAAAATTCGAGAAAATACCAAACATGACCCCTGACATCCCATAATACTCTCTAGAGAACCAAAAAACCTCAAAAAAAAAAACAAAAAAACACACAAAAACGGCCCTAGCCGCCACTAGGAATGTCGTAGAGAGATGAAACCAACACCAAAATTTTCAGCTCAATGAGACGCTAAAATCATACGCTGCTACCCCGGACCTATCTCCAACAGGAAGCCGGCTATTTTGCCTTTCAAAATAAGAGTTTTCTGCATTTTTTCCCTTTCTGCAAAAATTTTCTCCTCTGAAACCAAGAATGGTACAGGTATGAAAATTGCATCACATGACAGACCAGACCCTGCTCTACAAAAGTTGTGAAGGAAGTTGTTGTTTCTGGCCCGGTTTTCGAATGGCGAGCCCTCAAAGCCGCTGACCGCTTTTGGCCGATTCAGGATTTCTCCATGTTAGCAGATGAGGAGAAAAGATTTTAGGTCAAAACACACATTCTACTAGTGTCGCATTTTGGCCTCTAGACAAAAAACTAAAAGTCATAGAGCTTTAAAAATTACATGGTTGGATTCCTGACAAAATTCCCTACAACCATATGATATTTTTACACAGATTAAGCCAACATTGTGGCCTACAGGACAAGTAGTTCCGCCATTTCTCTAAAGTAAAAAATCCATTTCTAGCACTTTTCCACCGCTTTTCCAGCGTTTTTGTGACGCATTTGGGCTTCTAGACAAAAAAGTATAACTCGTACAGCTTTAAAAATGCCAAAAATGGATTCCTCACAAGCTCTTCTATCAAATATGATATTTTGACACAGATTGGGATAAAATTGTGGACTCTGTGAGGATTTCTTTACATTACATGCCTGATAAACTCTCAGTCTCCACTCTGTTTGGGGTTTTGTCACGCTAATTAGAACTCCACGCATGCAGCAGGTGATGTCATTCAGCACAGCAGAGGATACGTTGCCATGGTATCAACTGACTCCCAGACATCCCATAATATTCTCTCAGAGCAATTAGGCTCACTTTCACCCTATGCACACCAAAACAGCCCTAACTGGGGCTAGGAATGTCGTAGAGAGATGAAACCAACGCCGAAATGTTCATCTTATTTTGATGGACACATTGGAGGGAAAACCGGCAGGAGCCCGAGGACCCGTCTAACGCTGCTTGCAGCTTTAATTTCTTATTATTCCCTCCTCCAGTGAATCGCTTATTAGAACCCCGAAACATGTTCAAAAACTCACCAAAATTGGCACACAGGTTCTATGCGCCCAAAATTTTCGTTTAATACCAAACATGACCCCCGACATCCCATAATAAGCTCAATAGCGCCACCTAGGCACACGCTAAGGGCCCTAGCTCGGGCTAGGAATGTCGTAGAGAGATGAAACCAACACCAAAACGCTCGTGTCATTGAGACGCAAAAATCATATGCTGCTACCCTGGACCTATCTCCAACAGGAAGCCGGCTAAATCCCTCACAAAATTAAAAAAAAATTTTTTTAACCCTTTCTGCAAAAATTTTCTCCTCTGAAACCAAAAATGGTACAGGTTTGAGACTACCATCACATGACAGACTAGACCCTGCTCTCCAAAAGTTGTGAAGGAAGTTGTGGTTTCTGGCCCGGTTTTCAAATGGCGAGCCCTCAAAGCCGCCGACCGCTTTTGGCCGATTTAGGATTTCTCCATGTTAGCAGATGAGGAGAAAAGATTTCAGGTCAAAACACACATTCTACTAGTGCCGCATTTGGGCCTCTAGACAAAAAACTACAAGTCATAGAGCTTTAAAAATGACATGGTTGGATTCCTGACAAAATTGTCTACAACCATATGATATTTTTACACAGATTAAGCCAACATTGTGACCTACAGGACAAGTAGTTCGGACGTTTCTCATAAATAAAAAATCCATTTCCAGCACTCTTCCATCTGTTTTGTGACCCATTTGTGCTTCTAGAGAAAAAAGTATAACTCGTACAGCTTTAAAAATGCCAAAAATGGATTCCTCACAAGCTCTACTATCAAATATGATATTTTTGACACAGATTGGGGTAAAATTGTGGACTCTGTGAGGATTTCATCACCAGAAGTTTTTCTTAAACCCCCCTCTCCACTCTACTTCCCTTCTGTCACGCTAATTAGAACTCCACGCATGCAGCTGCTCATGTCACTCAGCTTAGCAGAGGATACGTTGCCATGGTATCAACTGACTCCCCGACATCCCATAATATTCTCTCAGAGCCATTACACTCACTTCCACCCTATGAACACCAAAACCGCCCTAACTGGGGCTAGGAATGTCGTAGTGAGATGAAACAAACGCCGAAATGTTCGTCTCATTTTGTTGGACACATTGGAGGGGAAACCGGCAGGAGCCCGAGGACCCGTCTAATGCTGCTTGCAGCTTTAATTAGGGTCCTCGGCCTGAGCCAGGGCACCTTCTAGCAGGGCTAGAAGGTGCCCTCGGCCGAAGGCCGAGGGCACTATTGTTCCTGCTGCGTTTCTTTTTTTTTTTTTTTCTTATTATTATTCCACCCGCCCCGAGAACGCAAATTAGACCCCCTGAACATGCTCGAAAACTCACCAAAATTGGCACACACATCAGGATCGCGTGAAATTGCGATTTGATACCAAACATGACCCCCGACATCCCATAATAAGCTCAATAGCGCCACCTAGGCACATGCTAAGGGCCCTAGCTTGGGCTAGGAATGTCGTAGAGAGATAAAACCAACACCAAAACGCTCGTGTCATCGAGACGCAAAAATCATACGCCGCTACCCTGGACCTATCTCCAACAGGAAGCCGGCTATTTGCCTCACAAAATTAAAAAAAAAATTTTTTAACCCTTTCTGCTAAAATTTTCTCCACTGAAACCAAAAATGGTACAGGTATGAAAATCGCATCACATGACAGACCAGACCCTGCTCTACAAAAGTTGTGAAGGAAGTTGTTGTTTCGGGCCCGGTTTTCGAATGGCGAGCCCTCAAAGTTGCTGACCGCTTTTGGCCGATTTAGGATTTCTCCATGTTAGCAGATGAGGAGAACCGATTTCACCTCAAAACACACATTCTACTAGTGCCGCATTTGGGCCTCTAGACAAAAAACTACAACTCATAGAGCTTTAAAAATTACATGGTTGGATTCCTGACAAAATTGTCTACAACCATATGATATTTTTACACAGATTAAGCCAACATTGTGACCTACAGGACAAGTAGTTCGGACGTTGCTCATAAATAAAAAATCCATTTCCAGCACTCTTCCATCTGTCTTGTGACGCATTTGTGCTTCTAGAGAAAAAAGTATAACTCGTACAGCTTTAAAAATGCCAAAAATGGATTCCTGACAAGCTCTTCTATCAAATATGATATTTTTGACACAGAGTGGGATAAAATTGTGGACTCTGTGAGGACTTCTTTACATTACATGCCTGATAAACTCTCAGTCTCCACTCTGTTTGGGGTTCTGTCACGCTAATTAGAATTCCAAGCATGCATCTGGTGATGTCATTCAGCACAGCAGAGGATACGTTGCCATGGTATCAACTGACTCCCAGACATCCAATAATATTCTCTCAGAGCCATTAGGCTCACTTTCACCCTATGCACACCAAAACAGCCCTAACTGGGGCTAGGAATGTCGTAGAGAGATGAAACCAACGCCGAAATGTTCGTCTTATTTTGATGGACACATTGGAGGGAAAACCGGCAGGAGCCCGAGGACCCGTCTAATGCTGCTTGCAGCTTAAATTATTAGGGTCCTCGGCCTGAGCGGAGGGCACCTTCTAGCAGGGCTAGAAGGTGTCCTCCGCCGAAGGCGGAGGACACTATTGTTCCTGCTGCGTTTCTTTTTAGGGTCCTCGGCCTGAGCCAGGGCACCTTCTAGCAAGCTAGAAGGTGCCCTCGGCCGAAGGCCGAGGGCACTATTGTTCCTGCTGCGTTTCTTTTTAGGGTCCTCGGCCTGAGCCAGGGCACCTTCTAGCAAGAGCTAGAAGGTGCCCTCGGCCGAAGGCCGAGGGCACTATTGTATTTCGTCCGTTTCTTTTTTTTTTTTCTTATTATTATTATTATTATTCCCTCCTCCAGTAAATCGCTTATTAGGTCCTCTTAACATATTCGAAAACTCACCAAAATTGGCACACAGATTATGGATGCCGAAAATTTTTGTTTGATACTAAACATGACCCCCAACATCCCATAATAAGCTCAATAGCGCCACCTAGGCACACGCTAAGGGCCCTAGCTCGGGCTAGGAATGTCGTAAAGAGATGAAACAAACACCAAAATGTTCGTATGATCGAGACGCAAAAATCATACGCTGCTACCCTGGACCCATCTCCAACAGGAAGCCAGCAATTTGCCCCCCAAAATAATTTTTTTTTTTTTTTTAG
This sequence comes from Halichoeres trimaculatus, assembly GCF_033239565.1. NCBI lineage: Eukaryota > Metazoa > Chordata > Actinopteri > Labriformes > Labridae > Halichoeres > Halichoeres trimaculatus. Next base: position 38,673 of record NW_027437200.1, read on the forward strand.
CCTTTCTTTAGAAATTATACCCTCTGAAACCAAAAATGGTACAGGTTTGAGACTACCATCACATGACAGACTAGACCCTGCTCTCCAAAAGTTGTGAAGGAAGTTGTTATTTCTGGCCCGGTTTTCGAATGGCGAGCCCTCAAAGTCGCCGACCGCTTTTGGCCGATTTAGGATTTCTCCATGTTAGCAGATGAGGAGAAAAGATTTCAGGTCAAAACACTCATTCTACTAGTGCCGCATTTGGGCCTCTAGACAAAAAACTACAAGTCATAGAGCTTAAAAAATTACATGGTTGGATTCCTGACAAAATTGTCTACAACCATATGATATTTTTACACAGATTAAGCCAACATTGTGACCTACAGGACAAGTACTTCGGACGTTTCTCATAAATAAAAAATCCATTTCTAGCACTCTTCAATCTGTCTTGTGACGCATTTGTGCTTCTAGAGAAAAAAGTAAAACTCGTACAGCTTTAAAAATGCCAAAAATGGATTCCTGACAAAAATTCCTATCAACATGATATTTTTGACACAGATTGGGGTAAAATTGTGGACTCTGTGAGGATTTCTTTACATAAGATGCCTGAGAAAAACTCCCTCCAGCTCTAGTCACACTCGTGTCACGCTAATTAGAATTCCAAGCATGCAGCAGGTGATGTCATTCAGCATAGCAGAGGATACGTTGCCATGGTATCAACTGACTCCCTGACATCCCATAATATTCTCTCAGAGCCATTAGACTCACTTCCAGCCTACGCACACCAAAACAGCCCTAACTGGGGCTAGGAATGTCGTAGAGAGATGAAACCAACACCAAAATGTTCATCTCATTTTGTTGGACACATTGGAGGGAAAAGCGGCAGGAGCCCGAGGACCCGTCTAACGCTGCTTGCAGCTTTAATTTTCTTATTATTATTCCGCCCCGTCAATGATCGCTAATTTGAACCCCTAAACATGCTCAAAAACTCACCAAAATTGGCACGCACCTCACAATCGCGGAAAAATTCGATAAAATACCAAACATGACCCCCAACATCCCATAATAATCTCTCTAGAGCCTAAAAAACTCTAAAATCCACTCAAAAACACACAAAAATGGCTCTAGCTCGGTCCAGGAATGTGGTAGAGAGATGAAACCAACACCAAAACGTTCATCTCATTGAGACGCACAAAAAATATAGGAGGTATTTTTGCGTAGCTCCAACAGGAAGCCAGCAATTTGCCCGCCAAAATAAGAGTTTTCTGAAATTTAAGCCTCTCTACAAACATTAACTTGTCAATAACCAAAAATGGTACCGGCATGAAAATTGGCTCACATGACAGACCAGACCTTGTTCTACAAAAGTTGTGGGGGAATTCGTTGTTTCGGGCCCGGTTTTCGAATGGCGAGCCCTCAAAGTCGCCGACCACGCAATGTTAACAGATGGGAGAGGAGCTTCAGTGAAGCAGTTGGGCCTCTAGACAAAAAAGTAAAAGTCGCACAGCTTTAAAAATGACATGGTTGGATTCCTCACAAAACGCTCTTCAAGAAAATCATATTTTTACACAGATTAGGTCAACATTCTGGCCTACAGGATGAGAAGTTTGTCCCCTTTAGGAATCTCATCCCCCTGCACTTCTGTGATGATGTCACACACTGATTAGGGGTTCCACACAGCTGGTCACATGACTCAGCAGAGGCAACAATGACTCTCTCCTCCATTAAAGTGCTTATTAGACCCCCTGAACATGCTCAAAAACTCACCAAAATCAGTACACACATTTCAAGCATCAAACTCTTCAATATAATACCAAACATCCCATAATATTCCCTCTGTCCACATTCTGACACATTAAAACAGCCATTGCAGCCAGTAGGTATGTCCTAGAGAAATCAAACCAACATCAAAATGTTCATCTTATTGAGACGAACAAATTACTTGCTGACACCCTGACCTTTCCCAGACAGGAAGTTGGCTATTTCTCTTCAGCATAGCAGAGGATACGTTGCCATGGTATCAATTGACTCCCTGACATCCCATAATATTCTCTCAGAGCCATTAGGCTCACTTCCACCTCTGCACAGCAAAATAGCCCTAACTGGGGCTAGGAATGTCCTAGAGAGATGAAACCAGCACCAAAATGTTCGTCTTATTCTGTTGGACACAGTGGGGCCAATACCATGATAGTAGGGCAAAACCGGCATGAGCCCCGAGGACCCGTCTAACGCTGCTTGCAGCTTTAATTTTTTCTTATTATTCCGCACCGTCTTTGAACGCAAATTAGACCTGCTAAACATACTCAAAAACTCACCAAAATTGGCACGCACCTCACAATTGCGAAAAATTGCGTAATGATACCAAACATGACCACCTACATCCCATAATAAGCTCAACAGCGCCACCTAGGCACACGCTAAGAGCCCTAGCTCGGGCTAGGAATGTCGTAGAGAGATGAAACCAACACCAAAACGCTCGTGTCATCGAGACGCAAAAATCATACGCTGCTACCCTGGACCTATCTCCAACAGGAAGCCGGCTATTTGCCTCACAAAATTAAAAAAAATTTTTTTGTAACCCTTTCTGCAAAAATTTTCTCCCCTGAAACCAAAAATGGTACAGGTATGAAAATTGCTTCACATGACAGACCAGACCCTGCTCTCCAAAAGTTGTGAAGGAAGTTGTTGTTTCGGGCCCGGTTTTCGAATGGCGAGCCCTCAAAGTCGCCGACCGCTTTTGGCCAATTTAGGATTTCTCCATGTTAGCAGATGAGGAGAACAGATTTCAGGTCAAAACACTCACTACTAGTACTTCTACTAGTGCCGCATTTGGGCCTCTAGACAAAAAACTAAAAGTCATAGAGCTTTAAAAATTACATGGTTGGATTCCTGACAAAATCCCCTACAACAACATGATATTTTTACACAGATTAAGCCAACATTGTGACCTACAGGACAAGTAGTTTGGACGTTTCTCATAAATAAAAAATCCATTTCCAGCACTCTTCCATCTGTCTTGTGACGCATTTGTGCTTCTAGAGAAAAAAGTAAAACTCGTACAGCTTTAAAAATGCCAAAAATGGATTCCTGACAAAAATTCCTATCAACATGATATTTTTGACACAGATTGGGGTAAAATTGTGGACTCTGTGAGGATTTCTTTACATTAGATGGCTGATAAACTCTCAGTCTCCACTCTGTTTGGGGTTCTGTCACGCTAATTAGAACTCCAAGCATGCAGCAGGTGATGTCATTCAGCACAGCAGAGGATACGTTGCCATGGTATCAACTGACTCCCAGACATCCCATAATATTCTCTCAGAGCCATTAGGCTCACTTTCACCCTATGCACACCAAAACAGCCCTAACTGGGGCTAGGAATGTCGTAGAGAGATGAAACCAACGCCGAAATGTTCGTCTTATTTTGATGGACACATTGGAGGGAAAACCGGCAGGAGCCCGAGGACCCGTCTAATGCTGCTTGCAGCTTTAATTTTTTTTTTTTTTTCTTATTATTATTCCACCCGCCCCGAGAACGCAAATTAGACCCCCTGAACATGCTCGAAAACTCACCAAAATTGGCACGCACATCAGGATCGCGTGAAATTGCGATTTGATACCAAACATGACCCCCGACATCCCATAATAAGCTCAATAGCGCCACCTAGGCACACGCTAAGGGCCCTAGCTCGGGCTAGGAATGTCGTAGAGAGATAAAACATACATCAAAACGCTCGTGTCATCGAGACGCAAAAATCATACGCTGCTACCCTGGACCTATCTCCAACAGGAAGCCGGCTATTTGCCTCACAAAATTAAAAAAAAATTTTTTTAACCCTTTCTGCAAAAATTTTCTCCTCCGAAACCAAAAATGATACAGGTATGAAAATTGCCTCACATGACAGACCAGACCCTGCTCTCCAAAAGTTCTGAAGGAAATTGTTGTTTCGGGCCCGGTTTTCGAATGGCGAGCCCTCAAAGTCGCCGACCGCTTTTGGCCAATTCAGGATTTCTCCATGTTAGCAGATGAGGAGAACCGATTTCAGGTCAAAACACTCACTACTAGTACTTCTACTAGTGCCGCATTTGGGCCTCTAGACAAAAAACTAGAAGTCATAGAGCTTTAAAAATTACATGGTTGGATTCCTGACAAAATTCCCTACAACCATATGATATTTTTACACAGTTTAAGCCAACATTGTGACCTACAGGACAAGTACTTGGGACGTTTCTCATAAATAAAAAATCAATTTTCAGCACTCTTCCATCTTTTTTGTGACGCATTTGTGCTTCTAGAGAAAAAAGTAAAACTCGTACAGCTTTAAAAATGCCAAAAATGGATTCCTGACAAAAATTACTATCACATATGATATTTTTGACACAGATTGGGGTACAATTGTGGACTCTGTGAGGATTTCTTTACTTTAGATGGCTGATAAAAACTCCCTCCAGGCACTAGTCACACTCGTGTCACGCTAATTAGAATTCCAAGCATGCAGCAGGTGATGTCATTCAGCATAGTAGAGGATACGTTGCCATGGTATCAACTGACTCCCTGACATCCCATAATATTCTCTCAGAGCCACAAGGCTCACTTCAAGCCTACTGACACCAAAACAGCCCTAATTCTGGCTAGGAATGTCGTAGAGAGATGAAACGAACACTGAAATGTTTGTCTCATTTTGTTGGACACATTGGAGGGAAAACCGGCAGGAGCCCGAGGACCCGTCTAATGCTGCTTGCAGCTTTAATTTTTTCTTATTATTCCACACGCTCCGAGAACGCAAATTAGACCCCCTAAACATGCTCAAAAACTCACCAAAATTGGCACACACATCAGGATCGCGTGAAATTACGATTTGATACCAAACATGACCCCAAGACATCCCATAATATGCTCAATAGCGCCACCTAGGCACACTCTGAGGGCCCTAGCTCGGGCTAGGAATGTGGTAGAGAGATGAAACCAACACCAAAACGTTTGTATGATCGAGACGCAAAAATCATACGCTGATACCCCTGACCTATCTCCAACAGGAAGCCGGCAATTTCCCCCCAAAGTAAAATCCTCCCACATTTTATCACCCTTTCTGCCAAAATTTTCTCCTCCGAAACCAAAAATGGTACAGGTATGAAAATTGCATCACATGACAGACCAGACCCTGCTCTACAAAAGTTGTGAAGGAAGTTGTTGTTTCGGGCCCGGTTTTCGAATGGCGAGCCCTCAAATTCGCCGACCGCTTTTGGCCAATTTAGGATTTCTCCATGTTAGCAGATGAGGAGAACAGATTTCAGGTCAAAACACTCACTACTAGTACTTCTACTAGTGCCGCATTTGGGCCTCTAGACAAAAAACTAAAAGTCATAGAGCTTTACAAATTACATGGTTGGATTCCTGACAAATTTTCCTACAACCATATGATATTTTTACACAGATTAAGCCAACATTGTGACCTACAGGACAAGTACTTCGGACGTTTCTCATAAATAAAAAATCAATTTTCAGCACTCTTCCATCTTTTTTGTGACGCATTTGTGCTTCTAGAGAAAAAAGTAAAACTCGTACAGCTTTAAAAATGCCAAAAATGGATTCCTGACAAAAATTACTATCACATATGATATTTTTGACACAGATTGGGGTACAATTGTGGACTCTGTGAGGATTTCTTTACTTTAGATGGCTGATAAAAACTCCCTCCAGGCACTAGTCACACTCGTGTCACGCTAATTAGAATTCCAAGCATGCAGCAGGTGATGTCATTCAGCATAGTAGAGGATACGTTGCCATGGTATCAACTGACTCCCTGACATCCCATAATATTCTCTCAGAGCCACAAGGCTCACTTCAAGCCTACTGACACCAAAACAGCCCTAATTCTGGCTAGGAATGTCGTAGAGAGATGAAACGAACACTGAAATGTTTGTCTCATTTTGTTGGACACATTGGAGGGAAAACCGGCAGGAGCCCGAGGACCCGTCTAACGCTGCTTGCAGCTTTAATTAGGGTCCTCGGCCTGAGCGGAGGGCACCTTCTAGCAGGGCTAGAAGGTGTCCTCCGCCGAAGGCGGAGGACACTATTGTTCCTGCTGCGTTTCTTTTTAGGGTCCTCGGCCAACGGAAGAGGGCACTTTCTAGCAAGCTAGAAAGTGCCCTCGGCCGAAGGCCGAGGGCACTATTGTTCCTGCTGCGTTTCTTTTTTTTTCTTATTAGGGTCCTCGGCCTGAGCAGAGGACACCTTCTAGCAGGGCTAGAAGGTGTCCTCCGCCGAAGGCGGAGGACACTATTGTTTTTCGTCCGTTTCTTTCTTATTATTATTCCCTCCTACGCGTGTCCTCAAATTTGACCCCCTAAACATGCTCAAAAACTCACCAAAATTGGCACGCACATTCTGCAAGTCCGAAAATTTGATTAAATGAAAAAATTATTCCCTGACATCCCATAATATGCCCAATAGCGCCACCTAGGCACACGCTAAGAGCCCTAGCTCGGGCTAGGAATGTCGTAGAGAGATGAAACCAACACCAAAACGCTCGTGTCATCGAGACGCAAAAATCATACGCTGCTACCCTGGACCTATCTCCAACAGGAAGCCGGCAATTTGCCCGCCAAAATAAAAAAAAATTTTTTTTAAACCTTTCTGCTAAAATTTTCTCCTCTGAAACCAAAAATGGTACAGGTTTGAGACTACCATCACATGACAGACTAGACCCTGCTCTCCAAAAGTTGTGAAGGAAGTTGTTATTTCTGGCCCGGTTTTCGAATGGCGAGCCCTCAAAGTCGCCGACCGCTTTTGGCCGATTTAGGATTTCTCCATGTTAGCAGATGAGGAGAAAAGATTTCAGGTCAAAACACACATTCTACTAGTGCCGCATTTGGGCCTCTAGACAAAAAACTACAAGTCATAGAGCTTTAAAAATTACATGGTTGGATTCCTGACAAAATTGTCTACAACCATATGATATTTTTACACAGATTAAGCCAACATTGTGGCCTACAGGACAAGTAGTTCGGCCATTTCTCTAAAGTAAAAAATCCATTTCTAGCACTTTTCCAGCGCTTTTACAGCGTTTTTGTGACGCATTTGGGCTTCTAGACAAAAAAGTATAACTCGTACAGCTTTAAAAATGCCAAAAATGGATTCCTGACAAGCTCTTCTATCAAATATGTTATTTTTGACACAGATTGGGATAAAATTGTGGACTCTGTGAGGACTTCTTTACATTACATGCCTGATAAACTCTCAGTCTCCACTCTGTTTGGGGTAGTGTCACGCTAATTAGAACTCCACGCATGCAGCAGGTGATGTCATTCAGCACAGCAGAGGATACGTTGCCATGGTATCAACTGACTCCCAGACATCCCATAATATTCTCTCAGAGCCATAAGGCTCACTTCAAGCCTACACACAGCAAAACAGCCCTAACTGGGGCTAGGAATGTCGTAGAGAGATGAAACCAACGCCGAAATGTTCCTCTTATTTTGATGGACACATTGGAGGGAAAACCGGCAGGAGCCCGAGGACCCGTCTAATGCTGCTTGCAGCTTTAATTATTATTCCGCACTCCAGTAAATCGCTTATTAGAACCCCTAAACATATTCAAAAACTCACCAAAATTGGCACACACATTATGGGCGCCCAAAATTTACGTTTGATACCAAACATGACTCCCGCCATCCCATAATAATCTCTCTACAGCCAAAAAACCTTTAAAACACACAAAAATGCCTCTAGCTCGGGCCAGGAATGTGGTAGACACATGAAACCAACACCAAAACGTTGGTCTCATTGAGACGCAACAAAAATATAGGAGGTATTTTCGCGTAGCTCCAACAGGAAGCCGGCAATTTGCCCGCCAAAATAAGAGTTTTCAGAATTTTTAGCCTTTCTACAAACATTAACTTGTCAATTACCAAAAATGATACAGGCATGAAAATTGGCTCACATGACAGACCAGACCCTGTTCTACAAAAGTTGTGGGGGAATTCGTTGTTTCTGGCCCGGTTTTCGAATGGCGAGCCCTCAAAGTTGCCGACCACGCAATGTTAACAGATGAAAGCGCAGCCCTCGCTGAGCAGTTGGGCCTCTAGACAAAAAAGTAAAAGTCGCACAGCTTTAAAAATGACATGGTTGGATTCCTCACAAAACGCTCTTCAAGAAAATCATATTTTTACACAGATTAGGTCAACATTCTGGCCTACAGGATGAGAAGTTTGTCCTTTTGGGAATTTGATCCTCCTGCACTTCTGTGATGATGTCACACACTGATTAGGGGTTCCACACAGCTGGTCACATGACTCAGCAGAGGAAACAATGACTCTCTCCTCCATTAAAGTGCTTATTAGACCCCCCTGAACATGCTCAAAAACTCACCAAAATCAGCACACACATTTCAAGCATCAAACTCTTCAATATAATACCAAACATCCCATAATATTCCCTCTGTCCACATTCTGACACATTAAAACAGCCATAGCAGCCAGTAGGAATGTCCTAGAGAAATTAAACCAACGTCAAAATGTTCATCTCATTAAGACGAACAAATTACTTGCCGACACCCTGACCTTTCCCAGACAGGAAGTTGGCTATTTCTCTTCAGCATAGCAGAGGATACGTTGCCATGGTATCAAATGACTCCCTGACATCCCATAATATTCTCTCAGAGCCATTAGGCTCACTTCCACCTATGCACAGCAAAATAGCCCTAACTGGGGCTAGGAATGTCCTAGACAGATGAAACCACCACCAAAATGTTCCTCTTATTCTGTTGGACACAGTGGGGCCAATACCATGATAGTAGGGCAAAACCGGCATGAGCCCCGAGGACCCGTCTAACGCTGCTTGCAGCTTTAATTAGGGTCCTCGGCCTGAGCGGAGGGCACCTTCTAGCAGGGCTAGAAGGTGTCCTCCGCCGAAGGCGGAGGACACTATTGTTCCTGCTGCGTTTCTTTCTTATTATTATTCCGCCCTACGCGTTTCGTCTAATTTGAACCCCTAAACTTGCTCAAAAACTCACCAAAATTGGCACACATATTGTGTAGCTCCGAAAATTTTAGAAAATAAAAAAATTAACCCCCGACATCCCATAATAAGCTCTGTAGCGCCACCTAGGCACACGCTAAGGGCCCTAGCTCGGGCTATGAATGTCGTAGATAGATGAAACCAACACCAAAACGTTCGTGTCATCGAGACGCAAAAATCATGCGCTGCTACCCTGGACCTATCTCCAACAGGAAGCCGGCTATTTGCCTCACAAAATAAAAAAAAAATTTTTTTAACCCTTTCTGCAAAAAATTTCTCCTCTGAAACCAAAAATGGTACAGGTTTGAGACTACCATCACATGACAGACCAGACCCTGCTCTACAAAAGTTGTGAAGGAAGTTGTTGTTTCGGGCCCGGTTTTCGAATGGCGAGCCCTCAAAGTCGCCGACCGCTTTTGGCCAATTCAGGATTTCTCCATGTTAGCAGATGAGGAGAACAGATTTCAGGTCAAAACACTCACTAATTGTACTTCTACTAGTGCCGCATTTGGGCCTCTAGACAAAAAACTAAAAGTCATAGAGCTTTAAAAATTACATGATTGGATTCCTGACAAAATTCCCTACAACCATATGATATTTTTACACACATTAAGCCAACATTGTGGCCTACAGGACAAGTAGTTCGGCCATTTCTCTAAAGTAAAAAATCCATTTCTAGCACTTTTCCAGCGCTTTTCCAGCGTTTTTGTGACGCATTTGGGCTTCTAGACAAAAAAGTATAAATCGTACAGCTTTAAAAATGCCAAAAATGGATTCCTGACAAGATCTTCTATCAAACATGATATTTTTGACACAGATTGGGATAAAATTGTGGACTCTGTGAGGACTTCTTTACATTACATGCCTGATAAACTCTCAGTCTCCACTCTGTTTGGGGTTCTGTCACGCTAATTAGAATTCCAAGCATGCAGCAGGTGATGTCATTCAGCACAGCAGAGGATACGTTGCCATGGTATCAACTGACTCCCAGACATCCCATAATATTCTCTCAGAGCCATTAGGCTCACTTTCACCCTATGCACACCAAAACAGCCCTAACTGGGGCTAGGAATGTCGTAGAGAGATGAAATTAACGCCAAAATGTTCGTCTTATTTTGATGGACACATTGGAGGGAAAACCGGCAGGAGCCCGAGGACCCGTCTAACGCTGCTTGCAGCTTTAATTAGGGTCCTCGGCCTGAGTGGAGGACACCTTCTAGCAGGGCTAGAAGGTGTCCTCCGCCGAAGGCGGAGGACACTATTGTTCCTGCTGCGTTTCTTTTTTCTTCTTCCCTCCTCCAGTGAATCGCTTATTAGAACCCCTAAACATGCTCAAAAACTCACCAAATTTGGCACACATGTTCTATGTGCCCAAAATTTACGTTTAATACAAAACATGACCCCCGACATCCCATAATAATCTCTCTACAGCCAAAAAACCTCTAAAAACCACTCAAAAACACACAAAAATGGCTCTCGCTCGGTCCAGGAATGTCGTAGAGAGATGAAACCAACATCAAAACGTTCGTCTCATTGAGACGCACAACTTTGGGGGTGGTCTTTTTTCGCGTATCTCGCACAGGAAGCCGGCAATTTGCCCGCCAAAATAAGAGGTTTCGGCATTTTTACCGTTTCTGCCAAAATTATCTCCTCTGGAACCAAAAATGGTACTGGCATGAAAATTGCCTCACATGACAGACCAGACCCTGTTCTACAAAAGTTGTAGGGGAAGTTGTTGTTTCGAGCCCGGTTTTCGAATGGCGAGCCCTCAAAGTCGCCGACCACGCAATGTAAACAGATGGGAGAGCAGCCCTCGCTGAGCAGTTGGGCCTCTAGACAAAAAAGTAAAAGTCGCACAGCTTTAAAAATGACATGGTTGGATTCCTCACAAAATGTTCTTTAAGAAAATCATATTTTTACACAGATAAGGTCAACATTCTGGCCTACAGGATGAGAAGTTTGTCCCTTTGGAATTTGATCCTCTCCCAGGGCTGCTGCATTCCAGTGATGATGTCACACACTGATTAGTAGTTCCACACAGCTGGTCACATGACTCAGCAGAGGACACAATGACTCTCTCCTCCATTAAAGTGCTTATTAGACCCCCTGAACATGCTCAAAAACTCACCAAAATCGGCACACACATTTCAAGCATCAAACTCTTCAATATAATACCAAACATCCCATAATATTCCCTCTGTCCACATTCTGACACATTAAAACAGCCATAGCAGCCAGTAGGAATGTCCTAGAGGGATCAAACCAACATCAAAATGTTCATCTCATTAAGACAAACAAATTATTTGCTGACACCCTGACCTTTCCCAGACAGGGAGTTGGCTATTTCTCTTCAGCATAGCAGAGGATACGTTGCCATGGTATCAACTGACTCCCTGACATCCCATAATATTCTCTCAGAGCCATTAGGCTCACTTCCACCTATGCACAGCAAAATAGCCCTAACTGGGGCTAGGAATGTCCTAGAGAGATGAAACCACCACCAAAATGTTCGTCTTATTCTGTTGGACACAGTGGGGCCAATACCATGATAGTAGGGCCAAACCGGCATGAGCCCCGAGGACCCGTCTAACGCTGCTTGCAGCTTTAATTAGGGTCCTCGGCCTGAGCCAGGGCACCTTCTAGCAGGGCTAGAAGGTGCCCTCGGCCGAAGGCCGAGGGCACTATTGTTCCTGCTGCGTTTCTTTTTAGGGTCCTCGGCCTGAGCAGAGGGCACCTTCTAGCAAGAGCTAGAAGGTGCCCTCCGCCGAAGGCGGAGGGCACTATTGTTCCTCGTCCGTTTCTTTTTTCTTATTATTCCACACCGTCTTTGAACGCAATTTTGACCCCCTAAACATGCTCGAAAACTCACCAAAATTGGCACGCACATCAGGTTCGCCAAAAAATTCGATAAAATACCAAACATGACCCCCGACATCCCATAATACTCTCTCTAGAGCCAAAAAACCTCTAAAAAAAAAATTAAAAAACACACAAAATTGGCCCTAGCCGCCACTAGGAATGTCGTAGAGAGATGCAACCAACACCAAAATTTTCAGCTCAATGAGACGCAAAAATCATACGCTGCTACCCTGGACCTATCTCCAACAGGAAGCCGGCTATTTTGCCTTTCAAAATAAGAGTTTTCTGCATTTTTGCCCTTTCTTTAAAAATTATCTCCTCCGAAACCAAAAATGACACATGCTTGAAAATACCATCACATGACAGACTAGACCCTGCTCTCCAAAAGTTGTGAAGGAAGTTGTTGTTTCGGGCCCGGTTTTCGAATGGCGAGCCCTCAAAGCCGCCGACCGCTTTTGGCCGATTTAGGATTTCTCCATGTTAGCAGATGAGGAGAAAAGATTTCAGGTCAAAACACACATTCTACTAGTGCCGCATTTGGGCCTCTAGACAAAAAACTAAAAGTCATACAGCTTCAAAAATGACATGGTTGGATTCCTGACAAAATTTCCTACAACCATACGATATTTTTACACAGATTAAGCCAACATTGTGGCCTACAGGACAAGTAGTTGGGAAGTTTCTCTAAAATACAAAATCCATTTCTAGTACTTTTCCACCGCTTTTCCAGCGTTTTTGTGACGCATTTGGGCTTCTAGACAAAAAAGTATAACTCGTACAGCTTTAAAAATGCCAAAAATGGATTCCTGACAAGATCTTCTATCAAATATGATATTTTTGACACAGATTGGGATAAAATTGTGGACTCTGTGAGGACTTCTTTACATTACATGCCTGATAAACTCTCAGTCTCCACTCTGTTTGGGGTTCTGTCACGCTAATTAGAATTCCAAGCATGCAGCAGGTGATGTCATTCAGCACAGCAGAGGATACGTTGCCATGGTATCAACTGACTCCCTGACATCCCATAATATTCTCTCAGAGCCATTAGGCTCACTTCCACCTATGCACAGCAAAATAGCCCTAACTGGGGCTAGGAATGTCCTAGAGAGATGAAACCACCACCAAAATGTTCGTCTTATTCTGTTGGACACAGTGGGGCCAATACCATGATAGTAGGGCCAAACCGGCATGAGCCCCGAGGACCCGTCTAACGCTGCTTGCAGCTTTAATTATTATTCCCTCCTCCAGTAAATCGCTTATTAGGTCCTCTTAACATATTCGAAAACTCACCAAAATTGGCACACAGATTATGGATGCCGAAAATTTTCATTTGATACTAAACATGACCCCCAGCATCCCATAATAAGCTCAATAGCGCCACCTAGGCACACGCTAAGGGCCCTAGCTCGGGCTAGGAATGTCGTAGAGAGATGAAACAAACACCAAAATGTTCGTATGATCGAGACGCAAAAATCATACGCTGCTACCCTGGACCTATCTCCAACAGGAAGCCGGCAATTTGCCCCCCAAAATAAAAATTTTTTTTTTTTTAGCCTTTCTGCAAAAATTTTCTCCTCTGAAACCAAAAATGGTACAGGTTTGGGACTACTATCACATGACAGACTAGACCCTGCTCTCCAAAAGTTGTGAAGGAAGTTGTTATTTCGGGCCCGGTTTTTGAATGGTGAGCCCTCAAAGTCGCCGACCGCTTTTGGCCGATTTGGGATTTCTCCATGTTAGCAGATGAGGAGGCCAGATTTCAGGTCAAAACACACATTCTACTAGTGTCGCATTTGGGCCTCTAGACAAAAAACTACAAGTCATAGAGCTTTAAAAATGACATGGTTGGATTCCTGACAAAATTGTCTACAACCATATGAAATTTTTACACAGATTAAGCCAACATTGTGACCTACAGGACAAGTAGTATGGAATGTTTCTCATAAATAAAAAATCCATTTCCAGCACTCTTCCATCTGTCTTGTGACGCATTTGTGCTTCTAGAGAAAAAAGTAAAACTCGTACAGCTTTGAAAATGCCAAAAATGGATTCCTGACAAAAATTCCTATCAACATGATATTTTTGACACAGATTGGGGTAAAATTGTGGACTCTGTGAGGATTTCTTTACATTAGATGGCTGATAAACTCCACCTCTTCACTCTGATCACACTAGTGTCACGCTAATTAGAATTCCAAGCATTCAGCTGGTGATGTCATTCAGCATAGCAGAGGATACGTTGCCATGGTATCAACTGACTCCCCGACATCCCATAATATTCTCTCAGAGCCATTAGGCTCACTAAAGCCTATTCACACCAAAACAGCCCTAACTGAGGCTAGGAATGTCGTAGAGGGATGAAACAAACAGCAAAATGTTCGTCTTATTTTGTTGGACACATTGGAGGGAAAACCGGCAGGAGCCCGAGGACCCGTCTAACGCTGCTTGCAGCTTTAATTTCTTATTATTCCCTCCTCCAGTGAATCGCTTATTAGAACCCCGAAACATATTCAAAAACTCACCAAAATTGGCACACAGGTTCTATGCGCCCAAAATTTTCGTTTAATACCAAACATGACCCCCTACATCCCATAATAAGCTCAATAGCGCCACCTAGGCACACGCTAAGAGCCCTAGCTCGGGCTAGGAATGTCGTAGAGAGATGAAACCAACACCAAAATGCTCGTGTCATCGGGACGGAAAAATCATACGCTGCTACCCTGGACCTATCTCCAACAGGAAGCCGGCTATTAGCCTCTCAAAATTAAAAAAAAAAATTTTTAACCCTTTCTGCAAAAATTTTCTCCTCTCAAACCAAAAATGGTACAGGTTTGAGACTACCATCACATGACAGACTAGACCCTTCTCTCCAAAAGTTGTGAAGGAAGTTGTTGTTTCCGGCCCGGTTTTCGAATGGCGAGCCCTCAAAGCCGCCGACCGCTTTTGGCCAATTTAGGATTTCTCCATGTTAGCAGATGAGGAGAAAAGATTTCAGGTCAAAACACACATTCTACTAGTGCCGCATTTGGGCCTCTAGACAAAAAACTAGAAGTCATAGAGCTTTAAAAATTACATGGTTGGATTCCTGACAAAATTCCCTACAACCATATGATATTTTTACACAGATTAAGCCAACATTGTGGCCTACAGGACAAGTACTTCGGACGTTTCTCATAAATAAAAAATCCATTTTCAGCACTCTTCCATTTTTTCTGTGACGCATTTGTGCTTCTAGAGAAAAAAGTAAAACTCGTACAGCTTTAAAAATGCCAAAAATGGATTCCTGACAGAAATTCCTATCAAACATGATATTTTTGACACAGATTGGGGTACAATTGTGGACTCTGTGAGGATTTCTTTACTTTAGATGGCTGATAAACTCTCCCTCTTCACTCTGATCACACTAGTGTCACGCTAATTAGAATTCCAAGCATTCAGCTGGTGATGTCATTCAGCATAGCAGAGGATATGTTGCCATGGTATCAACTGACTCCCTGACATCCCATTATATTCTCTCAGAGCCACAAGGCTCACTTCCACCTATGCACAGCAAAACCGCCCTAACTGGGGCTAGGAATGTCGTAGAGAGATGAAACAAACGCCAAAATGTTCGTCTCATTTTGTTGGACACATTGGAGGGAAAACCGGCAGGAGCCCGAGGACCCGTCTAACGCTGCTTGCAGCTTTAATTAGGGTCCTCGGCCTGAGCAGAGGGCACCTTCTAGCAAGAGCTAGAAGGTGTCCTCCGCCGAAGGCGGAGGACACTATTGTTTTTCGTCCGTTTCTTTTTAGGGTCCTCGGCCTGAGCAGAGGGCACCTTCTAGCAAGCTAGAAGGTGCCCTCCGCCGAAGGCGGAGGGCACTATTGTATTTCGTCCGTTTCTTTTTTTTTCTTATTATTCCCTCCTCCAGTGAATCGCTTATTAGAACCCCTAAACATATTCAAAAACGCACCAAAATTGGCACACACATTATGGATGCCGAAAATTTTCGTTTAATACCAAACATGACTCCCGCCATCCCATAATAATCTCTCTACAGCCAAAAAACCTTTAAAACACACAAAAATGCCTCTAGCTCGGGCCAGGAATGTCGTAGACACATGAAACCAACATCAAAACGTTCGTCTCATTGAGACGCACAAAAAATATAGGAGGTATTTTTGCGTTGCTCCAACAGGAAGCCGGCAATTTGCCCGCCAAAATAAGAGTTTTCTGAAATTTAAGCCTCTCTACAAACATTAACTTGTCAATAACCAAAAATGGTACCGGCATGAAAATTGGCTCACATGACAGACCAGACCCTGTTCTACAAAAGTTGTGGGGGAATTCGTTGTTTCGGGCCCGGTTTTCGAATGGCGAACCCTCAAAGTCGCCGACCACGCAATGTTAACAGATGGGAGAGGAGCTTCAGTGAAGCAGTTGGGCCTCTAGACAAAAAAGTAAAAGTCGCACAGCTTTAAAAATGACATGGTTGGATTCCTCACAAAACGCTCTTCAAGAAAATCATATTTTTACACAGATTAGGTCAACATTCTGGCCTACAGGATGAGAGGTTTGTCCTTTGGGGAATTTGATCCTCCTGCACTTCTGTGATGATGTCACACACTGATTAGGGGTTCCACACAGCTGGTCACATGACTCAGCAGAGGCAACAATGACTCTCTCCTCCATTAAAGTGCTTATTAGACCCCCTGAACATGCTCAAAAACTCACCAAAATCAGTACACACATTTCAAGCATCAAAGTCTTCAATATAATACCAAACATCCCATAATATTCCCTCTGTCCACATTCTGACACATTAAAACAGCCATAGCAGCCAGTAGGAATGTCCTAGAGAAATCAAACCAACATCAAAATGTTTATCTTATTGAGACGAACAAATTACTTGCTGACACCCTGACCTTTCCCAGACAGGAAGTTGGCTATTTCTCTTCAGCATAGCAGAGGATACGTTGCCATGGTATCAACTGACTCCCTGACATCCCATAATATTCTCTCAGAGCCATTAGGCTCACTTCCACCTATGCACAGCAAAATGGCCCTAACTGGGGCTAGGAATGTCGTAGACAGATGAAACCAACGCCGAAATGTTCGTCTTATTTTGTTGGACACATTGGAGGGAAAACCGGCAGGAGCCCGAGGACCCGTCTAACGCTGCTTGCAGCTTTAATTAGGGTCCTCGGCCTGAGCCAGGGCACCTTCTAGCAGGGCTAGAAGGTGCCCTCGGCCGAAGGCCGAGGGCACTATTGTTCCTGCTGCGTTTCTTTTTTCTTCTTCCCTCCTCCAGTGAATCGCTTATTAGAACCCCTAAACATGCTCAAAAACTCACCAAAATTGGCACGCATGTTCTATGCGCCCAAAATTTTCGTTTGATACCAAACATGACCCCCGACATCCCATAATAATCTCTCTAGAGCCAAAAAACCTCGAAAATCCACTCAAAACCACACAAAAATGGCTCTAGCTCGGGCCAGGAATGTCCGAGAGAGATGGAACCAACACCAAAGCGTTCGTCTCATTGAGACGCACAACTTTGGGGGTGGTCTTTTTTCGCGTATCTCGCACAGGAAGCCGGTAATTTGCCCGCCAAAATAAGAGTTTTCTGAAATTTAAGCCTCTCTACAAACATTAACTTGTCAATAACCAAAAATGGTACCGGCATGAAAATTGGTTCACATGACAGACCAGACCCTGTTCTACAAAAGTTGTGGGGGAATTCGTTGTTTCTGGCCCGGTTTTCGAATGGCGAGCCCTCAAAGTCGCCGACTTCGCAATGTTAACAGATGGGAGAGGAGCTTCAGTGAAGCAGTTGGGCCTCTAGACAAAAAAGTAAAAGTCGCACAGCTTTAAAAATGACATGGTTGGATTCCTCACAAAACGCTCTTCAAGAAAATCATATTTTTACACAGATTCGGTCAACATTCTGGCCTACAGGATGAGAAGTTTGTCCCCTTTGGGAATCTCATCCTCCTGCACTTCTGTGATGATGTCACACACTGATTATGAGCTCCACACAGCTGGTCACATGACTCAGCAGAGGCAACAATGACTCTCTCCTCCATTAAAGTGCTTATTAGACCCCTGAACATGCTCAAAAACTCACCAAAATCAGCACACACATTTCAAGCATCAAACTCTTCAATATAATACCAAACATCCCATAATATTCCCTCTGTCCACATTCTGACACATTAAAACAGCCATAGCAGCCAGTAGGAATGTCCTAGAGAGATCAAACCAACATCAAAATGTTCATCTCATTAAGACGAACAAATTACTTGCCGACACCCTGACCTTTCCCAGACAGGAAGTTGGCTATTTCTCTTCAGCATAGCAGAGGATACGTTGCCATGGTATCAACTGACTCCCTGACATCCCATAATATTCTCTCAGAGCCATTAGGCTCACTTCCACCTATGCACAGCAAAACAGCCCTAACTGGGGCTAGTAATGTCCTAGAGACATGAAACCACCACCAAAATGTTCGTCTTATTCTGTTGGACACAGTGGGGGGAAAAACCGGCAGGAGCCCGAGGACCCGTCTAACGCTGCTTGCAGCTTTAATTAGGGTCCTCGGCCTCCGGAAGAGGGCACTTTCTAGCAAGCTAGAAAGTGCCCTCGGCCGAAGGCCGAGGGCACTATTGTTCCTGCTGCGTTTCTTTCTTATTATTATTATTATTATTCCGCACTCCAGTAAATCGCTTATTAGGTCCACTTAACATATTCAAAAACTCACCAAAATTGGCACACACATTATGGGCGCCCAAAATTTACGTTTGATAGCAAACATGACCACCGCCATCCCATAATAATCTCTCTAGAGCCTAAAAACCTCTAAAAAACCACTCAAAAACACACAAAAATGGCTCTAGCTCAGTCCAGGAAAGTGTTAGAGCGATGAAACCAACACCAAAACGTTCATCTCATTGAGACGCACAAAAAATTTAGGAGGTATTTTTGCGTAGCTCCAACAGGAAGCCAGCAATTTCCCCGCCAAAATAAGAGATTTCAGAATTTTTAGCCTTTCTACAAACATTAACTTGTCAATAACCAAAAATGGTACTGGCATGAAAATTGGTTCACATGACAGACCAGACCCTGTTCTACAAAAGTTGTAGGGGAAGTTGTTGTTTCGGGCCCGGTTTTCGAATGGCGAGCCCTCAAAGTCGCCAACCACGCAATGTTAACAGATGGGAGAGCAGCCCTCGCTGAGCAGTTGGGCCTCTAGACAAAAAAGTAAAAGTCGCACAGCTTTAAAAATGACATGGTTGGATTCCTCACAAAATGTTCTTCAAGAAAATCATATTTTTACACAGATTAGGTCAACATTCTGGCCTACAGGATGAGAAGTTTGTCCCTTCGGAATTTGATCCTCCTGCACTTCTGTGATGATGTCACACACTGATTAGGAGCTCCACACAGCTGGTCACATGACTCAGCAGAGGACACAATGACTCTCTCCTCCATTAAAGTGCTTATTAGAACCCCTGAACATGCTCAAAAACTCACCAAAATCGACAGACACATTTCAAGCATCAAACTCTTCAATATAATACCAAACATCCCATAATATTCCCTCTGTCCACATTCTGACACATTAAAACAGCCATAGCAGCCAGTAGGAATGTCCTAGAGAGATCAAACCAACATCAAAATGTTCATCTCATTAAGACGAACAAATTATTTGCTGACACCCTGACCTTTCCCAGACAGGAAGTTGGCTATTTCTCTTCAGCATAGCAGAGGATACGTTGCCATGGTATCAACTGACTCCCTGACATCCCATAATATTCTCTCAGAGCCATTAGGCTCACTTCCACCTATGCACAGCAAAATAGCCCTAACTGGGGCTAGGAATGTCCTAGAGAGATGAAACCACCACCAAAATGTTCATCTTATTCTGTTGGACACAGTGGGGCCAATACCATGATAGTAGGGCAAAACCGGCATGAGCCCCGAGGACCCGTCTAACGCTGCTTGCAGCTTTAATTAGGGTCCTCGGCCTGAGCCAGGGCACCTTCTAGCAAGAGCTAGAAGGTGCCCTCGGCCGAAGGCCGAGGGCACTATTGTATTTCGTCCGTTTCTTTTTTTTAGGGTCCTCGGCCTGAGCCAGGGCACCTTCTAGCAAGCTAGAAGGTGCCCTCGGCCGAAGGCCGAGGGCACTATTGTTCCTGCTGCGTTTCTTTCTTATTAGGGTCCTCGGCCTGAGCCAGGGCACCTTCTAGCAAGAGCTAGAAGGTGCCCTCGGCCGAAGGCCGAGGGCACTATTGTATTTCGTCCGTTTCTTTTTTTTTCTTATTATTCCGCCCCGTCAATGAACGCTAATTTGACCCCCTAAACATGCTCAAAAACTCACCAAAATTGGCACACACATCAGGATCGCGTGAAATTGCAATTTGATACCAAACATGACCCCCTACATCCCATAATAAGCTCAATAGCGCCACCTAGGCACACGCTAAGAGCCCTAGCTCGGGCTAGGAATGTCGTAGAGAGATGAAACCAACACCAAAATGCTCGTGTCATCGAGACGCAAAAATCATACGCTGCTACCCTGGACCTATCTCCAACAGGAAGCCGGCTATTTGCCTCACAAAATTAAAAAAATTTTTTTTTAACCCTTTCTGCAAAAATTTTCTCCTCTGAAACCAAAAATGGTACAGGTTTGAGACTACCATCACATGACAGACTAGACCCTGCTCTACAAAAGTTGTGAAGGAAGTTGTTATTTCGGGCCCGGTTTTTGAATGGTGAGCCCTCAAAGTCGCCGACCGCTT
Source organism: Halichoeres trimaculatus (assembly GCF_033239565.1). Taxonomy (NCBI): domain Eukaryota; kingdom Metazoa; phylum Chordata; class Actinopteri; order Labriformes; family Labridae; genus Halichoeres; species Halichoeres trimaculatus. Next base: position 59,314 of record NW_027437200.1, read on the forward strand.
TTGGCCGATTTAGGATTTCTCCATGTTAGCAGATGAGGAGAAAAGATTTCAGGTCAAAACACACATTCTACTAGTGCCGCATTTGGGCCTCTAGACAAAAAACTAAAAGTCATAGAGCTTTAAAAATTACATGGTTGGATTCCTGACAAAATTCCCTACAACCATATGATATTTTTACACAGATTAAGCCAACATTGTGACCTACAGGACAAGTAGTTTGGACGTTTCTCATAAATAAAAAATCCATTTCCAGCACTCTTCCATCTGTCTTGTGACGCATTTGTGCTTCTAGAGAAAAAAGTAAAACTCGTACAGCTTTAAAAATGCCAAAAATGGATTCCTGACAAAAATTCCTATCAACATGATATTTTTGACACAGATTGGGGTAAAATTGTTGACTCTGTGAGGATTTCTTTACATTAGATGGCTGATAAACTCCAACTCTTCACTCTGATCACACTAGTGTCACGCTAATTAGAATTCCAAGCATCCAGCTGGTGATGTCACTCAGCTTAGCAGAGGATACGTTGCCATGGTATCAACTGACTCCCTGACATCCCATAATATTCTCTCAGAGCCATTAGGCTCACTTCCACCTATGCACAGCAAAACAGCCCTAACTGGGGCTAGGAATGTCCTAGAGAGATGAAACCACCACCAAAATGTTCGTCTTATTCTGTTGGACACAGTGGGGCCAATACCATGATAGTAGGGCAAAACCGGCATGAGCCCCGAGGACCCGTCTAACGCTGCTTGCAGCTTTAATTATTATTCCACCCGCCCCGAGAACGCAAATTACACCCCCTAAACATGCTCCAAAACTCACCAAAATTGGCACGCACATCAGGATCGCGTGAAATTGCGATTTGATACCAAACATGACCCCCGACATCCCATAATAAGCTCAATAGCGCCACCTAGGCACACGCTAAGGGACCTAGCTCGGGCTAGGAATGTCGTAGAGAGATGAAACCAACACCAAAATGTTCGTGTCATCGAGATGCAAAAATCATACGCTGCTACCCTGGACCTATCTCCAACAGGAAGCCGGCTATTTGCCTCACAAAATTAAAAAAGAATTTTTTTAACAATTTCTGCTAAAATTTTCCCCTCTGAAACCAAAAATGGTACAGGTTTGAGACTACCATCACATGACAGACTAGACCCTGCTCTACAAAAGTTGTGAAGGAAGCTGTTGTTTCTGGCCCGGTTTTCGAATGGCGAGCCCTCAAAGCCGCCGACCGCTTTTGGCCGATTCAGGATTTCTCCATGTTAGCAGATGAGGAGAAAAGATTTCAGGTCAAAACACACATTCTACTAGTGCCGCATTTGGGCCTCTAGACAAAAAACTACAAGTCATAGAGCTTTAAAAATTACATGGTTGGATTCCTGACAAAATCCCCTACAACCATATGATATTTTTACACAGATTAAGCCAACATTGTGACCTACAGGACAAGTAGTTTGGCCATTTCTCTAAAGTAAAAAATCCATTTCTAGCACTTTTCCAGCGCTTTTACAGCGTTTTTGTGACGCATTAGGGCTTCTAGACAAAAAAGTATAACTCGTACAGCTTTAAAAATGCCAAAAATGGATTCCTGACAAGCTCTACTATCAAATATGATATTTTTGACACAGATTGGGGTAAAATTATGGACTCTGTGAGGACTTCTTTACATTACATGCCTGATAAACTCTCAGTCTCCACTCTGTTTGGGGTTCTGTCACGCTAATTAGAATTCCAAGCATGCAGCAGGTGATGTCATTCAGCACAGCAGAGGATACGTTGCCATGGTATCAACTGACTCCCTGACATCCCATAATATTCTCTCAGAGCCATAAGGCTCACTTCAAGCCTACACACACCAAAACAGCCCTAACTGGGGCTAGGAATGTCGTAGACAGATGAAACCAACGCCGAAATGTTCGTCTTATTTTGTTGGACACATTGGAGGGAAAACCGGCAGGAGCCCGAGGACCCGTCTAATGCTGCTTGCAGCTTTAATTATTATTATTATTCCGCACTCCAGTAAATCGCTTATTAGGTCCACTTAACATATTCAAAAACTCACCAAATTTGGCACACACATTATGGGCGCCCAAAATTTACGTTTGATACCAAATATGACCACCGCCATCCCATAATAATCTCTCTACAGCCAAAAAACCTCTAAAAAACAGACAAAAACACACAAAAATGCCTCTAGCTCGGGCCAGGAATGTCGTAGACACATGAAACCAACATCAAAACGTTCGTCTCATTGTGACGCACAAAAAATATAGGAGGTATTTTCGCGTAGCTCCAACAGGAAGCCGGCAATTTGCCCGCCAAAATAAGAGTTTTCTGAAATTTAAGCCTCTCTACAAACATTAACTTGTCAATAACCAAAAATGGTACCGGCATGAAAATTGGCTCACATGACAGACCAGACCCTGTTCTACAAAAGTTGTAGGGGAAGTTGTTGTTTCTGGCCCGGTTTTCGAATGGCGAGCCCTCAAAGTCGCCGACCACGCAATGTTAACAGATGGGAGAGGAGCTTCAGTGAAGCAGTTGGGCCTCTAGACAAAAAAGTAAAAGTCGCACAGCTTTAAAAATGACATGGTTGGATTCCTCACAAAACGCTCTTCAAGAAAATCATATTTTTACACAGATTCGGTCAACATTCTGGCCTACAGGATGAGAAGTTTGTCCCCTTTGGGAATCTCATCCTCCTGCACTTCTGTGATGATGTCACACATTGATTAAGGGTTCCACACAGCTGGTCACATGACTCAGCAGAGGCAACAATGACTCTCTCCTCCATTAAAGTGCTTATTAGACCCCTGAACATGCTCAAAAACTCACCAAAATCAGCACACACATCTCAAGCATCAAACTCTTCAATATAATACCAAACATCCCATAATATTCCCTCTGTCCACATTCTGACACATTAAAACAGCCATAGCAGCCAGTAGGAATGTCCTAGAGAGATCAAACCAACATCAAAATGTTCATCTCATTAAGACAAACAAATTACTTGCCGACACCCTGACCTTTCCCAGACAGGAAGTTGGCTATTTCTCTTCAGCATAGCAGAGGATACGTTGCCATGGTATCAACTGACTCCCTGACATCCCATAATATTCTCTCAGAGCCATTAGGCTCACTTCCACCTATGCACAGCAAAACAGCCCTAACTGGGGCTAGGAATGTCCTAGAGAGATGAAACCACCACCAAAATGTTCGTCTTATTCTGTTGGACACAGTGGGGCCAATACCATGATAGTAGGGTCAAACCGGCATGAGCCCCGAGGACCCGTCTAACGCTGCTTGCAGCTTTAATTTCTTATTATTCCGCCCCGTCAATGAACGCTAATTTGACCCCCTAAACATGCTCAAAAACTCACCAAAATTGGCACACACATCAGGATCGCGTGAAATTGCAATTTGATACCAAACATGACCCCCTACATCCCATAATAAGCTCAATAGCGCCACCTAGGCACACGCTAAGAGCCCTAGCTCGGGCTAGGAATGTCGTAGAGAGATGAAACCAACACCAAAATGCTCGTGTCATCGAGACGCAAAAATCATACGCTGCTACCCTGGACCTATCTCCAACAGGAAGCCGGCTATTTGCCTCACAAAATTAAAAAATTTTTTTTTTAACCCTTTCTGCAAAAATTTTCTCCTCTGAAACCAAAAATGGTACAGGTTTGAGACTACCATCACATGACAGACTAGACCCTGCTCTCCAAAAGTTGTGAAGGAAGTTGTTATTTCGGGCCCGGTTTTTGAATGGTGAGCCCTCAAAGTCGCCGACCGCTTTTGGCCGATTTAGGATTTCTCCATGTTAGCAGATGAGGAGAAAAGATTTCAGGTCAAAACACACATTCTACTAGTGCCGCATTTGGGCCTCTAGACAAAAAACTAAAAGTCATAGAGCTTTAAAAATTACATGGTTGGATTCCTGACAAAATTCCCTACAACCATATGATATTTTTACACAGATTAAGCCAACATTGTGACCTACAGGACAAGTAGTTTGGACGTTTCTCATAAATAAAAAATCCATTTCCAGCACTCTTCCATCTGTCTTGTGACGCATTTGTGCTTCTAGAGAAAAAAGTAAAACTCGTACAGCTTTAAAAATGCCAAAAATGGATTCCTGACAAAAATTCCTATCAACATGATATTTTTGACACAGATTGGGGTAAAATTGTGGACTCTGTGAGGATTTCTTTACATTAGATGGCTGATAAACTCTCCCTCTTCACTCTGATCACACTAGTGTCACGCTAATTAGAATTCCAAGCATGCAGCAGGTGATGTCATTCAGCATAGCAGAGGATACGTTGCCATGGTATCAACTGACTCCCTGACATCCCATAATATTCTCTCAGAGCCAGTAGTCTCAGTAAAGCCTATTCACACCAAAACAGCCCTAACTGAGGCTAGGAATGTCGTAGAGGGATGAAACAAACGGCAAAATGTTCGTCTCATTTCGTCAGACACATTGGAGGGAAAACCGGCAGGAGCCCGAGGACCCGTCTAACGCTGCTTGCAGCTTTAATTTCTTATTATTCCCTCCTCCAGTGAATCGCTTATTAGAACCCCGAAACATATTCAAAAACTCACCAAAATTGGCACACAGGTTCTATGCGCCCAAAATTTTCGTTTAATACCAAACATGACCCCCGACATCCCATAATAAGCTCAATAGCGCCACCTAGGCACACGCTAAGGGCCCTAGCTTGGGCTAGGAATGTCGTAGAGAGATGAAACCAACACCAAAACGCTCGTGTCATCGAGACGCAAAAATCATACGCTGCTACCCTGGACCTATCTCCAACAGGAAGCCAGCTATTTGCCTCACAAAATTAAAAAAAAAATTTTTTTAACCCTTTCTGCTAAAATTTTCTCCTCCGAAACCAAAAATGGTACAGTTATGAAAATTGCATCACATGACAGACCAGACCCTGCTCTACAAAAGTTGTGAAGGAAGTTGTTGTTTCGGGCCCGGTTTTTGAATGGCGAGCCCTCAAAGTCGCCGACCGCTTTTTGGCCAATTCAGGAATTCTCCATGTTAGCAGATGAGGAGAACAGATTTCAGGTCAAAACACTCACTACTAGTACTTCTACTAGTGCCGCATTTGGGCCTCTAGACAAAAAACTAAAAGTCATAGAGCTTTACAAATTACATGGTTGGATTCCTGACAAAATTCCCTACAACCATGTGATATTTTTACACAGATTAAGCCAACATTGTGGCCTACAGGACAAGTAGTTCGGCCGTTTCTCTAAAATTCAAAATCCATTTCTAGCACTTTTCCAGCGTTTTAGTGACGCATTTGGGCTTCTAGACAAAAAAGTATAACTCGTACAGCTTTAAAAATGCCAAAAATGGATTCCTGACAAGCTCTTCTTTCACATACGATATTTTTGACACAGATTGGGATAAAATTGTGGACTCTGTGAGGACTTCTTTACATTACATGCCTGATAAACTCTCAGTCTCCACTCTGTTTGGGGTTCTGTCACGCTAATTAGAATTCCAAGCATGCAGCAGGTGATGTCATTCAGCACAGCAGAGGATACGTTGCCATGGTATCAACTGAGTCCCCAACATCCCATAATATTCTCTCAGAACCACAAGGCTCACTTCCACCTATGCACTCCAAAACAGCCCTAACTGGGGCTAGGAATGTCATAGAGAGATGAAACAAAGACCAAAATGTTCGTCTCATTTTGTTGGACACATTGGAGGGAAAACCGGCAGGAGCCCGAGGACCCGTCTAACGCTGCTTGCAGCTTTAATTTCTTATTATTATTATTCCGCACTCCAGTAAATCGCTTATTAGGTCCTCTTAACAAATTCGAAAACTCACCAAAATTGGCACACACATTATGGGCGCCCAAAATTTTCGTTTAATACCAAACATGATCCCCAACATCCCATAATAAGCTCTATAGCGCCACCTAGGCACACGCTAAGGGCCCTAGCTCGGGCTAGGAATGTCGTAGAGAGATGAAACCAACACCAAAACGCTCGTGTCATCAAGATGCAAAAATCATATGCTGCTACCCTGGACCTATCTCCAACAGGAAGCCGGCTATTTGCCTCACAAAATAAAAAAAAATTTTTTTTTCCCCTTTCTGCAAAAATTTTCTCCTCTGAAACCAAAAATGGTACAGGTTTGAGACTTCCATCACATGACAGACTAGACCCTGCTCTACAAAAGTTCTGTAGGAAGTTGTTGTTTCTGGCCCGGTTTTCGAATGGCGAGCCCTCAAAGCCGCCGACCGCTTTTGGCCAATTTAGGATTTCTCCATGTTAGCAGATGAGGAGAACAGATTTCAGGTCAAAACACTCACTACTAGTACTTCTTCTAGTGCCGCATTTGGGCCTCTAGACAAAAAACTAAAAGTCATACAGCTTCAAAAATGACATGGTTGGATTCCTGACAAAATCCCCTACAACAACATAATATTTTTACACAGATTAAGCCAACATTGTGGCCTACAGGACAAGTAGTTAGGCCATTTCTCTAAAATAAAAAATCCATTTTGAGCACTCTTCCACGGTTGTTGTGACACATTAGGGCTTCTAGAGAAAAAAGTATAACTCGTACAGCTTTAAAAATGCCAAAAATGGATTCCTCACAAGCCCTTCTATCAAATATGATATTTTTGACACAGATTGGGGTAAAATTGTGGACTCTGTGAGGATTTCTTTACATTAGATGCCTGATAAACTCTCAGTCTCCACTCTGTTTGGGGTTCTGTCACGCTAATTAGAACTCCACGCATGCAGCAGGTGATGTCATTCAGCACAGCAGAGGATACGTTGCCATGGTATCAACTGACTCCCCGACATCCCACAATATTCTCTCAGAGCCATTAGGCTCACTTCCACCCCACACACACCAAAACAGCCCTAACTGGGGCTAGGAATGTCATAGAGAGATGAAACAAACGCCAAAATGTTCGTCTCATTTTGTTGGACACATCGGAGGGAAAAGCAGCAGGAGCCCGAGGACCCGTCTAACGCTGCTTGCAGCTTTAATTATTATTATTATTCCGCACTCCAGTAAATCGCTTATTAGGTCGACTAAACAAATTCAAAAACTCACCAAAATTGGCACACACATTATGGGCGCCCAAAATTTACGTTTGATACCAAACATGACTCCCGCCATCCCATAATAATCTCTCTAGAGTCAAAAAACCTCTAAAAAACAGACAAAAACACACAAAAATGCCTCTAATTTAGGCCAGGAATGTCGCAGAGAGATGAAACCAACACCAAAACGTTCAGCTCATCGAGACGCACAAAAAATATAGGAGGTATTTTCGCGTAGCTCCAACAGGAAGCCGGCAATTTGCCCGCCAAAATAAGAGATTTTGGCATTTTTAGCCTTTCTGCAAAAATTAAACCCACTGAAACCAAAAATGGTACATGCTTGAAAATACCATCACATGACAGATTAGACCCTGCTCTACAAAAGTTGTTCAGGAAGTTGTTGTTTCGGGCCCGGTTTTCGAATGGCGAGCCCTCAAAGTCGCCGCCCGCACAATGTTAACAGATGGGAGAAGAGCTTCTCTGAAGCAGTTGGGCCTCTAGACAAAAAAGTAAAAGTCGCACAGCTTTAAAAATGACATGGTTGGATTCCTCACAAAATGTTCTTCAAGAAAATCATATTTTTACAGAGATTAGGTCAACATTCTGACCTACAGGATGAGTAGTTAGGCATTTTGGAAATTTGATCCTCTCCCAGGGCTGCTGCATTCCTGTGATGATGTCACACACTGATTAGGAGTTCCTTGCAGCTGGTCACATGACTCAGCAGAGGAAACAATGACTCTCTCCTCCATCAAAGTGCTTATTAGACACCCCGAACATGCTCAAAAACTCACCAAAATTGGCAGACACATTACAGCTGTCAAACTCTTCAATATAATACCAAACATCCCATAATATGCTCTCTGTCCACATCTACAACATTAAACAGCCATAGCAGCCCGAAGGAATGTCCAAGACAGATTAAACCAACGTCAAAATGTTCATCAAAAAAAATACACCGACACCCTGACCTTTCCCAGACAGGAAGTTGGCTATTTCTCTTCAGCATAGCAGAGGATACGTTGCCATGGTATCAACTGACTCCCCGACATCCCATAATATTCTCTCAGAACCACAAGGCTCACTTCCACCTATGCACAGCAAAACAGCCCTTACTGGGGCTAGGAATGTCGTAGAGAGATGAAACCAACGCCAAAATGTTCGTCTCATTTTGTTGGACACATTGGAGGGAAAACCGGCAGGAGCCCGAGGACCCGTCTAACGCTGCTTGCAGCTTTAATTTTTTCTTATTATTCCACACCGTCAATGAACGCTAATTTGACCCCCTAAACATGCTCGAAAACTCACCAAAATCGGCACGCACATCAGGATCGCCAAAAAATTCGAGAAAATACCAAACATGACCCCTGACATCCCATAATACTCTCTAGAGAACCAAAAAACCTCAAAAAAAAAAACAAAAAAACACACAAAAACGGCCCTAGCCGCCACTAGGAATGTCGTAGAGAGATGAAACCAACACCAAAATTTTCAGCTCAATGAGACGCAAAAATCATACCCTGCTACCCTGGACCTATCTCCAACAGTAAGCCGGCTATTTTGCCTTTCAAAATAAGAGTTTTCTGCATTTTTTCCCTTTCTGCAAAAATTTTCTCCTCTGAAACCAAAAATGGTACAGGTATGAAAATTGCATCACATGACAGACCAGACCCTGCTCTACAAAAGTTGTGAAGGAAGTTGTTGTTTCGGGCCCGGTTTTCGAATGGCGAGCCCTCAAAGTCGCCGACCGCTTTTGGCCAATTCAGGATTTCTCCATGTTAGCAGATGAGGAGAAGAGATTTCAGCTCAAAACACACATTCTACTAGTGCCGCATTTGGGCCTCTAGACAAAAAACTAAAAGTCATAGAGCTTTACAAATTACATGGTTGGATTCCTGACAAAATTCCCTACAACCATATGATATTTTTACACAGATTAAGCCAACATTGTGGCCTACAGGACAAGTAGTTCGGCCATTTCTCTAAAGTAAAAAATCCATTTCTAGCACTTTTACAGCGCTTTTACAGCGTTTTTGTGATGCATTTGGGCTTCTAGACAAAAAAGTATAACTCGTACAGCTTTAAAAATGCCAAAAATGGATTCCTGACAAGCTCTTCTATCAAATATGATATTTTTGACACAGATTGGGATAAAATTGTGGACTCTGTGAGGATTTCTTCACATTAGATGCCTGATAAAAACTCCCTCCAGCCCCTAGTCACACTCGTGTCACGCTAATTAGAATTCCAAGCATGTAGCTGGTGATGTCATTCAGCATAGCAGAGGATACGTTGCCATGGTATCAACTGACTCCCTGACATCCCATAATATTCTCTCAGAGCCGTTAGGCTCACTTCCACCCTATGCACACCAAAACAGCCCTAACTGGGGCTAGGAATGTCGTAGAGAGATGAAACAAACACCGAAATGTTCCTCTCATTTTGTCGGACACATTAGAGGGAAAACCGGCAGGAGCCCGAGGACCCGTCTAACGCTGCTTGCAGCTTTAATTATTATTATTATTATTATTATTATTATTATTGTTGTTGTTGTTGTTGTATTATTGAAAGGCATTATCATGTGTGGATATTTTTTGTAAATTATCTCTTTCTTCTATCACAATTAAAAACTATGTTGTTAAAAAATAAGCCATGACAAAGTGTTTTGATATGTTGTGTTTTAACCCAAACTGTCAAAAGGTGGACAGCTCAGTGACTGACCTTGGAACACAGATATCGTCCCAGGAGCCAAGTTCATCTCTGCTGGGTGAAAATCACAACATTGTATGTATTACATAAAACAACTGATAGACAAAAAGAAATCTGAACCTTTTTTAAATTTATTTTGTTTTACCATCTATGTAATGTATGTATTTCACATGTATTTTCTGCAGCTCACGTCCTTGTGGAAAAGGAGGGACGCAGAAGTTGTGGTTTCTGTGCTACCCTCCCAGATTAAAGGAAGCAGCCTCATCATCCACCACAGTGAGCTGTGTACACTGCGACCTCATCGGTGGCTTGTAGGCGAGGTATAATTTTCATTGACTCTTTAAGTTAAAGTTTTAAAGACAATAACCAAAGAAACTGTAAAATCATCTTATGAATCCACATTCTCATGGAATTACGTCTCTCACTGCAAGCATACAGTTATCTTTAATGTACAGTTTGGAGGGCTCTGCCAAGCCTCCTGACCAGGCCCTGGATAAGTAACGGCTAGTGAATGGATAAATATGTCTATTATGACGTTTTTGTTCTTTTCAAAATAAAAAACAAACAAACATGTTTTCTAATGTTATAATACACAGCTTATTTGGTAATAGTTTAAAAATCATGTTGAGGTAACAGCACTGTAAAGTAATGTCTTCTTTCTAATAACGGAACAACACAGTTAATGTCATTCTAAAGAGAAAATGTGATTGATATTATTTCTCATATTTCCTTATCTAGATAATTGAAGGTCTGTTGCAAGTTGCTGTGAATGAGGTACAGATGGGAAAAAAAATCTACATCATGAATCACTACACATCTGGTGTGATTCTGTTCGGCAAAAGAGAGGAAGTTGCCCGGCACAGTCTGCCCAAGGTAATGGTAAATGTGTTTGTGCTGTGTTCTTGAGATGGAATTTGTATGTGTGTGTGTGTGTGCGTGTGTGTGTGTGTGTGTGTGTGTGTGTGTGTGTGTGTGTGTGTGTGTGTGTGTGTGTGTGTGTGTGTCTGTGTGTGTGTGTGTGTGTGTGTGTGTGTGTGTGTGTGTGTGTGTGTGTGTGTGTGTGTGTCTGTGTGTGTCTGTGTGTGTCTGTGCATGTGCAGGGGGTGGGGGGGTGGGGGGTAATGGCATAACAGACATCTTTATGTAAGCAGTCTTGATGGTAGTTGAAACAGAAAATCTTATTCAAATTTAACCTATTTCACAGGTGAACTTTGAAAATTACCAGGGCATTGTCTCTTTTGTGAACATTGCCAACTGTCACTGGAAGTTACTGGTTAGTAACTTATTCATGCCTATACACTAATGATATACAGGATGTTTTTGGAGACTTAATACATTTCTAATTTTCTCCTTTTTTCCATTCAAGTACATAAATGCTGTGAACCACACAGTGTTCCTGGTTGATCCTTCGCTGAGTTCCACAGAGGATGTGGAATCGAATCTGGCAGCAAAAAAATTCAGGTATTTTGTCATTAAATAAATCCCCATTCAATCCTTTTTATTGCCTTTCAAGAAGCTGTTGCTTCACTAAGCAAATTTATTTTGGTTGATTGAATCTATCAAATTTGCTCTGCTTTGTTCACATCCTAAATGACTTGTATACAGTGATTACCTGAAAATGAGAAGGACAACTCGTGGGAAAACTGATTGGGTGGAAATAAAATGGAAAGGAGGAACCATGAAGCATCCAACTCAGCAAGATGGAAGTAGCTGTGGGGTCATTGTCGTCATGGTAAGTTTTTGGTTTGTTACATGTATTATGTTGTCATGTCAGTGGGCTCACTTTTGTTTTCTGTATGTTAATGTAGCACTCAGATTATAGTTAATTAGTAGATGGACTTGAGTGAATAATAGTTGTATTGGGCTAATATCAGAAAAATTAGAGTTTGCTCATGGAGGCTGAGGACCAGTTTAATAAACGCAAAGACTCAGGGTTGAATGCACTTGATAATATTTTATACAATAGAAAAGGTGAGTAATTATTTACATGTATACACAAGTTAATCAAGACCAAATTGACATCAGGAAATCATGAAATGACAGAAAACAAATAGAATGAATCAAATCAAAGAGTTCATGTTATGGATACATGGAAAAAAAGAATCAGTGTGAATGTTTGATTCTTTCGCTTTAGGAATTAGTTTGAAGTCTTTTGCTTCAGAAATCAGTTTGAGTAAAAAGTCTTTTGCTGCAGAAATCAGTTTGAGTAAAAAATCTTTTGCTGGAGAAATCAGTTGAGTGTGTGATATGGTTAAAATCCTTGTGAGGGTGAAATGAGTGCATGGGGCATGGGCTTAACGCCTCCTACCACACAGATGGAACTGCTGATGAGTGTTTTTTGCAGAGATTCTGGGTAGCTCGCCATTAAAATGGAGATCCAGGGTCTAAATCCAAAGGAAAAGAAGGAAGGAAAAAAAAACGGCCTGTGTGAGCAACAGGACCAATTAGAAAATCTCATTGTGTATACACATCCGAACACTCACAAATATATCTCTTAATATCCAATAGAGTTCACACTATATCCATACAGAGCTCTAATACAAAGTCACTGAACCTTTAATTACGAAAGAAATAAACACAATGTTGCATAACAGCAGCAATATTACTTCAAACACGCAAATAGCTTATCCTAACCAACCCATTAAAATGAATGAGCCGCAGCTACTCACCCAACGTTCAACCAGTCAGAGCAAACTCTGCAATCGACCTCGCAACTTCCACGTTCCATCTGCTGCGGATATTTTACAACATAAGACAGTTGCAAACACAGAATATCTGTTTGAGAGTTTTGGCTAACTACTGAAACCTCGCGAGAACCTGATAGAACTCGGAGCACACAGCCTAAACCCACTTCATCTGCTATCTGCTTACAGGGGTTACATTAAGTCAATCTGTTCTTTTAGTCAGCATTACCTATGCAATTATAATATCAACATAAGAGAGCAGTTATAAAGAACACTTGTTAATGAATAAATTACAGTTTTATTGAGTAATGTTGTGCCTCGGAACAATGCATAATGATGGTGCATTTGTGTTTCAAATATCTGTGTTCAGATGGCAAAGGAAGTAATAAAGAGCTTTCCAGAAGTTCCACACATCATGTTTGGGACAACCAAAAAGGAAATGGGCCATGAGAGAAAAGAAATGGCCCTCAAGATACTGAATGCATCAGGTTAGTAAAGATAATGTCTGTGTTGTGGAGGAATAGCAACCTAAATGCAGCTTTGTCTGGACTGTGCCTGTGCTGCCCTGACACAATAGTGTTCTACCTTGATCATTTGTCTTCATTTTTATCATATCATTTGGTATTTTACATCTGCTCTTGGCTCTTGTCAGGTTTTCCATGCTGTTCGGTACTTTGGCTCAAGCTCTGTTTGTATTTAGAGTCCTCTCTAAATAAAGCTGATTGATTGATTGACTGACTGAAACATAAAGTAGCAGACATTTAAACGATAAAGAAAAGATTTGTGAAAAAAAAAAGAAAAAAAAAACACAAGTGAGGGCTAGGATCACGAAAAAGGAGGACACAAATGTGAAAAGGCTCAAGTAACAACTTTTACAAAACACAGGCATGAGAGCAGAAAGAGATACAGAGAGAGGAGAGGGTGGGGGTGACAGACAGATGGTGTAGACTGGAGAGAGGAACTGTTAGTGAGAGGAGTATAGGGAGGGGGAGAGAAAGAGGGGGAAAGGAGAAGAGGTAGAAAGAGAGCAATGAGGGGGATCTAAATAGACCCCAGTTGATCAGTAAATTCATGACAAGGGATTGAAGTGTGGAGTTTTTGCAATACTGTATTAAAGGAACTACAATTGATGTCGGTGTTAATTTATATGAATTTGGACCTTTAGTGTTTGACTCAGACAACAACTGTGCGATGTGTTCCATGGCAAAACCTCCTGGATCTGGGCCTCCAATGACAAATTGGGTAAGGCTTACTGTGTGTGTGTGTGTTTCTCTGTTTAATTTGAAGTATACCAAATGTCTTTTGCAGGTGTTGAGAGAGCTTCATTTGTCTGTAAAGAGCATAACAAGTGTTACCCATAGAGCTCAGTATTTAATTGACAATAAACTCAATATATTCATGAAACAACAGTTAAAGTTTGAGAAGGTGGTCCTGACTTTTTTACATCATCATTTCATAGATCCAATGTGACACATGCTCCAGATGGTTCCATGATCAGTGCCTGAACATTGACACTAACGAGCTGGAAAATGCCAAGAAAGGTAGCTGGAACTGTGTCCTGTGCTCATGAACATGTTGGCCAACACACACACACAAAAAAACATGTTTGGTTAGGTTACAGTTAATTATTGTACATTTCATTTGGTTACCTTCATATTTCTGTATTCATTTTCTGAAACTTATTTCTATTTCTTCATTTTTCAACTAATCTGTTCATTATTCTTTTGAGTGATGGTATTATGTTGTTTTTCTTGCTTAATTTATATTTGACTTATTTATTTTCTGATGAGTTATTATTTGAAAATATGTAACTTTATTTTGCATGGTAAACAAAAAGATATTTTTTATGTCTGTGTTCCTTTATCAAAAAATCATATCTTGTTGTAAATTAAAAAATATGTTGCTCTTTTATCACCTTCCAGACTGACTTTTTTTTTTTTCTATCAAGTCTTTGGGTCTTTGATTTTAGTAGTTGATTGATTATTAGTTTTAACCTTATTAGACTACATTGACCTAAGCAAGAAGTAGACTCAGTTTCACAAATTTACGGGGCCCTTATCTTAAACTAAGGCATCAGAATTTGATCATTTTCACTGTGTGTCATTCTGAGAGGGTCAACTATAAACCTAAAGAAGAACTTTTTATTGGTAATCTATTTTGACCACTTAATGCTTTTTTGAAACTAGAAAGAAGTCAGCTCAGTGTCAAGACTTCAGAGGGCTAATCTCTTTAAAATGATACATAGAAGTTGGAGCATTGAATCATTTTCACTGGGTGTCTTTCTCACAAGGTCTGCTATCTTCTTGAAGTGGAATTATTGATTGATTATTTGTTTTGACCTTTTTAATGCTATTCTGAATAGTTGTTAGCTCAATTTCTAGACTCAAAGGGGCTTTTATTTTGAAATGATACATCAGAATTGGATCATTTTCTCTGGGTGTCTTCCTCATAAGGTCTGCTATCACCCTAAAGTGGAATGGTTGATTGATTATTTGTTTTGACCTTTTTAATGCTTACGAAAAGCTGTTAGCTCAGTTTCTAGATTGGAAAGGGCTCTTATTTTGAAATGATACATCAGAATTGGAGCATTTTCACAGAGTGTGTTCCTCACAAGGTCTGCTATCATCCTGAAGTGGAATTATTGATTGATTATTTGTTTTGACCTTTTTATGCTATTCTGAATAGCTGTTAGCTCAATTTCTAGATTAAAAAAAGGCTCTTATTTTGAAATGATACATCAGAATTGGAGCATTTTCACAGAGTGTGTTCCTCACAAGGTCTGCTATCATCCTGAAGTGGAATTATTGATTGATTATTTGTTTTGACCTTTTTAATGCTATCCTGAATAGCTGTTAGCTCAGTTGAAGACTAAAAGGTGCTCTTATTTTGAAATGATACATCAGAATTAAATCATTTTCACAGAGTGTGTTCCTCACAAGGTCTGCTATCATCCTATAGTGGAATGATTGATTGATTATTTGTTTTGACCTTTTTATGCTATTCTGAATAGCTAAGCTGTTAGCTCAATTTCTAGACTTAAATGGGCTTTTATTTTGAAATGATACATCAGAATTGGATCATTTTCAAGGAGTGTGTTCCTCACAAGGTCTGCTATCATCCTGAAGTGGAATGATTGATTGATTATGTTTTTGACCTTTGTAATGCTTACGAATAGCTGTTAGCTCAGTTTCTAGATTGGAAAGGGCTCTTATTTTGAAATGATACATCAGAATTGGAGCATTTTCACAGAGTGTGTTCCTCACAAGGTCTGCTATCATCCTGAAGTGGAATTATTGATTGATTATTTGTTTTGACCTTTTTATGCTATTCTGAATAGCTGTTAGCTCAATTTCTAGATTAAAAAAAGGCTTTTATTTTGAAATGATACATCAGAATTGGAGCATTTTCACAGAGTGTGTTCCTCACAAGGTCTGCTATCATTTTGAAGTGGAATTATTGATTGATTATTTGTTTTGACCTTTTTAATGCTATCCTGAATAGCTGTTAGCTCAGTTGAAGACTAAAAGGTGCTCTTATTTTGAAATGATACATCAGAATTAAATCATTTTCACAGAGTGTGTTCCTCACAAGGTCTGCTATCATCCTGTAGTGGAATGATTGATTGATTATTTGTTTTGACCTTTTTATGCTATTCTGAATAGCTGAGCTGTTAGCCCAATTTCTAGATTAAAAAAGGCTCTTATTTTGAAATGATATATCAGAATTGGATCATTTTCAAGGAGTGTGTTCCTCACAAGGTCTGCTATCATCCTGAAGTGGAATGATTGATTGATTATGTTTTTGACCTTTGTAATGCTATCCTGAATAGTTTTTGGCTCAGTTGAAGATTAAAAGGGGCTCTTATTTTGAAATGATACATCAGAATTGGATCATTTTCCCAGATTGTGTTCCTCACAAGGTCTGCTATCATCCTGAAGTGGAATGATTGATTGATTATTTGTTTTGACCTTTTCAATGCTATTCTGAATAGTTGTTCGCTCGATTTCTAGACTTGAAGGGGCTCTTATTTTGAAATGATACATCAGAATTGGATCATTTTCTCTGTGCATCTTCATCTTAAGGTTTGCTATCATCCTGAAGTGGAAAGATTGATTGATGATTTGTTTTGACCTTTTGATGCTAACCTGAATGGCTGTTAGCTCAGTTGAAGACTTAAAGTGGCTCTTATTTTGAAATGATACATCAGAATTGGATCATTTTCTCTGGGTGTCTTCCTCATAAGGTCTGCTATCACCCTGAAGTGGAATGATTGATTGATTATTTGTTTTGACATCTTTAAGCTATCCTGAATAGTTTTGCTCAGTTGAAGATTAAGGCGGCTCTTATTTTGAGAAGATACATCAGAATTGGATCATTTTCACAGAGTGTGTTCCTCACAAGGTCTGCTATCATCCTGAGAATAATTATTGATTGATTATTTGTTTTGACCTTTTTATGCTATCCTGTATAGCGTTAAGCTCAATTTCTAGACTTAAATGGGCTTTTATTTTGAAATGATACATCAGAATCTAATCATTTTCAAGGAGTGTGTTCCTCACAAGGTCTGCTATCATTTTGAAGTGGAATGATTGATTGATTATTTGTTTTGGCCTTTTAAATGCTATTCTGAATAGCTGTTAGCTCAGTTGAAGACTAAAAGGGGCTCTTATTTTGAAATGATAGATCAGAATCGGATCATTTTCACAGAGTGTGTTCCTAACAAGGTCTGCTATCTTCCTGAAGTGGAATTATTGATTGATTATTTGTTTTGACCTTTTAATGCTATTCTGAATAGTTGTTAGCTCAATTTCTAGACTCAAAGGGGCTTTTATTTTGAAATGATACATCAGAATTGGATCATTTTCCTCTGGGTGTCTTCCTCATAAGGTCTGCTATCACCCTAAAGTGGAATGGTTGATTGATTACTTGTTTTGACCTTTTTAATGCTTACGAATAGCTGTTAGCTCAGTTTCTAGATTGGAAAGGGCTCTTATTTTGAAATGATACATCAGAATTGGCCATTCTTCACAAAGTGTCTTCCTCACAAGGGTGCTATCATCCTTAGGTGGAATGGTTGATTGATTATTTGTTTTGACCTTTTTATGCTATTCTGAATAGTTGTTAGCTCAATTTCTAGACTCAAAGGGGCTTTTATTTTGAAATGATACATCACAATTGGATCATTTTCTCTGGGTGTCTTCCTCATAAGGTCTGCTATCACCCTAAAGTGGAATGGTTGATTGATTATTTGTTTTGACCTTTTTAATGCTATTCTGAATAGCTGTTAGCTCGGTTTCTAGATTAGAAAAGGCTCTTATTTTGAAATGATACATCAGAATTGGATCATTTTCAAGGAGTGTGTTCCTCACAAGGTCTGCTATCATCCTGAAGTGGAATGATTGATTGATTATTTGTTTTGACCTTTTTATGCTATTCTGAATAGCTGTTTAGCTCAATTTCTAGACTTAAATGGGCTTTTATTTTGAAATGATACATCAGAATCGGATCATTTTCAAGGAGTGTGTTCCTCACAAGGTCTGCTATCATCTTGAAGTGGAATGATTGAATGATTATTTGTTTTGACCTATTTATGCTATACTGCATAGCTAAGCTGTTAGCTCAATTTCTAGACTTAAATGGGCTTTTATTTCTAATGATACATCAGAATTGGATCATTTTCACAGAGTGTGTTCCTCACAAGGTCTGCTATCAACCTAAAGTGGAATGATTGATTGATTATTTGCTTTGACCTTTTTATGCTATTCTGAATAGCTGTTAGCTCAATTTCTAGACTTAAAGGGGCTTTTATTTTGAAATGATACATCAGAATTGGATCATTTTCACAGAGTGTGTTCTTCATAAGGTCTGCTATCATCCTGAAGTGGAATGATTGACTGATTATTTGTTTTGACCTTTTATGCTATACTGCATAGCTAAGCTGTTAGCTCAATTTCTAGACTTAAAGGGGCTCTAATTTTGAAATGATACATCAGAATTGGATCATTTTCACAGATTGTGTTCCTCATAAGGTCTGCTATCACCCTAAAGTGGAATGATTGATTGATTATTTGTTTTGACCTTTTTAATGCTTATGAATAGCTGTTAGCTCAGTTTCTAGATTGGAAAGGGCTGTTATTTTGAAATGATACATCAGAATTGGAGCATTTTCACAGAGTGTGTTCCTCACAAGGTCTGCTATCATCCTGAAGTGGAATTATTGATTGATTATTTGTTTTGACCTTTTTAATGCTATTCTGAATAGTTGTTAGCTCAATATCTAGACTCAAAGGGGCTTTTATTTTGAAATGATACATCAGAATTGGATCATTTTCTCTGGGTTCGTTCCTCACAAGGTCTGCTATCATCCTGAAGTGGAATGGTTGATTGATTATTTGTTTTGACCTTTTTAATGCTTACGAATAGCTGTTAGCTCAGTTTCTAGATTGGAAAGGGCTCTTATTTTGAAATGATACATCAGAATTGGAGCATTTTCACAGAGTGTGTTCCTCACAAGGTCTGCTATCATCCTGAAGTGGAATTATTGATTGATTATTTGTTTTGACCTTTTTATGCTATTCTGAATAGCTGTTAGCTCAATTTCTAGATTAAAAAAAGGCTCTTATTTTGAAATGATACATCAGAATTGGATCATTTTCACAGAGTGTGTTCCTCACAAGGTCTGCTATCATCCTAAAGTGGAATGATTGATTGATTATTTGTTTTGACCTTTTTATGCTATCCTGTATAGCTGTTAGCTCAATTTCTAGACTTAAAAGGGCTCTTATTTTGAAATGATACATCAGAATTAAATCATTTTCACAGAGTGTGTTCCTCATAAGGTCTGCTATCACCCTAAAGTGGAATGATTGATTGATTATTTGTTTTGACCTTTTTAATGCTTACGAATAGCTGTTAGCTCAATTTCTAGATTTTAAGGGGCTTTTATTTTGAAATGATACATCAGAATTGGATCAGAATTGCAGAGTGTGTTCCTCACAAGGTCTGCTATCATCCTGAAGTGGATTAATTAATTGATTATCTGTTTTGACCTTTTGATGCTATCCTGTATAGCTGTAGGCTCCATTTCTAGACTTAAAGGGGCTCTTATTTTCAAATGATACATCAGAATTGGATCATTTTCAAGAAGTGTGTTCCTCACAAGGTCTGCTATCATCCTGAAGTGGAATATTTGATTGATTATTTGTTTTGACCTTTTCAATGCTATTCTGAATAGCTGTTAGCTCAGTTGAAGACCTAAAGGGGCTCTTATTTTGAAGTGGTACATCAGAATTGGATCAATTTGACCGAGTGTCTTCATCGTAAGGTCTGCTATCATCTTGAAGTGGAATTATTGATTGATTATTTGTTTTGACCTTTTTATGCTATTCTGAATAGCTGTTAGCTCAATTTCTAGACTTTAAGGGGCTTTTATTTTGAAATGATACACCAGATTTGGATCATTTTCTCTGGGTTCGTTCCTCACAAGGTCTGCTATCATCCTGAAGTGGAATGATTGATTGATTATTTGTTTTGACCTTTTCAATGCTATTCTGAATAGCTGTTAGCTCAGTTGAAGACTAAAAGGGGCTCTTATTTTGAAATGATACATCAGAATTGGCCATTCTTCACAGAGTGTCTTTCTCATAAGGTCTGCTATCACCCTGAAGCGGAATGATTGATTGATTATTTGTTTTGACCTTTTTATGCTCTTCTGAACAGCTGTTAGCTCAATTTCTAGACTTGAAGGGGCTCTTATTTTGAAATGATACATCAGAATTGGCCATTCCTCACAAAGTGTCTTCCTCACAAGGGTGCTATCATCCTCAAGTGGAATGGTTGATTGATTATTTGTTTTGACCTTTTTAATGCTATTCTGAATAGTTGTAAGCTCAATTTGTAGACTTAAAGGTGCCTTTATTTTGAAATGATACATCAGAATTGGATCATTTTCACAGAGTGTGTTCCTAACAAGGTCTGCTATCACCCTAAAGTGGAATGATTGATTGATTATTTGTTTTGACCTTTGTAATGCTATTCTGAATAGCTGTTAGCTCAATTTCTAGATTAAAAAGGGCTCTTATTTTGAAATGATACATCAGAATTCGATCATTTTCTCTGGGTGTCTTCCTCATAAGGTCTGCTATCACCCTAAAGTGGAATGATTGATTGATTATTTGTTTTCACCTTATTCTGCTATTCTGAATAGTTGTTAGCTCAATTTCTAGACTTGAAAGGGCTCTTATTTTGAAATGATACATCAGAATTGGCCATTCTTCACAGAGTGTCTTTCTCATAAGGTCTGCTATCACCCTGAAGTGGAATTATTGATTGATTATTTGTTCTGACCTTTTTATGCTTTTCTGAAATAAAACACGATTTAAGCTTTTTCTTTGTTTTTAAATGGCTTTTACTTTGAAACGATACATCAAATTTGACTCATGTCCACTCGTTTTTATCCAGAGAAAGTTAACAGTCATCTTGAAGTGAAGTGGTTAACTGATTAGTGGTTGATTTTTCAAATTCTTGTTGAAAATAAGGGCAGATTTGCACAGTTCCAGGTTTTTTGAAAAGCTTTTATTTTCAAACGATACATTGTCATAAATCATTCAATATTACGTGGCTCACCGACAAGTTGATTGCTCATCTCGGGCGTGGGTTTTATTTTGAAGATCCTCCAGACCTACCATTTTACCGTAATGCCCAGGATATAAGCGCACTAAAGAACCAAGTGAGGGCTGGCTTGACCATCTTTTTCCAAGTGAGGGCTGGCTTGACCGCAGTGTTTTGGCTCTGCCTTCTTCTGTAAATTGGGCTTCGTCTTAATTGTTTCCTGGTTCGAGCCCACCCATTGTTATTATTTTCTTTAGCTTCAGGTCTAATTAGTCCTGATTAACGTTTTTTTTTTTTGTATTTTTTGTTTTGTTTATTATTCTTTTGGTGCAATACGTTTCAATTGTGTTCTGTTAATACTGTTTATTCTGTTTATTTCCTTATAATTTAGTTGTGTGCGTGCATGTGTGGGTGTTTCCTTTTTTAGACTGCTGTACGAAGCATTGTGGCCTGTTTTAAGTGTTTTTTTCTTCTGTGGACAGGTGCTGTGGGCCCAAGGTGGCGACCCAATCCTGGTGGTGGGTTTTTTTGCTCACAGATCTGCGTGTGTGTGGTGTCACGGGTGTTTTAGTTTCTTCTTCCCTCCATGAGTTTGAGTTTGGGCCGCCACGGTAAGCCCCAGCTCTGTTGCCCTTTAGTGCCACCTTCAGGTGAAAGGAAAAGCATGATCTGCAGCTGATGTTTTTATTCATGATTGAAATAAAGATTTGTTATATTTTTCTATAACCTGTCTCTTGCCCTGTGGTAATTTCGAGCCTGTGTGTCCTGATTAAACTAAATTATTTCCTGGGGTGAAATTCCCCAGGTGGCGTTGTTGGTTCCCAGTAAAAATTAGTGTTTTCATCTCCCACTTGCCACACTCTGTTATATTGATTTGATGATGGTTGTGTTCAGTATTTTCTGCTTTAAACTCACAGCGAACACTTTATTACCAGATTCATTATCAGTTTCTGAACGATCCTCAGTGCCTGTTTTCAGCTCGTCTTTTCTCTCATTAAACTCCGTTGTGTTTGTGAAGTTTAATTTCAAGTCTGAGCCCCTGCAGCGTCCAATCAGAGAGTGATATTCCATACGGGGGCGTGTCTATCAGTGAAAAGACTTCCGCAAAGCCGGCTCTAGTGTTTCCTAGATCATGGTTTGCAGTAAAAATTTGTGCACAAAAATAAATTTCAAAAAGGTTTGTCATTATCCAATCTGTACTCAATACGTTTAGAGCAAGGGTTAATATTCACACATATTAATGCATTTAACTGTAACATCAACCAGGAATGCTGTGAAGAAAAGCCAGCAGTGACTTTTATGTCTACAATACTCACCAAAATTCAAAATAAGTCCCTAATTCACTGTTTTATCTTGCTTTTATTGAATCTATTATATCATTTTGCATTATTTGCTCGTAAGGTAACCTTGGTAATACACTTGACTGGATCATGAAGGTGGCAAGTGAGATACAGTGATCTGGTTTGAATCACATTTGTGTAAGCAGTTTTAAGCAGTTTTTTTTTTTTTTTTTTTTTTTTTTTTTTTTACAAAGCTACTTAAATAGATATAAAAAAAAATTCCTCGATCCCAGTCTCCATCAGAGCTTTAAGTTAGTCGGTTAGAGTTAAAATTATTTATTTTTATCTATTTATTTTATTTCATTGTTTATTTGACATGGACACACAGTAATATTGATGCTGTGATATTTAAATATACAGAGGTCAAAGATGCACTGCTGTAAGTGTTTATCGCACAATATAGCACAATGCTAATTTTTAACAGCAGTTCATGGGAGGCTTTTACAGATTAAAAATATACAAAATATATTTAAGGAGCAGAGATGCCTAAGAAAAAAATCATAAAAAAGTACACATGAATTAAAATATCCAGAAAATAAATATAATGAATAAATTTTAAAAAAAAGTTATAAAAAGATGAACGACAAGGTTTCATTAGGTAAACATGTATACAAGCAAAGTAATTTATATGAGGGAACAGTACCGTTATTCTTTCAGCCATGATTTACACCTTTGTTAAAACTTTTCACGTTATTTAGCATTTTCAGCTCAGTAGGGAGATTATTCCAGAGTGTAGCTCCTATGACAGAGAAGGCTGTCGCTCGACTGGAGTTCTGATTCCTGCAAGCAGATTCACCAAGCTTGGATGGAACTATACACATACTGTGTTTTTCTAATACGAGACAGTGATGCCATCTGACAGTTTTTTGTCCCCATGATTTTTATTGTCTGGTTGTTTATGGACATGATTGGTTTTAAAGTTGTTTGCGAAGCTTGAGACCAGGAAGTGAGGCAATATGTAAGATGTGAAAATATCATAGAGTGCATGTAGAGTTTGGCTGTGTTTAAAGAAAGATAAATTCTGATGATCCCGAAACAGTTTACATTAGATTGAACTTTTTGCAAACATAATTAACTTGTTTGTAAAACCATAGGTGAGAGTCTAGGATTATTCCTAAGTACTTGACATCATTAACCACATTGATGTGCTCATTATTGATCTGAATTAGGGATGATTCTCCACTGTGTTGTTTACGCACAGAGAAACATATTGAGACCATTTTTTTAATGTTCAATGTTAAGTGAGAAGACTCAAGCCAATGTGCTACAGACTGTAATGACTCATTTAATTGCTCTGCAGCTTTCTTTGCTGATTTAGCTGCTGTGTACAGGACTGTATTATTAGCACACATTTGGCAATTGACAGCAGGACGAATCTCAGGTAGGTCATTGATATACATGCTAAAGAGCAGTGGACCAAGAACTGATCCCTGGGGTATCCCGGTGCTATTAAAACAGAATTTGGACTTCTGTCCATTGACTCTGACACACTGCTCCCTCCCCCTGAGGTACGAGTCACACCACTGTGAAGCCTGATTTGAGAATTTAAATGAAGCAAGTTTGGACAGTAGAATATCATGATTAACAGTGTGGAAGGCTTTTTTTTAAGTCCAGGAAAACTGCTACCACAATGTAACCATTTTTGACTATTTTGGTCTGATTCCAAATTGCTGTTGATAAAGTAAATCATTAGTTTCAAAATGTGACACAAGTTGCTCTGCAATGACTTTTTCTAATATTTTAGACACAACTGGGAGAATGGAAATTGGTCTTTAACCATCCTGGTCTGAATGATATTTTTATCTGATTCTTTTAAAGGATGTACATGCCCATACTGGGGCATAATAGAGAAATGAGGTGTAGTGAAATGAAGAAGAAGCTTCGAGGAGCCTCTTGCTCACAAGGAGCTGTGACATCTTGCTCTAAACATGTTCTAGAGTAGCTGAAGATCAAACCAAGAAACTGGCAGCATTTTAACAGATTAGAAGAGAACCTTTTTTGTGTGGAAAGGATTTATGGAAATTCTTCACAGAGCACTTGGGGGTCACGTACGTCTTTATGATCCAACAAATCTTATCTTATCTTATTGAACTGTGTAAAGAAACAAATGACAACTAAGAAAATGAGTTAGAACTTTTGTTTTTCAGTTTAACACATTGACTTTGACTTCAAGTTGCTTGGAGATGGTCTTATAGCCCTTATCTTTAACATGCTTGTCTATAATTTTATTTCTAATCTCCTGAGACAGCTCTCTCCTTAGCTTTCTGTGCTCCATGTTCAGTGTGGTACACACCATGATACCAAACAGCACAGTGATTACTTTTCAGCCTTTAAATAGGCAGACTGACTGATTACAAGCATGAAGACATTAGTTAGAGATACTAGTTACGGGACACATCTTAGTTTAGCATGTCCCTATGGACAAAAAAAAAAAACATTTTCAATCTTTTCTAGAGGTACCATCATTTTTGACCAGGCCAGTTCAGTATTTTCTTGTCTTAAAATTATTCTATTGAACTGTAATTCAAAAGCTATGTCTGATTTTCTTCTTTGACTATTACTTTTGCCAGTTTCAAGATATTGCAGTGAACATATAGGTCTTCTTTTTCTAAAATGGACAGAAAACAAAATTTCTGTTCACATCTGTTTTTCAGTCAAAAAATAACAGTCCAGATATGTTTGACAAAGGTGAACCATGTGCTACCTTATATGTGGGCCACTTAAGGCTCAGATCCAAGAGACTCAGTGTGGAGTTTGCCATATCTCAGCTAAAACTGACCCAGATATGTTTAACGAAGGTGGGCCACATGTGCTACCTTATATGTGGGCCACTTAAGGCTCACATCCAGTTGACCTGGTGAAGATTTTACCAGATTCCAGACAAAGGTGGGCCAGATATGTTCAACGAATGTGGGCCACATGTGCTACCTTATGTGTGGGCCACTTTGGGCTCACATCCAGTTGACTTGGTGTAGATTTTGCCATATTTCAGCCAAAGGTAGGCCAGATATGTTCAAAGAAGGTGGGCAACATGTGCCACTCTATATGTCGGCCATTTAAGGCTCACATCCAGATGACCTGGTGTAGAGTTTGCCATATTTCAGCCAAAAGTGGGACAGATATGTTTAACGAAGATGGGCCAAATGCGCTACCTTATATGTGGGCCACTTAGGGTTCACATCCAGATGACTCGGAGTAGAGTTTGCCATATTCCAGCTTAAGGTGGGCCAAATATGTCCAACAAAGGTGGGCAACATGTGTTGCATTATATGTGGGCCAAAAAGACAAAACAGCATGCTGCATGCCAATACAGCACCGAAAAGGCTCAGGAACCGGTATGTGTATAATGAATAAATCATTTCAGTTGTTGTGTCAAAAGCTTAATTATGTTACAGTCCCCTTGCATCTGTATCATATTTTAGTGGTAAAGCATCAAAAACCCTTGGCTTCAGTAAGAAAAACCTATCAATGACATATTATTAAAAATCATACTTTAAACTCTTAGTACACTCATTCTTGATTTTCTTTCTCAGCTTTTACAAGAAAAAAAGTAACAGAGGACAGGGAATGCAGAAAGGTGCAATGATCACAGGAAGCACAACAATACCTGCTGTTTGCAGGCACCGAAAAGGCTCAGGACACAGAATAACAGTTTTGAACTGTGAATTGTTCATTTCTGTAATTGTATCCCAAAAGAACAATTATTCCACAGTCTTTCTTGTACCTCATCAGAGAGTCATAGTTATGAACCAAAACGTTTTGCAGATCGAGAAAGACCAAGAGACAAAACAGCATGCTGCATGCCAATACAGCACCGAAAAGGCTCAGGACACGGTGTGTGCTATGAATAAATCATCTCAGTTCTTGTGTCAAAAGCTTTATTATGTTACAGTGCCCATGCATCTGTATCATATTTTAGTGGTAAAGCATCAAAAACCCTTGGCTTCAGTAAGAAAAACCTATCAATGACATATTAAAAATCATACTTTAAACTCTTAGTACACCCATTCTTGATTTTCTTTCTCAGGACCCGGAATTACATGGATTTGTACTCTAAATTGCTTTTTGTCGTTTTAGTGTCACAAATGCATTATGATTCCACAGTCTTTCTTGTACCTACATCAGAGAGTTAATCTCATAAATCAGCACGTTTTGCAGAGCGAGAAACACCAAAACAACACAGCAACATGCTGCATGACAAAACAACATGGAAAAGGCGCAGGACACGGGATGTGTACTTTTAGTTACTCATTTCAGTTGTAGTGTCAAAAGCTTAATTATGTTACAGTTCCCATGCATCTGCATCATATTTTAGTGGTAAAGCATCAAAAACCCTTGGCTTTAGTTAGAAAAACCTATCAATGACATATTATTTAAAATCATAGTACACTTAATCTCAATTTTCTTCCACAGCTTTTACAAGAATAAAAGCAACAGAGGACAGGGAATGCAGAAAGGTGCAATGATTATAGCACAACAATACCAAGCTGTTTGCCAAAACATTACCGAAAAGGCTCAGGACACAACATTATATGGATTTGTACTCTAAATTGCTCATTGCATATAGTGTCACAAAAGCATTATGATTCCACAGTCTTTCTTGTATCTACATCAGAGAGTGAAGGTTATAAATCAAAACGCTTTGCAGAGCGAGAAACACCAAAAAGACACAATATCATGCTTCTTCAGGAAAAAGCTTAAGAGGCCAGGGAATGCAGAAAGGTGCATGATCATGGAAAACACACGCTGTTTGCCAAAACAACACCAAAAAGAAATAACATGGATTTGTACTCTGAATTGCTCATTTCTGTAATTGTGTCACAAAAGCATAATGATTCCTGTACCTGCATCAGAGCGTCATGGTTGTGAACCAAAACGAACGTGCTCTGAACTACTCATTTCAGTGAGTGTGTCACAAAAGCATTATTAATTGCACAGTTCCCATGCATCAGCATCATAGAGTCGTGGTAATGCACCCAAACGCCTTGCCTTAGCGAGAAAAATCTATAAATGACATATTCAAAATCATACTTCAGCTTGTTGTACACTTATTAGGGTCCTCAGCCTGAGCAGAGTTGCCATCTGCTTTCGGCCGCATTTGGCCCTTCTCCATGTTAGCAGATAAGAAGAACAAGTTTCAGGTCAAAACACACATTCTTCTAGTGCCGCATTTGGGCCTCTAGACAAAAATCTAAAACTCATACAGCTTTAAAAATGACATGGTTGGATTCCTCACAAAATTTTCAACAAGCACATCATATTTTTACACAGATTAGCTCAAAATTCTGGCCTACACAATGATTAATTTGTTCAATTTGGCAATTTCATCTTCCTGCACTTCTTTGATGATGTCACACACTGATTAGGAGCTCCATGCAGCTGGTCACATGTCTCAGCAGAGGAAACAATGACTCTCTCCTCCATTAAAGTGCTTATTAGACCCCCTAAACATGCTCAAAAACTCACCAAAATTGGCAGAAGCCGGCATGAGCCCCGAGGACCCGTCTAATGCTTTAATTGTATTTGTTCTTATTTTCTACATTGTCTACTGTCTGTGATGATTGTATGTATTGCTGTGTGTACTAAAGTGTGAAGCTGTATGGCATTATGTGCCCAAAAATAATTTCTGTTATTTGACTATAAATATTTATTGTAAAAGTTTTTTTTTTATTATTATTTTTTCTGTTGTTGGGCTGTTCTATTGTTGGGCTACCTCATTTTGAATTAATATTCTATTTTATATTTATTGAATTCATATTGTAATGTTGTATTTTTTTTACCGAATGTAATTTCTTTTGCACTGCCTCTTGTCCCCACACCATTGCACTTTCAAGAAATTATGATAAACATTGTTGAAAAAGTTTATTTACATATGATCAGTAGATGTAGCTATTAACAATGTGAGATGTCATAGGTGTTAAAATAAACAAGTGTCACTGTGAATACAAACATGTATCAATCCTTCCTAAATCATACAAACCTAACAATGGTAGCTCCTACATGAGCACAAATGAATAATAACACATTGAAAAAAATAGCTTCTGGAATATCAAATATGTATAGAAAATAGAACTCAAGAAAGGTATTGACAACAGAAAAAAAATATTGGCATATGCACGCTAGGGCTGCAATTATCGATTATTTTAGTATTCAAGTTCTCTCAGTTTTTACATTAATTAACCAAATAATCAGAAAAGAAATACTATTGCTTTGTTGTAGATCAACTGTAAAAATACATGAAGAAAATAAAAGACTCTCTTCAAATGAACTACACTTTAGAGAACACATGTGAAGCTCACACTGGCGTGTGTTGCTTGTGAGGTTAAATCACAATGTAGAGAAGTAACTACAAAGTGCATCTCTGATGTTATGTTGTTGCTGTGGCCCCTGTTGCCCCTGCTGATGTTGCCCTTCACCCTCTTCCTCCCCAGCTCTTTTACAATCTCCATCTAGAAATACCTCCTTATGGACCTCACAGTAAGTGTGTAACACACAGCAAGCAGACACTATGCGGCTTATAAAAGTGATGTGGGTTTCATTTAACTTGTAGCGGCAACGCCAGCATGCTTTGAGACACCCCAACGCACGTTTAACTGTCATCTGGGCTTGGCTCAATCTGTGGTTAAAGTTGAGCTGCTCTGGTGTTACCCCTGGTTGCTCTGGGTAGGGTTTCATGATCCAGGTTGACAGAGGGTAGGCGGAAATCCCCAAAGAGAAAAGGGGGCACATCAACACCCTCAAATGGTTCAGTCCAGTCAGGTAAGCTTGCACTGCCAAGTTGAAAGAGTGATGACAGGGCAAAAACACGGGCATCATACAACTTTCCTGGTCGGCCAACGTTGATATCCCAAAACCTCATTTTGTGGTCCACCACACATTGTAAAATAATAGAATAGTCTTCCTTTTGATTAAAATAACCAGAGGAGTTGTCATGTGGAGCTTTGATTTTGATGTGGGAACCATCAATACATCCTACAACCTGAGGGAATCGCCATCTGTCTCTGAAACCTTGAGTTATCAGCCTGAACTCTGCTGCAGAAGGAGGTTTAATGGCTTCAAGACAACATTAATGGCAGTCACAACCTCCTGAGTGATCATACAACATGTTGATAAGCCAACACCAAATAACTGTGCAACCGATCTATACTCAAGGTTTGTAGCTAACCTCCACGGACAAATTGCCACACGAGCCTCCACAGGCACTGCCTGCCTGTATTTAGTATTCTGCCGGGTCAGCCAGGGCCGAAGAGAGTCACACAACTGATTAAAGGTGTCTCGTCTCATTCTGAAATGCTTGCACCATTCTTCATCCTTCCAAGTGGTTCTGATGCAGTTCCACCAAGCACTGCTGCGTGGGACGGTCCATATATTCCTGTGTGACAGAATTGATACATTGTTAGAATGTGTAAAGAACTGCAGACTCTTAGGGTCATCGACATTAACACTTTAATTATTTTAAGACAGGCCAAGATAATCTGACCTCCAGGATGGGACAGTAGAGTGCATATTTACAGCATACACCCACTAGCCATTACATTAGGTACACCTGTGCAATCTAGAGCAATTCAATGCAACAGCTCTGCCATACACTACTTCTATAAAGCTGTTACATTCAGTTATTGATATTGTCAGAAAAGGGATCATTCTACTGAAAGTTTCTTATTGATCTCATAGAGGATGATGGTGGTGTAATGGAGTGGGTTATGTTGAGCAGTGTCCTTATAACATTGCCCAGCTCATTAACATACACTGAAGGGGACAAAAAATAAAGAATAATTCAATATTTTATACTCTCCAGTATAGCAGCACCTCCCAATAAACTCAATGATAAACATTTTTAGTAGTATGATCACCCGCCGCACCAGGGTGCGCACTATCAGGTGTGAAAACACCCTTAGCACTAGAAGTCCCAGGGTTTTCTTACTCCTGCTGCCATGCCCAGAGGACAGCCAAATGGCTGCTCAGTTAGAATGTACAATTGAACGGCCTTCAATTAGCCACCATTGTTTTGCAAATGCAGCCTTTACCTGACAGATTGGCAGTCCACAGATGTGATACATGATCAGGGGGGAGGGGTGTGCCTGAAAAGAGCCTGGAAGCTTCCAACATCTACAGAAACTTTTTGCATCGGGCTGTCGGAGTGTGAGGCAAGTGGAGCAGTAAATATCTCTGATATAATTAGAAAAAATATTTCTTCCATAACCCGTATTAGAGTGCCCTTGTCAAAAACAACTGTTTAGTTTAAGTTTACTATATTTATTTTGAAGTTTTTTATAGCTATACTATCTCTATATATTTCTTGATAGAACTTTGTTTATGTGCATGCAGCCTTTTGTGCGACTGTGAACACTGTAAGCTGCTACATAAAAGAAACCTAAACTGAACTGACTGCCTCTGTCACAAGCTCCCATCAGATCCACTGTTTGCTATTTTTTTTAACAATATATCTGCATAACTGTTGGTTCACATTTCACAAATCCACACACACACACACACACACACACACACACACACACACACACACACACACACACACACACACACACACACACACACACACACACTAAATAAATAAATGAATAAATAAAGATCCCAATATAAACCTTAGGTTTCCGTTTTGTAAAATACTTAGAAGCTTTTATTTTTAACCTAGTCCCCTCCACTTCCTGTTTTGGTATCGCTCCATGTGCTAGCTTACCACAGCTTCAGGTTACCACAGAAGCTATGATCTATATCCGTGTTTGTCGCTGCTGTGGGGCTGTTTTCCTGACAGCCAAGCAGTGAGGCGGCTTTTTCTGATCGTCCTGATATTTTCCGTCTCGTTGAAGCACCAAAAAGGAGCTTAAAATTACTTTAGTGTCGAGTGACTATTGACATTGTTTCCGCGAAGACTTGAAGTGAACCGTTGACCTGTCAGCATGAGAAGCAGGAGTAACTCGGGTGTGAAACTGGACAACTATGCCAGGATGGTACAGCAAACTATCCTCAAGCACCAAGTAAGTGACTCGTTTCACCTTTTTATATGCATATATTAAACTTTAGAGTAACTTTAAGTAGGCTGTGAGTGAAAACAGAGCTGCCTCACAATGTTGGCTCGTTAATAGAAAGCAGACATTCATGTTTTCATGCTAGAGTTGTAAGTGAAGGGTGGCACAAGTCTGCGGCACTCTCTCAAAGCCACAATATACACATTTTACACATGTATAATTCATGTGCATGTGCTTCTACTACTTTAAAGCAGCTGAAGATCAAAGTACAGATATTCACATGTTGTTGAAATCCCTGAATCATCTGTCTGTGACCTGATGGAAAACGCTCAGTTCTTAGAAAATAGAACAAGAACTTCCCAAGATCTTCATGGGAACTTCACAAAATTTGCACAACTTTCTAAAATGATAAGGTCATCTCATAACATATTCATGACATGTTTTCGGGCCTCAAACACAAAGGTCTTCCCAGAGCTCTGCCCCCACCAGGCCTCCAGAGGGCTGTCCAATCAGAAGAAAGGGTATTAGTCCCCAAGAGCCAGTAGCTGAAACAGAAAGAGGCTTAAGTGTTGTGAGAGATTTTTTTGTGTTCTTGATCATGTGAAGCTACTATGGGGCCACCAGAGGGACAGAATAAAGAGTAATTAAGCACAATGCCCCCTTTTTTAAGTTTATTCTTTTGGAGGAGCATCCAGGAGAGACTTATTCTCTACTTAGAGGCAGATATGGGAACAATCTTTTACATATTTTCCACTCAAGGCACAAGAGGGGACAATTTTCAATATTTTATCATCTACTTACAGGAATCCAAGAGGACATGTATGACACCAGAGCACCACTCTCAACTTACTTAGTAGGAGACATTGCTGTTAGTCAACTCCAAAACTCCAGATGTTTAGCCGACAAAGTTGGAGCAGTGCCTCCCTTACTCAAGTCATATCCCGAACGAACACCAGTCCGGATGGTCTAAAACTCCCCCAGCTTCTTTTTGTGCTGTAATAAGTAAGGAGCCAATCTCAAAGTGAAGTCAGATTTGAATGAGTCCCAGATGGCTGTTAGCCAGCCAGCAGTTCACAGCTCAGTGCTTAGATGGATCACTGAATACTTGCGCAAGGACAGCAAATTGAGGCTGCTCACTGTGGGGCAGCAGACCACGACATTAAATCTTCTTTAGAGTGTATTGAAAGTCTGCTGTTAGTATTTTTTGCACGTGCATCATGGGATATGTTTTGCTGTAGGTTTGCATGGTTTCAGCTCAACATGTTTTCTTCTTTCTGGTGTTTGTGTAACTTACCAACCCACATCTCTAACAGTTACGAAACCACGCAGTAACCTTTCTGTGTTAAAAGATGAAGTCAATGTGGAAGTAAAAGAAGAAAATCCACTCTGCTTCATTCACGTGCATGTATGAAAAGCCAAGGCTGGGAGAGAAACAGCAAAGACTGCAGGGTCTTTTTTTATTTGAAACTGTGGGGGAGCCCCGAAGCCCCTCAACCCATTAAGGCAGGGCTATTCAACTATAATGTTTAGGGGGCCAAATTTTCAGAAAGCTTAAGACCCGGGGGCCATACTTTTCTCTAAGCCATCATTCTTAATATGTATGTTAATTTCACACAATGCTCTTCTACATTCATAAAACTTCTATTGTGCTACAAGGAAAAAATTCAATAAAACTTGGTCAATTCTGACATCTCAAACTATAGCAGTGCATTTCCTTTAAAAAAAAAAACTACAGTAACAACAGATGTTTTACAATGGGCTAACTGTACTTGCCAGTGGATTTCATGCCACTCAATAAGTTACAGTAGCTGAACATTTGGAAAAAAAATTACCAAGCAGATCTTTACAGATCAATTCTGGAACATGACATTAAACAAATTAAGACATTTATAAATGAACAAACTTTGATTTCTTACTTTTGTCCACCAAGAGGTCAACAAAAAAACTGCAATAAGAGTCTGCATGGATGATCCATAAAACAGAAGCAAATACTGTCTTGCTTAACTAACAAGCTACTAATGGGAGAGATTGCATTTTTTTGAATGGACAATGGCAGAGAAGGATGGTTGATATGAGGTCAGGGCTATGTGCAAACAGTGATGCAATCTCTCGTTTGTCAATGAGGACCGAGCGTTTGTTTTTATGGCATTCATGTGAGAGAAGCTGGATTCACAGGTATATGCAGATCCAAACATCGTTAACACATAGATGGCCAGTTTCTTTGTGTTTGGAAATATTTCCACATCAGTAAATACTGTCCAAAACTTTGTAAAGCCCTCTCTGTCATGTGTACGCTTCATGTCAGAAGATGCCTGCATGTCAATGATCTCCAGTTGCAAGGCACCTTCATCAGTGTCAAGTGTTGCAAGAAATTCTTGCACTTCTGGGGAAATTTGGGTGTTGGCAAATGGGTCCCTTATGAAATGCAGCAACTCTTTGGGCATGTCAGAGTCATTGAGTCTGGATGCAAAGTTGTCTTTCAACTTGTTTAAAAAGTCAAACATTGCCTGAGTTACTGTGGTTTGTGTTGACAACTCGATAAAGTCACGGAGTGAGGGAAAATGGAGCATCCTGTCTGTGAGGTCAGATGAAAACAGTTCCAGTTTTTTTTAAATGCAGTTAGTTTTTCAACAAGATCAACCACAGTTTTATCTTTCCCTTGAAGTCCCAGATTAAGTGCATTCAAATGATGAAAGATATCACTCAAAAAGCTCACATTTGCCACAAATCCATCATCCAGCATTTGAGAAAGAAACATAGCTGCTTTCTTCTGCTTGCTGTTGTGGAGAAAACTGACAATTTCCTCCCTGAGCTCACAGACCCTTCTGAGAGCATTGCCCTTGCTCAGCCATCTCACATCATTATGCAAAAGCAGGTCATAATGTTCAGCTGACATGTCAGCAAGTAGTTGACGAAACAATCTGTGTTAAAGACTGGATGTTGATCTGATGAAGTTAATAACAGACATAACTGTGTCCATTGTATTTTTCAACTCACCGCTAAGTCGAGCGCATAGCACGCTCTGGTGGAGGAGGCAGTGGAGTGACTTCATCTTCGGTGCAACGGCAGACAAACGCGCCCAAGTCCTTTGACTCTACCGGCCATGGATGGTGCGCCGTCTGTAACCAGCATGTTAATGCACTCCAAATCAAGTCCATTGTCATTGAAAAGAGCAACAATGGTCTGGAAAATTATTTCACCAGTTGCGTGCCCTTCAAGTGGTATCAAGCCCAGGATGTCCTCTCTGAAACATTCACCATCAAAAAAACGTACAAATGAACAAAGTTGTGCTGTGTCTGAACTGTCAGTGGATTCGTCCACAGCCAGGGATATAACCTCAGCCTTCTTTAATTCAGCCAAAAGAGTTTCAAAAACGTCTTTGGCTTAAACATCTATCCCTCTTCCAGTTGATGTATCGGACA
Source organism: Halichoeres trimaculatus (assembly GCF_033239565.1). NCBI lineage: Eukaryota > Metazoa > Chordata > Actinopteri > Labriformes > Labridae > Halichoeres > Halichoeres trimaculatus. The sequence continues at coordinate 94,172 of NW_027437200.1, forward strand.
TGGGAATTGTCTTGATGCACAATATCACCTGTTCTCTCGTTTCGTTGTCCGTAACCACCTCCTCGGTAGCAGCGAGCATGCACTCTTTTACCGTTTCAACGTTACTTCTTTTTACCGAGGATCCAGGCTATGTGGAGAGAAGCTGCAGTTGCCTTCTGTTGAGCTTAACATGATCGACTGAAGACGACACGGCTTCGCTCGTAGTTTGCAGCAAGAGCTTTGATTTCCGCTGGCGAACATCCAAACCCAGGGGATAAGCTTCATCAAAGCCAGGGTGTTTAGTTTTGAAGTGCCTCCGTAGGTTATAGTCCTTTGCGACCGCAGTGCACTCATTGCAGAGCAAACACATCGGCTTACCCTCTGCAGTTTCGGTGTACACATATTTCTCAGTCCAGTCGTTGTTGAATTTGCGATTTTCTGCATCCACTTTCCGTTTCTTTAGGCCCCGTTTACACGGAGACTCCCGCAACGATTCTTCCTTTGCATTTTTAAAAGCCACCTGCGTTTACATGAGGACGGCGTGAAAACGATCCGCGTTCATACGACTCCAGGAGGAGAAGTCTCCTCTTCTGTTCTTTCTTTTTCTGCCGTTTTGTTGTGTGAGACGGTCGGCAATCCAACCATAACGCGCATTACCGCCAACTACTGGCTCAACTGGAAATGTGGCTGAGCGCGGAGCCTTCACCTGAAACTGCAAGTGCGCATGCGGTGACGTCAGCGTTTCACCCTGAGATGCTCCGCTCTGTGTTTACACGAAGCTGGATGGAGGAGCAGATCCAGATCTTTCCACTCTGGGGAGCGTTTTCAAAAGTTTGCGTTTTCACTGAAAACGCAACGTGGTCTTGTCTAAACGGAAGGCCAAAACGCAACGAAATGTTTGCGGAATCGACCGTTTTCGGCGTCGTGTAAACGGGGCCTTAGTGTTGACAGCGACATTTTGACAAATCTGTTGTATGAATACTCCTGCTCCTGCTAGCTAGCCACAACTCCGCCAGCTCGCAAAGGTGCTTTTTTTTTTCATTAACATGCGCTGTGATAGGCTGTGAGCACCGGACCAAAGATGTTCCAGTGTTTCCCACAGGATTTTAAGAGACTGTGGTGGCAGGGTCGCTGACCCTCAGCGGTTTTAATGTGTGTGTACGATTTTAAGCACGATGTATCGCCCTTACAGTAAGTGCAGTTTGGGACCATGGACATGAACGTACGCTGATAAATAAGAACTTACAAAGGCATATCAGAAATATTTTAAATTTGATTCAGAAACAAAACCAAAAACTCACTTACTCACAATATTTTGAAAAATTTACTGAACAGCATTTCAACAACAGGTTATTTACACTATTTCCATGATCTGTGATCCATTATCAGGCTACTGAGACTGTAGCCTACCGTTATTCTTCTTCTCTCTGCTCCCTTATCTGGATTTAGGACTGTTGTGTTTTCATTATTTTTTTTTCTACAGTGACTGCAGAAAATAGTCTAAATAAATAAAGATGCCTAAATTTGCTGAGGCCCACTTCATCACAAAATGTAGCCTAAATCAATGCAAGATCATTTTCTGACTGATATTTCCTGATATTGCTGTGTATCTGGCTTTGAGAGAAATTCAGCTTCTTCCATGCTCTCTCCGTATGTTGTGTTCACCATCTTACGCTGATGTCACTATAAAAATCCCACAGCGCACATGGCTACTTAATATGCACGTACTGATTTGCATTGACCATATATGGTTATGTTCGGGCGTGCTGAAGGCGGGAAACGTCGGTGTGTTCACGTCACCGCATTTACGCTGTTCTCGGCGCGGTGTGGTTTATCACAGGGAATAGCTTCAGCCGTGTGTACGCAGAGTTTGATAGATCTGAAAAGAGTGTATATATTTTGGTCGTATGCACGTTTTGCCTTTTCGTCGTAAGTGAAACTTAAGAGGACTTTCACACGCTGTAAAAAATGAGGCCCCAGGAGAGGAGACCATGAAATAATAAGCCGTGTCAGCTCGTTGGGATGGTAACAGGTGATTGTACTGTGTGCCTGCACTGACTCTGAATGCGCTATGATATTAAAACAGTGTGGTCGCTCTCGTTACTGAAACTCTGGAACCGAGACGTTCGCGGTGCAGCCGGTCCTCTTCCAGTGAAGGGAGGCAGACAGCGCAGTGAGCTACTGTGGCAACGGCTGCTGTTAGCATGAGCGCTAATGCCCAAAAATGCACGTACCTCAGAGTCAGACGGCCCGCTCAAGTGTCTCTGGAATCTGGTTTGCGTCAAACGTATCAAGTAAAGAGCGACGTGTTAGAGCGTGACCAGTGCGCGCGCACTCTTGTTCTTGCTTGTTTACGTGCGGTAGGAAATTACAGCTGTGCAATGATCTGACCCAGTGACGGATCGTATTTTTTTCTCCATATGAGACTGTGGCGGGGCCAAATGAGACTGTGGCGGGCCGCCACAGTCTCATTAATTAATGGGAAACACTGTGTTCTATTAAACAAGAGTGCTCTGCTGTTTTTTTTTAAGAGTTGCAACAATGACAGCCCATCTCCGTACCGTTAGATGGATATTTTTTATTTTATTTATAACTGGTCCGCGGGCCAGTCTGAATTTTACCGCGGGCCAGAGTTGGCCCGAGGGCCGCCAGTTGAATAGCCCTGCATTAAGGTATCATATATCCACTCAAACTGAAAGTTGTCAGGGTGCGTTCTTTCAGCGCATGCTCAGATATGACATGAGACGCAACTTTGATAAATTACGTGATGTTTACGTTTTTCTGCGCATGCCCCATTGACTATTCTGTTTGATTATAGCGGCACATGTAGACTAGAGATTGGAATATTCTTTTCTATGTATACTATTGTTTCCGAAAGTCAGTCAGAAAGATTCCATTCGGAAAGATGAAAAACCCCTCATGTAACCATGGCTATTGGTATGAAAGCTAACAGGCTCTAAGGTTTGTTCATCAAAAGCTGGAGGAAAACTCCTCTGTTGATTTTTAAAAAATGAAGGGAAAGATAGACAAACTGAAACTTCTGTTCCAGAGACAGCAGAGTGGTGACTCAAATGCAACATGTTCGCCCATAGGAGCACCAGGAGGATTAATGATCAGCAGGTGCGTAATATGTGCCACTAATTTCACAGCGCTGATCATCATTACAGTCTCCACAGACTGATCGGGATGAAGTTTAAAGTAGATATAAACCACACACAGTGACAGGGGGGACTTCTGCTCGTGCTGACTTTATATACAGATATGAACACTCAATACAGTGCAGAAAACGAAAGTTTACTTCACGACTCGTGGGGTATTTCTGATGTGACTTGCATCATTACAGCATAAACAAGTATCTGTAAACACTGATTAATGGTCAAAGTAAGCACGGAATCGATTTGCTCCAAATACTGCGTGTCCTACGTATGCGCATTGGGGCAGAATTTTGCCGTGCGCGATGCTGAGGGCTGAGAATTGTAAGCTTTATAGTTCTGTCTCTTTTTGGTTTTGACCATGATCCTCCCACAAGTGTGAGTTTTAATCTAGGTAGTTTTCGTTTCATGTACAAGAGCCCTGTACAGTTTAATTCACCTTTGAAACATTTGGGAAAAAAGATCACATTTCTGAAGACCTGGCAGCTTTTATTTTGGCATGGCGGTGCGCCACGGTCATTTACGTGTAGCGGAAACCCTGGACTGCAGTCTGAAAATTGTGCTGTGGTTTGAATTTGCATCTCAGCTCATGTGTTGTGATATTATCAAGGACACGTGTCGGAAAAGAAACATCCTCATTTTAACAGGAAACACTGGGGCTTATGGGAAATGGAGTTTCATTGTATGGTGTATTTTAATCTCTTGGTCTCATGAAGCAAGCACAGAAAAATCAAAATAATCTTCTTCAGTGAGTTATTAGCCATCCTTTGACCTTTGATATCTTCTCTGTCAGGATCCAGTAACAGGTCTCCTTCCAGCCAGTCCAGATCAGCCTCATTCCTGGGTCAGAGACAATGTTTACAGCGTGGTGTCAGTGTGGGCCCTCAGCTTGGCCTATAGGAAGAACGCGGACAGGGATGAGGACAAGGCCAAGGCCTATGAGCTGGAGCAGGTAGAGCTTTGACTTTCTCTGTGTGTTTAACTGAAACTTAGTCCATGTGGGGCCCTGGGTTGGTTCCATGTGTCCCTGTTGGACTCCTGGAGTCACATGTTTGAGTGTCTTTCTCTCTTTGCAGAGTGTGGTGAAGCTGATGAGAGGCATCCTGCAGAGCATAATGAGGCAGGTATGTGGTCTGAGAAACACAGGACAGGGCTCCAGCTGCTGGATGAATCTAAATAAAGACAAGGATAAAGCAAGAGCCTCATGATTTATGATTTATTACATTGAGACAAATTTCAAGTTAAACGTTTATAAAAAGCATCAATGCAAATGATGTTTTACACAAAGTTCTGTCCAATGCATTTAGCAGATATAAACCATGAATAGTCCTTTGTGCTTAAAGTCCTGCATTAATTTAACTCAACTACAAACAATACCTGACAGATTTAACTTCTAAAGTATTAAATTTTTAAGTATTTTATTTAATAATTCATAAAATCATGAAATGATAGACTGTGTCAGCTATGGCAATAAGATAAGATCCACTTCATAAATCCTGAAGAAGATTCTGTTGCCAGAGTGCAAAATACGAAACAAAAAAGTAAGTTGAGATAAAATACAGAATACGAAGTGTAAGTGAGTCCAGAACAAGATACAGTGTACCGGGCAGGCCTTTAGCACCAAGTGTCGAGGGGAGATTCAATATTGTCACCCTGTTAAAATAATGGCCTGACTCATTTTTTCAAGTTTTTGGGAAAACACAAAAAACTTTACCAAATACAGCGCTTATGATATTTATTAATTATTTCATTCAAAAAGGCATTCACAGTGGATGACCGTTGACATGCATAGAAAATTGTGTGTCAATAATGTAACATTAAAGAATAAAGTGACTAAGGCCAATTTTTCTAACATTCTAGTGTGATTTAGGCAACTTTAAACCTGGCTTAAACTGCCCTTTCATTCTATTTCAACTCAAAACTGAAATACCAGAGTTAAATTAAACAAATGTCAGGTAAATCAAATTAGTCAGTAGGCAGTTCCTTTCCTCACTTCTCCAGGTCTTCTTTGCTGGGTTTTTTATTGACCTAACCCATTTCCAACACCCAGTTTTGACATCTTTTTGAAACCTGATCATTAACTGTCCTTTCATCCCATAAAGCAAACTCAAAACGTAAATAACTCCAACCTCGGTTGAACAAACGTCTGGTCAATCATACACTGAGTAGGCATACTCATACATCTCCTACCAAAAAACAAAAACATTTCTTTGATTTTAAAATTGCACAGCACATGTCAACCCACTGCTAATCTCTCTCTACTGGCTTCCAGTGGCAGCTCCAATCAAGTTCAAAACTCTTTTTCTGGCTAAAAAACATTGGCAAGAACAGCTGCTGCCTACCTGGGGTCCCTGATCCAGGTCTACACTCCTTCTTGCCCACTAGACCAGACTCTTTTCCTTAACGGTGGAATGAATTACCTAACTCTATACCATCTGCAGCGTCCCTTTCTACTGTAAGAGATGTCTGAAGACTCATCTGTTCGTGGAACACTTAAGCACTTAAGCTGACCATCTCCTCTTTGTCCTCAGGGGTAGGATGAGGCAGAAGGTCTCAGACCCAGCTCTTAGTGAATTTTCAGCACTTATTACTGAAAGTTGTTGAGGGTTGAAGTATATTGCTGCAGCAATCAATTGTGGTTAGTTGGCTACATTATTCTACATAAGAAAAATAAAAAATAAAAAACTTTTCTGCACTTAAGGACAGCACCTGCAGCCAAATAACTTTTAGCACTTTGCTGCTGTAATTACATTTTCCCTTCTGTCTACTAAAGTCTTGCTTGTGTTGCACATTGCTTGAAGACAAAAGCGTCTGCTAAATAGAACTGTATAACTGAAGCAGTATAATTGCCTTGTGATCATTATGTTTGGTTACAGAAATAAGTGGGCTTGCCGAGAATAGGTAGCCAGCTAGAAGGCTAAATTTGCGTTAAACTATAACTTGTGAACTTAGACTATATTACGGAACAACGTTTTACCCTCGCCTTTATGATAGTAAACCTTATCACTTACCAGCTGAAACTGGTTCAAAACTCATGTTTACAGCTTCTTCTGCATTAAAGATTCTATTTCTTCTTGAAGCAGCCGCCATCATGAAAGCTTGTTAAATTGCCCAAGTCACACATTTTATTCTAATTGATCCAAAATCTGACTTAGGCTAGAAATGAAATGGCCCAAGTCATTTTTTGACATAGGCCAGTGGCTCCCTAACTGGAGGGCGTGGAGGAAATGCAGGGGGGGCGCAGCAAGGCTGAATGTACAGCTGAATGTAGGTGTGTGTGATAAATCGAGTTTTGCTTCGCTGATGATTTTAAGAAAGAAAAATTTGAATTTTTCTCCCCGGCTATTGTGCACCTTCTGTACTGCAGCAAACGCTGACTCCGCGTGTGCGCAGTGTGATTTTACAGTTCACTGACGAAACAACAGAAACTAGAATGTCATAACAATGTTCTTGTGCGTCTTTGACACCCAGCGCCTTGAAGGGCAAAATCAACAGAGTTTATAAAAGTTTATAATATAAACTAGACCACTTATCAGTAAATGTTTAAACCCCATTCCTTCAGTTTTCTATCAGTCACTTTTCAGGAGTTTGATTAAGATCTTTGACTGAAACATTTACAAAGCCAGGACCCTTTTAGGTTCACCTGTAAATCATTAATGATGTGATCGACACGCGTAAAACCTGCTGCTTTTGAAAGATAATACCCTGATCATTCCATCCATCCATCCATCTTCTTCCGCTTATCCGGGGTCGGGTCGCGGGGACAGCAGCTTAAGCAGGGAAACCCAGACTTCCCTCTCCCTAGCCACTTCGGCCAGCTCTTCCGGGGGGATCCCAAGACGTTCCCAGGCCAGCCGAGAGACGTAGTCTCCCCAGCGTGTCCTGGGTCTGCCCCGGGGTCTCCTCCCGGTGGGACGTGCCCTGAACACCTCACCAGGGAGGCGTCCGGGAGGCATCCGTACCAGATGCCCAAGCCACCTCATCTGGCTCCTCTCAACGCGGAGGAGCAGCGGCTCTACTCCGAGCTCCTCCCGAATAGCCGAGCTTCTCACCCTATCTCTAAGGGAGAGCCCGGCCACCCTACGAAGGAAGCTAATTTCGGCCGCTTGTACCAGCGATCTTGTTCTTTCGGTCACTACCCAAAGCTCATGACCATAGGTGAGGGTGGGAACGAAGATCGACCGGTAAACAGAGAGCTTTGCCTTCCGGCTCAGCTCCCTCTTCACCACGACAGACCTGTGCAGAGTCCTCATTACTGCAGACGCTGCACCGATCCGCCTGTCGATCTCTCGCTCCATCCTTCCCTCACTCGCGAACAAGACCCCGAGATACTTAAACTCCTCCACTTGGGGCAGGATCTCGTCCCCAACCTGAAGAGGGCACTCCACCCTTTTCCGGCTGAGGACCATCGACTCGGATTTGGAGGTGCTGATTCTCATCCCAGCCGCTTCACACTGGGCTGCGAACCGATCCAGAGAGAGTTGGAGGTCACGGCTTGATGAAGCCAACAGGACCACATCATCTGCAAAAAGCAGTGATCCAATCCTGAGGTCACCAAACTGGACCCCCTCAACACCCTGGCTGCGCCTAGAAATTCTGTCCATAAAAGTTATGAACAGAATCGGTGACAAAGGGCAGCCCTGGCGGAGTCCAACCCTCACTGGAAACGAGTCCGACTTACTGCCTGCGATGCGGACCAAGCTCTGGCACCAGTCGTACAGGGAACGGACGGCTCGTAACAAGCAGCCCGACACCCCATACTCCCGGAGAACCCCCCACAGGACTCCCCGAGGGATACGGTCGAATGCCTTCTCCAAGTCCACAAAACACATGTGGACAGGTTGGGCAAACTCCCATGCACCCTCGAGGACCCTGCTGAGGGTATAGAGCTGGTCCACAGTTCCACGGCCAGGACGAAAACCACATTGCTCCTCCTGAATCCGAGGCTCAACTAACCTATGGACCCTCCTCTCCAGTACCCCCGAATAGACCTTACCAGGGAGGCTGAGGAGTGTGATCCCCCTGTAGTTGGAACACACCCTCCGGTCCCCCTTCTTAAAAGAGGGACCACCACCCCGGTCTGCCAATCCAGAGGCACTGCCCCCGATGTCCACGCGATGTTGCAAAGGCGTGTCAACCATGACAGACCCACAACATCCAGGGCCTTAAGGAACTCTGGGCGGATCTCATCCACCCCCGGGGCCCTGCCACCGAGGAGCTTTTTAATCACCTCGGCGACTTCAATCCCAGAGATGGAAGAGCCCACCCCATCATTCCCAGACCCTGCTTCCTCCAAGGAAGACGTGCCGGTGGGATTAAGGGGGTCTTCCAAGTATTCCTTCCACCGATCCACAACATCCCGAGTCGAGGTCAGCAGCGCACCGTCCCCACTGAGCACAGTGTTTACAGTGCACTGCTTCCCCCTCCTGAGATGCCGGATGGTGGTCCAGAACCTCTTCGAAGCCGTCCGGAAGTCGTTTTCCATGGCCTCACCGAACTCCTCCCGTGTCCGGGTTTTTGCCTCGACAACCGCCGAAGCTGCATTCCGCTTGGCCTGTCGGTACCTGTCTGCTGCCTCGGGAGTCCCACACGCCAAAAAGGCGTGATAGGACTCCTTCTTCAGCTGGACAGCATCCCTCACCACTGGTGTCCACCACCAGGTTCGGGTGTTGCCGCCCCGACAAGCACCAACCACCTTACGGCCACAGCTCTGATTGGCCGCCTCAACAATGGAGGCATGGAACAAAGCCCATTCGGACTCAATGTCCCCTACCTCCCCCGGAACACAGTTGAAGCTCTCCCAGAGGTGGGAGTTAAAGCTCTCTCTGACGGGAGACTCTGCCAGACGTTCCCAGCAGACCCTCACGATATATTTGGGTCTACCAGGTCTGACCGGCATCTTCCCCCACCATCGGAGCCAACTCACCACCAGGTAGTGATCAGTTGACAGCTGCGCCCCTCTCTTTACCCGAGTGTCCAAGACATGCGGCCGCAAGTCCGATGACACGACTACAAAGTCGATCATCGAACTGTGGCCTAGGGTGTCCTGGTGCCAGGTGCACATATGGACACCCTTATGCTTGAACATGGTGTTTGTTATGGACAACTTGTGACGAGCACAGAAATCCAACAACAAAGCACCACTCGGGTTCAGATCGGGGGGGCCGTTCTTCCCAATCACACCCCTCCAGGTCTCACTGTCATTGCCGACATGAGCATTGAAGTCCCCCAGTAGGACGAGGGAATCCCCAGACGGAGCACTCTCAAGCACTCCCTCCAAGGACTCCAAAAAGGGTGGATACTCTGAACTGCTATTTGGACCATAGCCACAAACAACAGTCAGGATCCGTCCCCCCACCCGAAGGCGGAGGGAGGCTACCCTCTCGTCTACCGGGGTAAACTCCAACGTACAGGCACCGAGCCGAGGGGCAATGAGTATCGCCACCCCTGCCCGCCGCCTCTCATCAGCGGCAACTACAGAGTGGAAGAGAGTCCAACCCCTCTCGAGAAGGCTGGTTCCAGAGCCCTTGCTATGTGTCGAGGTGAGACCGACTATATCTAGCCCGAATTTCTCAGCCTCGCGCACCAGCTCATGCTCCTTCCCCGCCAGAGAGGTGACGTTCCACGTCCCTAGAGCTAGCTTCTGCAGCCGAGGATCAGTCTGCCAAGGCTGCCGCCCAACTCACTTTGCACCTGACCCCTATGGCCCCTCCTGCAGGTGGTGAGCCCACGGGAAGGGGGTCCCACGTTGCCTCTTCGGGCTGTGCCCGGCCGGGCCCCATGGGAGTAGGCCCGGCCACCAGGCGCTCGCCATCGAGCCCCACCCCCAGGCCTGGCTCCAGGAGGGGGCCCCAGTGACCCACGTCCGGGCAAGGGAAACGTTGAACCATTTCTGTTTGTCCCTGATCATTGTTAGATTTAAATAGTGGAAAAATATACATCAGAGTTTTTTAGAACATCCCCACTTTACCAAAGAAAATCCCCTCTTTTGATGATATGAATGGATCATAATTTGTGAACATAGACTGCATGGAGGGAGACGGGCGATCGACTAAAGCGGTGCGCTGCTTGGACAGATATGACTGAGAAGTTGTTTGAGTTTTACCTGGGGGAAGCTGAGTCCCGTCTTTCTCTGTAACTCTCTCTACTCCACAAACTGAACCCTCCATTCGGCATTAATCCATTTGCTGACAAGCAGAGCAACATAACTTACCTGCAACGAGGTGCGCTCTGACAAGCAGGAGCAGGTCCAGACTTTTTAGATCGGGGTGCCCTGACCAGTGCACTGACTTATGCAGGGGGGAATAAATTTTGTGAGCCCACACTAAAATAAATGATATTTATTTTGCTTATTTGTTTGTATTAAAATTACATATTAAGACTACAGCTTAAAAAAATAAAACTAGACTTATAGCTTTTATAAAAACCATTAACATTGTGTGTGTGTGTGCGTGTGTGACATTATTTTAATAGGGTGACGATATACAAGTGCCCAAGTGAGAATGCAAATACATAAAAAGTGCCTAAAACAGGATGAATGATGAAAGTATAACTTATTAAATTTAGAATTCAACATTTTTTAATTGGATTAATCATTTAATGGAATAATTGAATTAATGTAATTTATCAAATAAGCGATTTATCGAACAATTGATTAATCAAATGAGAATAACTGGTTACTGTAGCCCTTCAAGGAACATTTTATATTTTGAGTAGGAAAACTATCTGTGCTGTGATTCGCTGCTGTACTGCTAGCTTATTTAAGGTTTACCAGTGGTCTGAAAACATGCCTCTGTTTAGTTCCCCTGACATTGAATTGGGGGGTTGTAACAATTCATCTACCACATCATTATACTGGTTTATTTTCCAGTGATCCAACTACATCGGTCTGTGCTCTGTAAGTTGGCCTCCCGAGCAACATTTATTGATATAATTTTTTTTTAAAAAGAAATAAATCGGTACGATGTGTAAGGGCCTGAGGGGTAAGGTCATTTTGGTCAAAGCCCCCACATTTTTTTCCTGTGCTTTGGCTTTACCCTTTTACAGAGGAAATAAAGCGTTTTATCTAAGCAGGGCAAAATTGATATGGACTTGTCCTTTTTGGACTTTTTAAGATAAAGACGTCAAACGTTACTCAATTTAATTTGCCTGTCTGTGACATCATCACCACATGCCTGCAGACAACAAAGCAGAGAATGGCAGATGGCATAGGAGAAGCTGGCAAGCTATAAATTATAATGCCACTCTTGCTGTTTGTAGGATATGTATTATCTTTATGATGAAAAAAAGATGCAGAAGTATCGGATAAACCTACTGACGTGTCTGTTGCACTAGGTCAGCAAATAAAATGTGAATGAATTTGCCATTAATTGTTGTTTTCTTGATTGTTTATATCAATGATTTATTTATACCTGGTTCCCCTACAAGATACAACAGGAATCTAGGAAACTTTATTTCACACAGTAGGTAGGCGCCGCCCTGTTGGCTATGGCTGCCTCTTGCAGCAGCTCTCTCTTTTTTCCGTTTCTTGCAATTTTTTTCGTCTCTTTTTCATAATGTTTGTATTTGGAGTGGATCATTACTTTGTATGGTTCATGTTTTTTGGCATGGACACCAAACTTTTTGTGGCTTCAGTGATATTTTTACTACTTTTCTCCTGTGTTTGTCTGGAGATCCTACATGTATCCATGGCTGCATTGTTTACGTGTGAACTCAGCTGTTAGCAGCCTGTAGCATGTCAATGCTAACTGGCGTAAGGCCTGATGTCTTCCCACAAGGAAGAGACGTGTCGGAGGTGAAGGAGGTGAAGACGACTTGCTGGTTCTCAGGTGTAAGCTAAGAAGTGACAACATGGACCTGTCCTTCCATCCATCGTTATGAACGTAAGATTTATCCCCAATAAGATGGACGAGCTAGCTGTGCTAACCCAGCAACAGAGGGAAAACCAGAGGGCAGAGTAGCATCATGCTATTCACAGACATAGCTAACGAAGCTAACATCAGACACCGACTCCACATTGGAAGAGTTTCACCTGCCGTGAGCAGACAGGATCCAGGAGACAGAGACAGAACAGACTGATGAAGAAGCTCAGTCCTGGACCCTGTGGAGGTGGAGGCTGGCTGACTGGACAATGATGGACAAGCTGTAATCATCTATTTTCTTATGGACCTTGTTGCACTTTCTATACACTTTCTTGCATTTGTTTTCATGATTGCTGCTGTGACTTTGATTTTGTTGTACTTGTTACAATGACAAGTTCTAGTCTATTCTATTCATACTGGTTAAATTTTTGACTAAAAAGTTACTGAACCCAATTCAAGTCTTTGAATTGTTTCACGAGTTATGATACAAATTGAATCATCGTTAAAACAAATTGTTACACTCCTAATTAAACCTGAAGTCTCCTGGTTCTGGCAGTAAAACCAAAACAGTGAGATAAAAGAACCTAAAACATGCTGCAGATCTGTCACGCCACGCTATAGCTATCTATGGGCTACTAATTGAAATACAGAATCTTACAGTTTTGGAAAAATAAATCCTTTTCTGCATCCTGTATTGTTGTGGACTTGTAGCTATGAGCTAACAGTTAAATACCTGTTAGAAGTCATAACTAACTGAAAAAAGTTTATGACAACAATATTCAAAGGATAAAAAGATGTAAACCAACTATTTTTGTATCTTCCTGTAAATTTTGACCTGTTTTCCTGCAGCTGGATAAAGTAGAGAAGTTTAAATACAGCAGAAGTACCTCAGACTCGCTCCATGCTAAGTACGACACCAAGACCTGTGCTACTGTTGTCGGGGACGACCAGTGGGGTCACCTACAGGTGGATGCCACCTCACTCTTCCTCCTCTTCCTGGCTCAGATGACAGCATCAGGTGAATATGTCGCAAACAATCTCATTCAGACTAATAATGATGAGCCTTCATTCAGTCATCTCTCTCTGTGTTTCCACTAGGTCTCCACATCATCTACACCCAGGACGAAGTGGACGTTGTTCAGAATCTAATGTTCTACATTGAGGCAGCTTACAAAGTGGCTGTGAGTGTATATTTATCATCGACAACCTCCATTTCTCATGATTTAAGGTCTTTGAACTGATACCAAAGCTGCCTTCTTTTCTGGTTCCCCTCAGGATTATGGAATGTGGGAGAGAGGAGACAAAACCAACCAGGGCATCACCGAGCTCAACGCCAGCTCTGTTGGCATGGCCAAGGTTCATACACACACACAGAAACACACAGAATAAAGAGCTCCATGAGACTTCATCAATAAGCAGAAGATAGAGCCCAGAGAGCAGCCTGCATGCTGAGAGCTGAGAGCTGAACAGATGCTCCAGTAAGACATCTCTCGTATGGTGGAAGGTGTCAAGTGACGGCAGAGGCCTTTACACTGACCTTTCTGTGACCCAGACTGTTTATACTGGATCAGGTGAAGGATTTTTTTTTGGTGCTAAGTTGTACACACACAGCTGCACCACTTCTTCCCAACTGCTGTACAGATGAAACAAGGCTGACCATGTCATTTCAAGGTAAAAGAAAATATGTTTTTTTTTATTTTTATCCAGCAGTAAAAAGACTTAAAACATATCATCTCAAACTTTGAAGTGCGTCAAATCAAAGAGTAGTCCTCCAGTTTAAGGTTTAGACACAGAGTATTTCACACTCTGTCTCTGGGACTGACCCAGCTCCGTCCTTGCCCGGCAGTGTTCAGGAGGTATCAGGTTCTCTCTGGTCTTCCAGGAATAGTGTCAGACTCGGAATAACACACACACACACACACACACACACACACACACACACGGACACAGTTTATTTTAAGACTTTGGAAACAGGCTCCTCTACAGGAACCTCCTGTAAGCATTGACATGCAGTTAGTGGTATCTGATGAGGGAGAGAGGCATGATGTCCTAATGTGAGTGTTAGGTAAAATGTCCTTATGTCTGATTGGATGAGAGGTGTTCAGTGATTTTGAATTAAAAGTAGGGTCTGTCGGAATTTTCATTACATGTTAGCAAACACAACATTTAATCTGGACTCACCCTCTTTGGTTCAGTGCCAGCGGCAGCAGCACTCCCATTGCCACCAACTGTGCCTACAGTTACCAGAATACACTTACCAGCCCAGCAACCACCTTTAGCATCGGGTTTGTAGGTGGGAGAGACTCGAGAGCTGGGCATGTTAGCACAAGCTAACACATACCAACTCGTTCCCCTATTTGTCTCATGCTGCTCTCCATGTTCCTAAAAGTGAGTGAAAGTTGAACCATGCTTTACCCTTGTTTAGAAAAAAGCTTTTTCTGTTTGCCGTTTCGTTTCACTTTGGTTGCTTTTCTTTCGTGCTACGTCTACTATTGTAGCTGCTCTGATTTGCTTCTTTCACTCACTGTCATCAGCTTCTTTCAGTAACTTGTTCACTGGGCGCTCTGTGATTGGCTGATGTAACCATGCTTACTTTCCCTACAGAAACATTCCTGAAACAACCGAAAAATCATCACACAGGGAAGGGTGGATGTTGAGGCACACACAGACACTGACACACGTGTATAGAGGCCCAGAGGAGATGACTGAAAAGAATTATAGCTGTAAAAGTTAACACAGGTTTAAAGGACAGTCCTGCTGACTGCACTTTGAACTTTTTAAAGACCAGTAATCACACATTACTGCTGGTATTAAACATCAAACTTTCTCTTTACTCTGCAGGAACCTCTTTATTTATGAGTTCAAGATGACTGAAATTATATAACCTAGATTATTCTATAAAAACAAATAACCCAATATGTAGCCAAGTTGTACCATTTGGTGATAATCTGTGGACAAGCTGAGCCTGACTGCCCCTCTTCTTCACGCCACAGTTTGACACAAACCACAGTAAAGCTATTCTGTCTAATTTTGGTTACATGATGCTGTGTGTCTGCAGGCAGCTTTAGAGGCTCTGGATGAACTCAACCTGTTTGGAGCTAAAGGTGGACCTGGATCTGTGGTGCACGCTTTGGCTGATGACATACAGCACTGTCAGGTACACACACACACACACACACACACACACACACACACACACACACACACACACACACACACACACACACACACACACACACAGATTTATAAATGTACAGCACTGGTATCTCATCAAAATCTCTCTGACGATCACTCAACTCCTTTCTCAGTCCATCCTGACCTCCATGTTACCTCGAGCCTCCATCTCCAAAGAGGTGGACGCCGGAGTCCTGGCCATCATCTCCTACCCGGCCTTTGCTGTGGAGGACATAAGCATAGTCAACATAACAAAGGAGGACATCATCTCCAAGTTGCAGGTACAGAGGAGGCAAAAAGAACCAGAAACAAGGAGAACAGAAAGAACATGGAGAGGGTTTAAATTTTAGAAAGAGGACAGCAAGGTTAAGATGTGCAGAAGCTTGTTTTTGGTTTGATTGTACTCTACATTCCCACGACCATTTAACCAGCTTTAAGTCATTTTACCATTGTTGGTCAACTTTATTACCAGATTCTCTGTTTTTTAACATACTGAGTTTGAGGTTTTCGTTACCTGTAAGTTGCAATTATCCCATTTTGAAATCCCTTTGAGACTTTCTTGAAAAGGTCTCCTTTCTAGATAAACGCTGGATCCTAATTCACAATTTAAAATTAGACTATCAGTGCCATTGTAGGTTATTCCGAAATTCCACCTCATTCTACTACATGAGCTAAAGGCCAAAAGACAGGCCAAAGGCTTAAACACAGGCTAAAGGCTAAAACACAAGCTAAAGGTTAAAAGATGGGCTGAAGGCTAAAACACAACACTGTCGGCGCTCGTGTTCATTCCAAACCACATGCAGCAGTTATTCTGCAGTGGTGAAGAGAAGGTTGAAGAGTCACGCTACGTTAGGTCTGTTTTGTGAGGTTGGAGTTGGAGGATGAACACTGGTAGGACACAACCAGGTTTCACTAACCTTAGACGTTATAGACAGTCTCAGTCACCGGGCTGTGAGTAGAGGCAAATGTAGCAGCTACTAAACTGCAGTCCAAACTGACAGTTTGCTTGTTGTCACGTTTTAAAGTGTAGCTCAACCTAAGTGTTAATAAATACTTTACCTCGTGGCGTTGTATCTGGTAAAAAAAAGTTGTCTTGAACAAAGAAAAGAAGAGTTAAAAAGAAGATGTGATCTCCATTCATTTCCAAAACAAACACGCCTTGTTAAGGGCCACATCTTCACCACAGTGTGTGTGAGACTCCAGGCCAAAAGCAAAAGGTCCAAGTAGAACAGATCCTCCTCACAGCACATTTGAAGAAATAGATTGTAAAATATTTTTTTCATATTTGCTGACGTCTTTGTGTCTGTGACTCAGGGTCGATACGGCTGCTGCAGGTTCCTCAGGGACGGACACAAAACACCCAAAGAGGTAAACACTCTGTATGGATGGGTGTCTCCTTTGTTTCTCTGATGGCTCTGTCTGCAGTCGAGGTAGTTAGGTATTTATAGATGCACTTAATGGCTGACCTTTAGCTCAGAGCAGTTTCTTCCTCTGTGTCTCTCTCTTCAGGATCCAAGCCGTCTGTATTATGAGTCCGCTGAGCTGAAGCTGTTTGAGAACATTGAGTGTGAGTGGCCGCTCTTCTGGACCTACCTCATCCTGGATGGCATCTTCATCAACAGCCCTGAGCAGGTCTTTAACATCACTGTTTCTGCTCCTTACTCCAGGCCTGCCTGTATCCAGGTGAGCACTAACCACAGATTTAATCTTGATCTGCCAATAAAGGTCCAGGAGTACCAGGAGGCTCTGGAGGGGATCCTCATCAAGCAGAAAGATGGGATCAGACTGGTGCCGGAGCTCTATAGCGTTCCTGCAGATAAGGTCAGACTTTGCAGTCTAGTGGTGGTGTGTCTTTATATCCCAGGTCAATGTTTTATTTCACTTTGTGTTGCCTCCAGGTGGAGGAGGAGTACGAGAACCCTCACTCCGCAGAGAGGATTCCCATGGGGAACTGTCCTCTGAAGTGGGGACAGTCTCTGTATATCCTGGGGAACCTGCTGTCTGAGGTGAGACAATGGTTGGTCTGCAAACACAGGTCATAGTCATAGCCACTGAGAAAGAGAGGTGGTTACCATGACAACAAATTAATCTTTCTCCTTTACAGGGGTTTCTGGCCCCTGGAGAAATTGACCCCCTGAACAGACGTTTCTCCACCATCCCCAAACCTGACGTGGTGGTCCAGGGTGAGTCTCCATAACATGTTGTAGGTGTTTGGTTGTTGTTGTTGAGACTCTGGACTGATCACGTCTCCTGCTGTAGTCTCTGTTCTGGCAGAAACGGAGGAGATCAAAGAGCTGCTGTTGAAGAACGGTATGGACGTGGAGACCGTCGCTGACATCCACCCAATCCATGTGCAGCCCTCCAGAGTCCTGAGCCATATCTATGCCAGACTTGGTATGACCTCAAAGGGGGTGGATCAGCTAACCTGACATGCCAGACGAACAGTTTCATATGTCCGCCACGGAAAGATTTCACTAGTCCATCTGGGTAGCAGCTCTTCAGATTTGTTTTCAGAGGTGGGACTCAAAAAAAAATCTGCAGCTGGTGATTGGACGACCGTTCTGATTAACACACTCACCACGGACCAATCCACATCAAGCCACGGTTTGACGAAGCTTATGTGAGCCGATGCTTCCAAGAAAAAATAAATGAACAACTACTGAATCACGAGAAACAGCTGTGAAAAAGACGACAGCTTCCATTTTTATAAATTTAACTTAAGAATGAAAGGAATGCTGACAAGTACGAAAGTCTGCTGACGTCACGTCTGCTCCCACAGCTCCCGCCTCTCTTCCCTGATTGGGCCGGGTAGAATTTAGCCGAGTGAATTTGTTGGTCAATGGAGCCTGGCAAGATGGACCTGCAGGAGTTCAGAAACTGAATCAGGCAGGTCTATCTGCTCTGCAAGGTTATGGATCAGCTCCTGCTAGGTGAAAAGCATTGGATAAGGACCAAAAGTAGCACAGTACCCATCTTTCACCCTTTATCCCCTGAGCCTTAAAAAAGCCTGCCTGGACCTTTTTGCTTATTTTGACAGGGCTCTAACCTAACTTTTTAACTGGTAGCCGTGGTGAGACCAACTGAGAAAGTGCACCAGCACATAATTTGGTCGTGCCATTAATTTTTTTTATTTATTTATTTATCTGGAGGTGGTGTGGTGGGGGTGAAGTAACTCTAGCTATGATTTTGCTAAATATTTATTGTAAACATGAAGTTTGCAACAAGCTCTGGCTGACAAAACAGGTTATTTCTTTTATGTAATTTTAAAGGAAGACAAGAAAAATGCTTCGTAAATAAAAGCAAAAAAAAAAAAGCACAACAGACATGCATCTGTGTACGTGTTAAGGTTATTGTAGTTCTAAAAAACATTTTTGTTGAAATAAAAAATAAAAATGAGACTTTACATAAATGAAGGACTAAAATTCTTCAGTGAGTTTACAAAACTTACTAGAATAACCTAAAATAAAAGAGAAAATGTCTTTAGTTTTTGTCTTTGTCAATCTGTCTCACATATATACTCATTACTTTTACCAATCAGGAGTGCTGGCAGGCTGCCAATACTTCTAAATATGGAGGGAGTCTCCCATTTTTTAACCCTTTCTCCTGCTGTTCTTCTGGCTTGTGATTTGTCCTGGTTATCCCCCAACTTTAAGTATGCTCCTGTGACCTGTGAGTTATTTTCAATTTACTGCCTGTTATATGAGAGTAAAATAGTTTAAAGAAAAGAAAAACACAAAGACAGAATCGGATTTTAGAGGTGTTGTGAAGGAAAAAATCACTGCAATCAAACATTGGCAATAAATTTTAAAGGACAAACTTAGGATTTGAACATTAAAAAACATATGTACATCAAAATTTATGAGCATTGTCTCTTCTTTTGTAAATTAAAAAAGGTGACTGGTAACATGACCAGAATGTCCACCATCCATACAGCTCTTGCTCTCCTCACACACACACACACACACACACACACACACACACACACACACACACACACACACACACACACCACTGAGGATGGCTGCTTCTCGACATGGGACAAACTAAAAGTGAAATTCAGCTGGCTACACTAACTGAACTAATAAGGTTTTGTGCATTGATTTACAAAGGATATCACACAATCAAAGCCTCGAATCATGCTTACACAGTAAAAAGAAAGCTTGTTACACTGTTCTTACATCGCACAATAACTACATGCATTTTTTTCCCGCGCTGATTTATACAGTACAAACAGCATGGTTTGTAGAGGTTATTACACATTGTCAACGATTAATTTTGCTCATGTTTAACAAGTAAGACTTGGTTCACTGTTCTAAAAAAGTCACTGCAGAAT
Source organism: Halichoeres trimaculatus (assembly GCF_033239565.1). Classification (NCBI taxonomy): domain Eukaryota; kingdom Metazoa; phylum Chordata; class Actinopteri; order Labriformes; family Labridae; genus Halichoeres; species Halichoeres trimaculatus. The sequence continues at coordinate 113,671 of NW_027437200.1, forward strand.
AGAAGCCTCATTCAATAGACATAATTATGCATACGAAGTAAAAACTAGACAAAAAGAACTTCATTCATCCATATTTCATCTCATCTAATGTTACCTTTTTTCACATGAAGTTGCTCGTTTAGTCTCAGAATTATGCAGAAACCTCAGTGGAGATTTTATAGCCAGTGAGGATGTTCTTTTTGGTATTTTTTAGGAGAAATTTATATACTCCTGGCATCCATTTGCTCCACATTTTGTGTGTACTCATGGGCTCCTTAAATGGCTGAGTGAAAATACCATTAAAACCTCATGTTGGCTGAGAAAGCACCGTCTCAGCTTTCACAAACCACTGGAATTTTTCTGATCATGCAAACCGTTTAGGATTAATGGTGCACTTGCCCAAACGTGTCCGCAGATCACATCAGGTGCTAAAGGGTTAAGTGACCTCAGGAAATGGTTTAGAACATCCACCTACAGATATAAAGATGCTGAATCATTTTTACCATTTGTAGTTTTAGGATATCCTGTTGGTTCTCCTGCAGGTCGTAACCCGAGGCTGGGTCTGACCGGACGACCTTGCAGGAGGATTGGAGTCCTAGGAACCTCCAAGTTCTACATCATCAGGAACACCATCTTCTCATTCACGCCTCAGGTTCGTGAGAAGAAGTCCTCATGTCAATCAAAACATGTCCTCTGACGGAAATGTGCTACAGCTTTAAAATCCCTGTTGAATACATTTTCCCATCATGCCTCTGTTGGTAAATCCCTCCAGTTCATCGACCATCAGCAGTTCTACTTGGCCTTGGATAACAAAATGATCGTAGAGTCACTGAGGACGGAGATCTCTTACCTGGCCTCCAGATGGAGGATGACCGGACGACCCACCATCACTTTCCCCATCTCACAGACCATGCTGAGTAAACTGAAAACTGAAACTCACTGTAGCCTGCAAATTACACACTTTGCGTGCTCTAAACATAAATCTGTGTGTTTTAGCTGAGGACCGCACAGACCTGGACCCGGCAGTCCTGGCTACACTGAAGAAGCTACAGGATGGATATTATGGAGGATCCAGGTAAGTCTAAAGGGGGATGCCAAGGTCAACACCCACATCTTGTTTCTGGAAATTTAAGGATGATAAAGGAGTTTGTATCAGATATTTAAACACAGTTGAATCTGAAGTATGCATACGAATATGGATCTTTCACTCCAGTGGTCTTTTCTCCCTTCCTCCTCTCCAGGATCCAGACAGGCAAGCTGTCAGAGCTAATGACCACTTCCTGTTTTGCTCACCTGAGCTTCCTGGATGGTAAGGCTTCTAGCAGCATGAGCCGCCACGACGAAGAGTATGATGATGGTGATGATGATGATGATGATGATGATGAGGCTGACGGCGGTGGATACGTGCATGAGTTACGTCATGATGATGGTAAGAAAAGACACAGGCAGATGGACAGATGGATGAGAAGGGATGGTGATTCCAGGGACAGAAAGATCAATGGCGTTTGTTTCCCCTCACTGGTTTGACCATTCCTGATAGTAAAAGGCTCATGTTGTTTTATTTAATAATCACCACTTCCTGCTGTGACATCATCACTGATCCTTTTTCAGCATGAACAGCTGATGGCAGCTGGCTGAGGCTAGACACTGAACTTTGATGCTTTGCATGAATTGAGCAGCATTTTGATAAAAGGGTGCAGCAGTCGTTCTGCGTGTTTTAGGTGCTGCTCTGTCATAGTGTAAAAATGTAGTGTATCATGCACAGTGGCGTGCGCAGACTTTTTGAAGGGCAAGGGCCAGAAGAACAAAACAGGCTCAAAAAGCATACGTTTTTGCCACAAAAGAGGGCAGTTAATCATATTTTAACTAGTCAAGTGGGCAGTTGATCATATTTCAACTGGTCAAGAGGGCAGTTTAGTGTTTAAGCTCCAAAGAGAGCACTTTTATGTGTGTTATGACTCAAAATAGGGAACTTTGGCAAGTGTTATGGATCCAAAAAGGGCTCTTGAGTGTGCCTTTTGGTCCCATAGAAGGCATTTAGCACTTGTTTTTGCTTCAAAAAGTGAAATGAAGTGCATTTCTGCTTATAGGGCACTTACCCCCAATTTACACATAAAGCGTGAGAGCCGCGCAGGGCTCTGATTTTGGGGCGCGCCAATTCACACTGGATATGTCCCTGGAGTACCGCGCAGTGCAGCTGCAAAGCAGCTGGATAACTGAGATCACAACATCACAGGAGAACCACATGTTTTCCTTACAGGAGACCCCCGTGACAACATACTTGCATGGTGATTAATTAGCATGTTCAGCACCTTCAGTCCATGCCTCCTGTTGGTGTCCTTACAGAAAAAATGTGTTGTTGCTCGTGCTGGGCGCGCCTGCTCACTGGGGCTCGTCTGGATTGTCGCTTGTGGATCCTGGGTCCTTCTGTTCAGGGAGCCGTTGGGTGCTACTCCCGTGCCTTCGCGCTGTTTTGGGTGGTTTGGCCCGGCCCTTACTAGCCCTGCCTCTTAATTGCACTTCACCACTCACACATTGCACCTTTGTTTATATTTTCACTTCAGGACACATTCATAACACCTAGGGTTCTGGGGGTTGGGGGTAACAGGGGGAGCGACCAGCTCGACCCCTCTGTCTCTCCCGTCCTCCTGTTTTAACTGTACTACATACAGGGGATGGTTGGGGGGACTGGAGGGCGAGCGCAGTCTGTTTTGGCTGTGGCCACTTTCTGCTTCCCTCCCGCCTGCCTCACCGATCCTTTGTTTTTAATGCAACACATCATCCACTTTTTTGGGCCAGACAGGGAGAGGGGGGGTTGGTGGACCCCCACTCGACCTGTTCTTCCCCAGTTTTAATGCACCACATTACACTTAGCTGCACTATTCACGGTGTAGGGATAATGTAGCCTGTCTGGGACCAGGTTACAGAATAGTGAGGGGGGTTGGTGGTATAGAGTTTGTCACGGGCATAGGCTTGGTGTGGCTGTGGGGGGCGGGTGGCGCCGGCGGCTTCCGTGGTGCGGCTGGGGGTCTGGCGCTGGCCCTAGGGGGCAGGTAGGCCCGGCTGGCTCCCGTACCCCTTGGTGGGCTGCAGTGCGTGATCCTTCGGTCTATTGCTCGCTGGGGGCCTTGGCATGGCGGGCTCCCTGTGGGGTGCTGTCCTGTGCAGGTTGCCAGGGGGGGCTACCCTGTTGCTTGGGCAGCGGTGTCCAAGGCCTCTCATGGCCTCGGATTTTCTGGGGGACGGGCCGGGACCTCCATCCCACCGCTACATGCCCACATCTTGCCCCACCTGGCCTGGCTGTGGTTCGTGGCCTCCCCTCTGGGGAGGGGTCTGGTCCTGGGGGGGCTGGCTCTTGGGTGGCTTGGGGCCTCCGGCTTGCTGCGGGGGGCGAGGGGGTGGCTGGGTGCTTGGGGTGGGGGTGGCTTGGGGCCGGGCGGATGGGTGGTCGGGGAGGATGGGTGCGATGCAGGGGGGGCCGCTGCTCTGGGCCCTGGGTGCTGTCTTTGGTATCGGCGGGGAGGCAGGTCTGTGCCCCCTTGAGTCCTGGGGTTGTCCCTGGGCCTGGCGGTTTGGGGACTGTGTGGGGGGGCACGGATGCCCTGGTGGCCAGGGGGGCGCCCCTGGCTGTGTTTTACTTACTTGGATATTCGGTGACCACCTCACACGCATGCAGATACTCAAGCTTCTGTCGAGACTAACTAAGAGTTATGATAGATCCCGTCAGAGCATGCTGAGTTAGGTACTATTACACATCTTCTTACATCCTGTGATGCATGCCACTTCTTCTCCTATCCACGTAGGCCCACACTCCCCACACTATCAAGACCCCACATTTCTGGTGTCCCTGGTTTCGTACAACCTTTACTTCCTGTATTGAATTAGCCCAGCACTTGAACTGTCATCTTAAATCAACAATAGTAGACGTTTGTCCTCCCTTCTGTTTGTCTTGTCTCGTCCTGCCTGTCATTATTTCCCCTTCTTTCACACTGTGGTGTGGCACGGCCCTCCCCTTCAGCTCACATCAGGGGTTAAATAAAGTTTAGAATGATGGAGTAGCCTACAGGGAGGGCTGGTGATGGTCACTATAGCAGTTAATCTGACTGCTAGAAAAAAAATGCATTGGTCTTTTCAACGCTGTCATATGACACAGTGCTCAGCAGAAAAGATAATGCAGACAAGGGGGAAAAAAAAGAAAAAGAAAAAACGTGTTGTGTCGTAAAGAATTATGAAGTTTTTCACCTCCAAGATTAACTTTTCTTGTCCAAAATTTCGAATTTCATCTGGATCTGACCTGCTGATGACTGGTCACGTGTCAGTGACATAGTTTTGATAAACAAGGCTGAGATTTACAATCGGAAGCCAGAACATGGTGCTTTATTTCGAAAGGACCAGATACTCTTATTGTTTTCGTGTCTGATTTCCTGTTTGCTACCATCTGCTCTGCAGAGATTGATGCATTTCTGCAGCGTACTCAGGCAAAAATAGACTTGCAGCAAAACAGCCACGCTCAGCTGTTGTTGATGGTGTTGCTGGTGGACTGCAACGTGTGCTGTTTGAATGCAATTGCTGACCAGAGTTTTTTTTAAGTATGGTGTAGTGCCGGGCATAGTGTGTGGCGTAGTGTGTGACGCTGCGCAGTGCTCACACTTTATGCGTGAATTGGGGGTTAAGCACAATTTGGCTTAAAGAGGGAACCTTGGCAGGTGTTTTGCCTTCCTGGAGGGCATTTAGCACAAGTTTCAGCTCCTGAGTGTATTTTGGCTCCAAAGAAGAAACTTCAGCACAGTATATGGCCCTTAGAGGGAACTTCAGCACCTGTTAAGCTTCAAAGAAGGCACTCAAGTGTGGTTTTTGGCTCCAAAGAGGGCACTTAGCATGGGTTTTGACTCTAAAGAGGAAATTTTGGAGGTTTTTGCTCCAAAGAGTACACCTTAGCACAAAATGGCTCAGAAGAGGAACCTTTGCTGTGCACTTTGGCTTTAAAGAAGGCACTTCTTTATACTTACTTTATACACTCCTATATAATGCTTTGGCTATGTTTTGATTGTGAATGATGAAAACTGTCCTGCTTTTAAGAGCTTGGATTACACAGCATGAGAATTTTTTTTTTTTGTTTTTGGAGTCAAACCTTGAAACACCTGAGGTTTACCTCCTGAGATATGTCATGAAAAATAAGATCTGTAGCTCCTACGGCGGTAAGTTCATTCCCCTCAAATACAGCAGCCCTGGATGCTTTTCCTCCTCCTCCTCGTCACGTCTCTTTCTCTGTCTGTGTCCTCTCCTCCAGAGGCTGATGACCTAGCACAATACCTGGACCACCTGTTGGCTCATGCCACCCCCAAGAAGCCCAAGCAGCCAATGAAAGGTCTGGGGAGGTTCAAGGCTGCAGTCACCAAAACCAAAGAGATGGTTTCTCTGATGAACAAGGCTCAGGACCTGGACGTGCACAGTGAGAACAATCACTCTGAATATGGAGCTTCACTGGGCACCAAACTCCTCCTGAGTTTTCTTTGATTCCCCCCTCAGACGTGAACATGTACCTGCCCAACAAGCTTTTCCGCACACGACACCCCTCCCTCAACTTGAACCTCCCTGACCCTGTGGAAGAAGCTCAGGTAAGCTCTGATATCCTTCTCCAGTCTGCTTCTTCCTCTTCCTTCCTCATGTTTATTGTCTCTATCTGACCTCCAGGGTCCAGAGGTGAAGGTCACAGCTGAGAGTGGCATCCCTCGAGAGGCCTGTGGAGCCATAGACTACAGCGCTTTGGCCCAGCTGCTCAAAGACACTCAGAACCTCCAGGACCAGGCAGATATTCTCTACATCCTCTACAAGGACAAGTGAGAAGAGAGATCCTTCAGATTCCCTTTGAGGTTTAGAGTCTTCTAGCTCATTCTGTGTGTGTGTGTGTGTGTGTGTGTGTGTGTGTGTGTGTGTGTGTGTGTGTGTGTGTGTGTGTGTGTGTGTGTGTGTGTGTGTGTGTGTGTGTGTGTGTGTGTGTGTGTGTGTGTGTGTGTGTGTGTGTGTGTGTGTGTGTGCGTGTGTGTGTGTGCGTGTGTGTGTGTGCGTGTACGTGTGTGTGTGTGTGTTTGTGTGTTTGTGTGTGTGTGTGTGTGTGTGTGTGACAGGGGCATGGACTGGGACACCCGTCTGCAGGGGCAAGGCACCACAGTTGGAACCCTGCTTGCTGACCTTTATGAGAAAGTTGGCGAGCTCAAACACTGGAGCCTCATTAGGATGATCTCTGGCATGCTGAGGAAGAAGGTGGAGGAGCTGGACTCGGTGCGACACACACACACACAGGGGAACATAAACACTGCTATATATAAACAGGGTGACATTTGGTTAAGGGTTCCTCTCTCTGATAGAGACTAGTGTTTTCATAATACCAAAATTATAGTTCGATACGATACCTGCCTAAAAATTTTTGATACTGATACTTTATCCATAACCATGGCAAAACCTAAAACATCAGAAAATGAATAGAATAAGCAGCTTGAAGGAAAGGCTGCCTCAAGTGAGTCTTCTGACATCTGTTGTCTGTGGGGCTCAGGGGGATTTTTAAATTGTGCAAATATTACACACAGACAAAGACACACACACACACACACACACACACAAAAAGTTGTATAGATTACATGCAGAATCAATTCCTGGAGGAAACCTGCACTCTTTATAATTCTCAAGAATAATTCCACTCAATAGAAAACCAGAAAATAGTAATTTTTGTACATTAATGAGCAGGTAAAATGACCCTGCCAGACTTAAACAGCCCTGATGTCTGTACGTTTGCATGCATTAAGAAATCAAACTGTGAGGTAGTCAGCATGAGATCAGATGATTAAGATGCACGTTAACAACTTAGTCAGACTGAAAATGTTCATGCAACAACCCACGGAGATAATACAGGCTCACTGTTTAATTTAATTTAACGACAACACACACACACTTAAGAAAGAGAACAAGTCTCCGCCCACTCCTCAGAGAGGAGAGAGAACCCAGCTTGGTGGCTGCAGACTCACAGGTTGCCTGAGACAAAATGTCTCTGATTCGGGCAAAAAAAATACCATGGAGTATCAACACTTAAAACAAGTGGTATGGTTTACTTTTTGAAAACAGGGAGTATCTATACTTTCTCAGTATCGGTATATAGTGCAATCCTAATAGAGACACTACATGCTGTTCAGATGAGATTCAAGTCAACTTGGTGACATGTTCAAAACTCAAAGAGCTTCCAGAAATATCAGACTTCGCTCTGACTTGTTTCTATGGTGTGTTTGAGAGTTTTAGACAAATATTTCAGCTCCAGCCCTGTGCGTATCAGAGTGGTATGAATGTGATAAAACTCAATCATGCCTGTATCTTCGGCGCATGCATCTTCAGGCGTGCTCTGACCTGCTCGCTCATCAGAAACACCTGACTGTGGGTTTACCTCCTGAGCCCAGGGAGAAAACCATCACAGCCCCGATCCCTCCAGACCAGCTTGCGAGTCTTATCGATGGGGCCAGCGACAACAACATCAGCGTGGCCATCCTCACCCAGGTCCTGTCCTTCTCTTCCACTGTCATCATCAGCATCATCATCTTTATTATCATTTTTAATCTGTCTCTACCTCTCTTCTTTAGGAGATTATGGTGTACCTCGCCATGAGCATCAGGACTCAGCCCAACCTCTTCAGTGAGATGTTCAGACTACGGATTGGTCTCATTATCCAGGTGATGGCCACCGAGCTCGCTCAGTCCCTCAACTGCTCAGGTATGGGCGAAATGTCAGAAGACAGAAAGAGTAATCCAGAGTTATAGCTGTAATGTAATTATTGTTTTAGGTTTTTTGTGTTATTTAGAAAACAGTCAGTGACAGTTAAATCATCAATCTATCACTCATGTAATCCATCATCAACCAATCACTCATTTTCTGAAAGAGCTGAGTAACAAACAGAGAAAGAACAAAACAGAGGAGATTTAAACTCACATGTTGTCACCCTTTTAAAACAATGGCCTAAGTAATTTTTTCAAGTTTTTGGGGAAACACAAAGAATGTTACGAAATACTGAGCATATGATATTTATTCATTGTTTCAATCAAAAAGGCTTTCACAGTGGATGGCCGTTGACATGCTTAGAAAATTTGTTGACAATCATGTAACGTTGAAGAATAAAGTGACTTAGGCCAATTTTTCTAACATTCTAGTGTGATTTAAGCAACTTTAAAACTGGCTTTAACTGCCCTTTCATTTCATAGTGCAAACTCACAGCTGAAATATCCCAAGTTAAATTAAACAAATGTCAGGTAAATCAAATTGGTCATTAGGCAGTCCTTTTCCTCACTTCTCCAGGTCTTCTTTGCTGGGTTTTTTATGGACCTTAACCCATTTCCAACACCCAGTTTTGACATCTTTTTGAAACCTGACCATTAACTCTCTTTTCATCCCATAAAGCAAACTCAAAACGTAAATAACTCCAACCTCAATCGATCAAACGTCTGGTCAATCATATAATGAGTAGGCAAAACACTGACAAGAACACCTCCTGCCTACCTGGGGTCCCTTATCAAAGTCTACACTCCTTCTTGCCCACTACGCTCAGCTTGTGAAAGTCGCCCAGTGCTCCCAGACTCATTTTCTGCAAAAAATGACTTAGGTCATTATTTTAATTAGGGTGACGATATGGCTTCTTGTTTTATTTTTTAAGCTGAAGAAATTAGAAATAAAAATGTCAAAAAGAAAAACAGCCTTTTTGAGGCACCAGATCTTCTCAACAGCTTTACGAGACTTAAAGCCCCGTTTCCACCGAGCGGTTAAGTTTGGTTCATCTCCGCATGGCACACATTTCACAGCGTTTCCACTGACTGATCCCAGGAAAGATCCCCAAATAACCGAGATGAGCCGTACAACTTTTTGGCACGCTTCCATAGGGGTGCCAGACTAAACTGATCTGATCTCGGAAGGTAGAGCTACAACACTGCACAGACCGTTGAAAGAATTGTCACTTACTGTGCGACAGTGGCTGTATTTCTCCGGCGGCACACATCTTCTCTGAAACAAAGCTTGATTGCACTTTGTATCTAAGAGCCACATGTCATCACAAAGAAAACAAATTGCTGCATGTCTTCCATCGTTGCTCTTTGTTTACTGTGCTGCATTTTTCTCCCTTGTTGGATTTATTACCAGGGTACACTGTGTTGAGCTGCCGTGGGGTCCCACTATTACTTAACAGATGCGGCTTTTGGCATCCAGTTTACACACCGCCTACCACAAGGGGGCACAGTTTGCTGTGGAAACGCATATCAGATCAGGCTTAACCATACCAAACTGTGCCAAACCGTACTGAACCAAACCAGACTACTTGGTGGAAATGCAGCTTAAGGACCTACCCATAGCTCTGACTTGCGGCTTGCACAGACTTTTTAAAGGGCAGTGGCAAAAAGAACAAAAGAGGCACATAGAGCATGGGTGCTTCTCAAAGCTCCAAAGTTCCCTCCTCGCCTCCTCCACTTGCGTCTTAGTCCCGCCCACCAGAGATGCATGCCAGAGACACGAGAAAACGAAGAGAGGAGAGAGGAGACGAGGAGGTTCATTTTATGAGCATTGAGATGTCCTCTCCTCCGGAGTGTCACATGAAGCAACGTCTTTTAGTGATGATGGTGTCACAGCTGGATAAACCGATCTGAACACACGGGAGAATCTAAATTAAGGAAAATAATGTAGACAACAGGGCGCTCGACCGTGGAAAGCTCATATTCACTTTTAGATCAGTTTAACATGAGTAAGTTCATGAACGAAAAAGAAAAATGTCACGTTTTCCCAGGCCCAGATTGATAGTTTTTAATTCTTATGTTGGGGCCACTTTGTGTTCATAAATACTGTGTTTATTCTGCTATAAGCACTGCTTAGCCCACTGGTGGGACAGGAGGAGAGAAAAAAGCGGAGCTGTCTTCAGCGGTGCCTTTCATCCATTACGCGCATGCAGAGGGACAGAGGTGAAACTGTTGCTGTATCAGCCAATAATGACATGATCTCACACCCATCACTGATAAAACAACAGTTTGCTGCTGTATGAAAATGGCGTGGTTATGTGTTATTTTTAAAGGTATTATTGACCTTTCAGCTGCACTTTGAGCCTGTGTTTGTTGTCTGTTGTCCGGTTTCTGTAGCTCTTTCGAAAGCCTGGCTCACAGTACAGGATTTTAAAAATCTTATAAGATTCTGAAATCAGGCTGTATCTCACACATAAGGAGAATCTTCACAGATCATCTTCTCTTAAATCTTAAGCACTCACTAACTACTAGATTCGAAAATACTGACCACCACACTACAGAATTTCACCAAGATTTGCCTATGTGTCCACAGAAAGAGATACACCACATGTTCTCAGTTGTTGATCTGAGGTTTTTAGCTCACTGGTGGGACAGGAGGAGAGAGAAGTGGAGCTGTCTGCAGCGGTGCCTTTCATCCATTACGAGCACGTAGAGGGACAGAGGTGAAAATGTTGCTGTATCAAACAATAATGACATGATCTCACACCCATCACTGATAAAACAACAGTTTGCTACTGTATGAAAATGGCGTGGTTATGTGTTATTTTTAAAGGCATTATTGAACTGGCTCGAGTGGGCCAGTGGAGCGCGCAGTCAGCTGACCCGGAGCCTTTCAGTTGCACTTTGAGCCTGTGTTTGTTGTCTGTTGTCCGGTCTCTGGGGCTCTTTCTAATTGTCTGTTGTCATCCTCAGTGAGAATGAATGTTGTAATCATCCAGATACATATCAAACATGTTTGAAAATTATCCGCGGCTCCGACGAGTCTGTGAGACAGTCTTGGGGCTAAAGATTCATCTGTCAACCACTCACACTAGAAGATAATCTTGCCCCGAACGTCGGGGCAGATTTTAGTCCCCGACCAGATTTCTTCCCTGATTGTGGGGAGAACCGAATCTGGGTTAAATCGGGCCGAGAATCCTGTAGTGTGAGCCAGGCTTTACACTTAAACAGCTTATCTTGCTCCATGGAGCTCACGTTTCACGCATGTGGACAGCTGACACTTTATAGCCGGCTCTGATACGTCATAAGGGGGCGTGTCTGTCAGTGAAAAGACTTCTGCTAAGCCTGCGGTTATGTTTCCTCAATTATGCCTCCTCCAGCTCAATCTCCTCTCTCCTCTCTCCTCTCTCCTCTCTCCTCTATCCTCTGAGCGCATTTGGCGCTTTGGAATGTCCTCCAATATGGCTGTTCACAAGCACTTCCGGTGTCGCAGAGGAGAGAGGAGATAGGAGACTGCATTTTGGCACATTGGGAAGCACTCCATGACTCTGCCATCCAGGAAGCCAGCTTACTGTTTTTTTCCACCGTAAGGACGCTTAAACATGAGTTTTGGCTCCAAAAGGGAGACTTCAGCATGGGTTTTTGCTCCAAGGGGTCATTTTAGTGTGTGTAATTGCCCCAAAGAGGGCACTTTAGTGTGATTAAGCGCCCAAGAGAGTACTTGAGTGTGTTTTTGCCCCAAAGAGGGAACTTTCATCTTATTAAGCTCCAAAGAGGGCACTTCAGTATGTGTTTTTGCCCCAGAGAGGGCACTTTAGTGTCATTTAACTCACAAGAGGGCACTTTAGTGTGATTTAGCTCCCAACAGGGCACCTAAGGGTGCATTTTGGCTACCTTTAGAACACTAAAGGACGTGGTCACTCTGGCCATCCAAACTGTGCTGTGCTGAAGCACTGAAGCATTTTAAGAAAAGATTGAATTGCGATTTTTCTGGCAGATATTGTGATTTCAATTCGATTCATGATTTTCTTCAAATCAGGCTTTGGGATATTCACATGTAGGGCTGAATGATTTTAGGAAAAGATCTAATTTTTCTGGCAGATATTGCAATTCACGATTTTTTAATCATCGATAGTGATGATAAATAATCTGTTTTCATCAACTTCTACTCCTAAACAGAGGCTTTGTGTTGTTGACCTGCTTACCAGCACTTTTAACATATAGATTGTCTACAATTTGGAAAACAGAATGTGTATAATACCTGACACAACAGATCCTGAGTCAGTCAGGAGCGCTGCAAAAAATTGCTGCTTTGGCGATCTCAAAATTGCATTGTCTAAAATTGGGATTTCGATCTGAAAACGATAATTGTTCAGCCCAAGCCAGCAGTCACACTGCTCCAATATGAACCAGACTTTAACATGTATCACAAGCGCATGGCCCACCAACGTCATCGTGTTGGTACTTCTCTGGGTCATTTATGGTTTTATGCTCTTGTTCTGACTTTTTAAGCACTCCAATTTTATCCTGATACTATTGAATCTGGCCAGGTGTGTTTAACTACTTTTCTTAGTACTGTTTGTGTCTATGTTATGTTTTAGAGCAACATTAATATCACCTCCCCAAATCATTATCCCTTCTGCTTCTAGAGTGATAATATCAAATAGTACCTCGAAAAAGTGTTTGTCTGCCTCCGGGGTGCATATACGTTGAGCAATGTGACCAGTTGGTCTCCTAATTTACCTGTCACCATAATGTAACGGCCTTCTTTGTCCTTCACCTTTTCAAAATTTTAAAATTGTGTCTTGTTTGCAATCAGAATTGCTACCCCTCTTCTGCTGCCCTTTCTAAGTGAACTCTGGAAAGTATTTCTAAATGTCTTGGAGCGGATCAGAGACTCAAGTGCAGGACAACTTGGAGACACAGCAGACCAGAGAATTCACAGCAAAAAGTTTATTTAACAACTGAGGGACACAGAAAACAAGCATTGGCCAAGGAAAGGTACCAACTAAGGAGTCAAGCTAAATAAGAAGCTTCACGGGAGACTAAAAGACTAACTGAGGCTATGCTGAGATACCAAAGAAGATAAAAAGGAAACCCTATCTCACATTTGTGACAAGGGACAAAACCAGGCAAACTAGGAAACAAAACTGACTCTACCACTCTACAGAGCTACTCTCTCACTAGAGAGTAGCTGATCCAGAAAGCATAGGCCTAGGAAATGGGGGGGAATGTTGGGACGTGCCCCCCCCAATATTTAAGACAGGCGCATTTGTCCCCCCCAAAAAAAATTACACCGCAGAGGAGGAAAATTTGTGATGAATAAGTCAGGTGCTTTTACTTTGAAAGCGCAAAACAGCGTCCTGTCAGTGGGACGCCCCCTTCCTCATTGCTCTCTCTCGCTCTGAGTGTTTAAGAGCCGGCTGACAGCAGCGGCAAGGCAGTAAAGCTGGCTGTCAGAAAACTTCTTAATGAGGTAAACAACCTGTAGAGAACGTTGCCATGAATATGTTAGTTTTAGGGATGGAATAATTAATGAAAAAACCCTGAACCGTCTGGTTTTCCTCACTTGGTTTTTATTTGTTTGATTTGTGTTTTTCTTTTATCATTTTACTACCCAATTTGGAGTGAGTATGTAGCTCCGATCATGCCCATGTGCAATTCAAGGCAAAGGAGTACAGCGTGTGTGCTGTTTACCAGTGTTGCCAACTTAGCGATTTTGTCGCTATTTTTAGCGATTTTCTGGACACCCCTAGCGAGAAAGTAAGAGAAAAGCGACTAGCAACAAATCTAGCGACTTTTTTGCGACTTCTCATTGTCGCTCTCTTCTCTTTGTGTGCCATGCATTGTGTGTGTGGCTGCCTGCCTTAATGGCCTGCTGTACACTACGGGCACTAGGACCGCTCAGTTGACAGGTAGGCAGCCACAGGTTCAAAAAAGGTTTGGCGACTTCTAGCAACTTGTGGGCGGCCCTCTAGCCACTTCCGATGCTGAGGAGTTGGCAACACTGCCGTTTACATGACGAGCAGAGAAGACAGAGTTAGAGGGTGTACCTGTGGTGTTGTGTTGTGTTGTTCTGCAGTCTGGGAGCACTTTATATTCAGAGGCCCTCATTTATCAAACGTGCGTCAGCCTAAAGAATGGGTTTATGCTCCATTACCTGCACAAATCGGCATTTATCAATCTGAACGTGGGCTTCGGGTGCCCTCAGATCCCATGCCAGGTCTGAGTTTGTGTACTCAAGTTTCATGTCAGTGGGGAGCGCGGTGCAGCGAGGGAAATCCGTCTGTGGAGGAGAATTATACCCAGATCTGCACCAATTCCTACACAAGATTGATAAATAGGGGCCAGTGTGAGCTCTGATGGCGGTGGTAAGAATGTGGAGGGTAAAACCACGACTGAGTGTTGTTAACTCAGAGGCCCAATCCCAAACCGCCCCCTACTCACTCTTTCTACACACTAACCCTCCGTTTGCGCATTCTCGCAGAGGGTCCGCCACATTAAGGGCCGTCCCAAACCACGTAGTGCGGAGGGGGAGTGGACTGTTCAGCCCTTAAACAGCGGCTGTTTCCCAAAGCCCAGGTACCTTGCCTTGCCTTGGTCTGATGTGGGCGTGGGGTGGGCGTGGGCAGGCATCCACATCATCAGTCGCTGCCCAAGTGCTCTTCCAATGATCATGTCCTCTGGAGGCATATGTCCCCCGTTTGGTTAGCATGTGGGTAATTGACCAAGGATACACTGGTGAATCCTTCGCTGCCTTGCCACGGCTATAAATACCCAACATGCAACGCATGAATCTACGCAAAGGAAAAAATGGAAGGAAAAGACGCACCAGGGAGAGACACTCCAGTGGAGGCGTGCGGTAAATTCCAATTCAAATGTAAGTAACAAAATACACCTCTGAAAATATCAACTTACACCATGTCCAACACTTAACTCTTTTGTGAGTCACTTACGTAACTATAATTACTGAGAAGCTGCACCTTCAGAGTGTCAATGATGTGACAATAAAAAAGCAAAAAACGTACGAAATGGGCAAGCCATGATAATATTTGTAGCCGCTTGTGCATACGGTCTACTCCCACGTTTGTATTTAACTTTCCAAGCACTATCCACAGTGCAACACGTTATGTAAGACAATGTAACTCCAATTACACAAAAATTTGTGAAAGGAATCTGATGGTAAAAAATATGCCTTTGTAGGCTGTTCCATTAGCATCTCCTTTTGAGCAGAGGCAGGACACTTGGATTGGAAGGAAGTGGCTTCGAAGGCACTGCCTTCAAAGGCAAGGCAAGGCAAGGTACCTGGGCTTTGGGAAACAGCCAGCGAGCCTTCGTAGATGCACACTTTGACAGGAAGTGCAACAGCGAAATGGAGGAGGAAACAACAAGTGCCACATGTGTAAAATATGTTCCCCACACCTCTATCACACTAACAGAAACTCACAAGAAGCGTGGTTTAGAAAGATGAAACGAAACAAGCAAATCTTACTCTATGCTGATGTTTGATTTGATCATGAAGCCCTGGCACCTAAAATGTGAGCAGTTTGCAGTATTAATTCATTTGTTTAATTGGAAATGTCAGATGGTGATAGCATTGAAAGACATGTGGGATCACTTCAAATAATGAAAAGTATAATATAGCTCCTGTCATTAACGGCTTCAGATTTTATGATTGTAAAGAGGAAGAAAAAAACTAGACAGACAATGCGGCTCCAAACAGAGAATGATTCTCATTTCACACACACAAGAGGCATGGGAGCAGGTATCTGCCCTATCCCAATGAAATCCACATGTTTCACTGTTATCTCTGTGTCAATCTAAGCGTCATTTTGGAAACAAACTCTTAAAGCTCTTATCAACCTTAGACAGGGATATAGCGACTCGCAATCTGTGCCTCAGTGTAACATCCATACACGGGGAGCCTCTTTCTGTTTCCATGGCGACGAGGTTTTCCGGTGAAGTGAAGAGGGCCTCCCATTCCTGCCGGTAATGTTTATACCCTCCCCCTTCAATTAAAGTGCCCTCCACAGCCGGGAGTGTGACTTCATTTGAAGTGACACTTGGTAGCAAAGGGGTAGTGTGAAGGGGGTGGTTTGGGATTGAGCCAACGACTGGCTCTCATTTATCAATCTTGCGCGGAAATTGGCGCAGATCTGGGTGTAAAAATCAGTTTACGGCAATGTTCACGTGTGATTTGTGAAACATGCGTACCAGGGTCAATCCCGGTGTACCCCTGATCAGGTGTTGATAAATGTGGCAGCTGAAAACAATTGTAATTTACATGGTACGCCCCTAAATATTCAAGGTTTAGCTGGCAGAACCCACAGACTTTACGACATGGAGGGACACATTACGGGGAAAAAAGGGAATTTCTCCACGCTGGTAATCGACAACGCCATAGCAACAGAGTTAGAGATGAAATGACGCCACCTTGTTTAGCAGCCAGAAAAAGTGGTGTTAAAGCTAGTTAGAAAAAACTTGTCTGCAAGGAAATCGCTGCAGTTATTCAGCAGCGTGGATGTAACAAACTAAAATACAGCAGAGTTTTAAACATTTAATTTACACAGCATTCGTTTACACCTTGTTTAATTCATCCGTGATGTCTGACTGTTAGAAGCCACAGTATTATTAAATGTTTCCGTCCAGGTCCTGAAACATGAAAAGTTGTCTTTTAAAGATGTGTTTGAGCTCTGACAGAAACTGCAGACTCCAGCCTGAACCTGTCACAGACTGACGGAGGGAGGGAGGGAGTGGAGCTGAAGTGTGTTCATCGTGTGCAATTACGCACGGGTGGACCAGAGTTTTATGAGTATTCATACCACGAGACAAGCACATTTGTGATCCCGTGTAACTGAACGTCTTCTGTAATGAAATGTCACTTTTTCACACACAGTTCACGTTTATATAATTTTATTGTGAGGAGTGACATAATCATCTTCACAGTAAATCCTGCAATCAATACAGCTTCCTTAAAAAAAAAAACATGCTAAAAGTTTGATCCAGCGTCCTCTAAATGGCTCTGCAGAAACTTCATCATGGACACGGGAGTGTATTGAAAACTGTTAATAGCATCTCTATTTTTTCTTATTTTTTAAAGTAAACTGATAAAGGAAGTACATTTTGTTATGGAGAAATCAGCTGACAGCTTGCGCTGCCCTTTCATAGTGATGTATTTTATAGATTAGTGGAAGAAGAATGACATGTTAAAAACATTATTGGTGTCATATCTAATTCAAGGATCTAAATATTTATCTAAGAACATCAGTTTTTATTTCTGAAAATGTTTTGTGCTCATATGATCTGGGTATAATTCTCCTCCACAGACAGATTTCCCTCACTGCACCGCGCTCCCCACTGACATGAAACTTGAGTACACGAACTCAGACCTGGCGTGGGATTTGAGCGTACCTGACGCCCGTGTTCAGATTGATAAATGCCGATCTACGCGTGGAAAGGAGTGTACACCCATTTTTTGGGTGTACACATGTTTGATAAATGAGGGCCTTTGTCACTACATTTAATGACCTTTCAGATCCCTCTGGTGAGCTTTTTAAAGGTGGCATTTAATGCAACTTTTCTGGAGTTTGAAGAATCTGAGGTTAAAGTGTGTTTTGATCTCCTTCATGGTCAGTGTGTGTGAGCCCCTCTCCTATCCAAAACACAGACAGACAGTTCTCCTCACTCACAGCAGTCTCCTCCTGCTGCTCCAGAGCAGACAACTGCATTCAAATAAATCACGCTATTGTGTGTCTCGTAATGGTCACTTCTATGGAGAGAATTTTGTTTCTTTATTAGTCAATCAAAAAAGAATAGATTTAAAACCAAAAAAGAGATTTGTAAGCAAAAGAGAATAAGTCAGAAATGAAAAAAAAATTAAGGTCAAAACACAACCGGTTGCAATTGAAAAAAAAAAAAAAGTTGAGATCAAAATACAACAGGTTGCAACTGAAAA
This sequence comes from Halichoeres trimaculatus, assembly GCF_033239565.1. Taxonomy (NCBI): domain Eukaryota; kingdom Metazoa; phylum Chordata; class Actinopteri; order Labriformes; family Labridae; genus Halichoeres; species Halichoeres trimaculatus. The sequence continues at coordinate 131,359 of NW_027437200.1, forward strand.
AAAAAGTTCAGATCAAAACACAACAGGTTGCAATTAAAAAAAAAAAAAAAAAAACGGAGAACACGTTTCTTTGTATTTTGCTTGTAAATCTCTTTGCTTTCAAGTTGAAAACCTTCTCTTGAAAATCAGTCCTCTTTGTTTGCAAGTTCCAAAGTTTTGCTTGCAAATTCTACTGCACTTAATTGGTGGGGCCTACGCAGGTGGATGGGAGAATAGTTTCTATTGGTTGGTTCGACCTGGCTTTACTGAGTGAAAGCACCAGCTACCACTTCCCTCTTACACAAGGCCTGGAGTTAAGTTGATAGCCTCTGGCTACAGTCCACCATACACTCAGAACAACAACAACAACAACAACAACAACAACAATACAATATAATTAATTATAATGCCCTACTGTTGGAAGCACGCTGATTAGCATGGTTGTCTCTGCTAGTCGCGGCCTGAGCATAGTAACGTTAGCTAAGTTAGTGATTAAAACATTTTGTTCCACGGTACAGGCTGTGTCATGGTTCCTACACAACAGGCTTTCCCCCAGTATATTATAAGCCTGGCGGGTTTTACCTGCTTTCTGTCTCTTCCACCTTATTTCTCTGTTCTACTGAGCACTGGATGACCTTTTTCAGCCAATAAAATGTAACATAACAATACATAAATGTCACATGACATGCATTTTTTATTTGTTTTTTTATTCATTTAAGCCCAGAGACATCCAGATCAAGTGACCAATTTCATATTTATTTACTTGTAAACCCAAGTGTTGACACAGAAAACCTGTAAAGCTACTTTTTGTACAGAGAAAATTCACAGTAGGGATTGATAAAGGAATCAGTAAAGAATCCAGTTGATAAGCAGAATTCATAAGGGCACTGGTATCAGTGAAATCTTATCAATACCCTCCCTTTGCATCTCTGAAGCCGTTTTGTATGTTTAGGACCACGAATGCAGCAGCAGGAATGAGACAGGGAAAGGAGTGGATGACACAGGGCTTGAAGTGAGGTCTTTAAAATGAATTAGTGAAAACTTTAACTGTTAGTGTTAAGTCAAGAGGGTGAACATTGTATGAGCATATAAACATCTGTAAATCAACTGTTTAACGTCTTCATTCTGTGTGACAAAAACCTGAACAGTTACTTTTGTAGTTTTTGCAAGGAAAATGCTGAAACTTTGCATTATTATATGTAATTTCTGTTGTAAATACATTAATGCCATGCAGGGACAACAGGGGCTTGAGGTAGGGAGTCAGAGTGGGGGAGAGACAGGAGCAGACCAACAGGTAAGAAGGAGTAACATATAACAGCAGAAGATATTTTTCAGGAGTTCACAAAAAAATTGGGAAAAAAAGATTTAATTGCGTGTATCATATTGCATTTTGTGAATTTTTTGGAATGAAAATAATTTATGACACATTTCTGCTCAAACTACTTATGGATCTGTCAGGTTTTAATTAGTGCTGTCAGGCGATTCAGAAAAATTAATCTAATTAATTACAGGATTTGTAATTAATAAATCTAATTAATCGCATTTTAATCTCATATCTGCTTAAGGTCCCAAAATAAAGAATTTGAATTCCAGGACATTAAAATTACATTAAAAGACATTAAAAAACATTTAAAAATAAGGTGGGAATATATACAACACATTTTTAGGTACCCTGAGGCATAAGGAACAAATGAAAAAAGTGTTATGGTTCTATCTTTACAAAATCTACACAGTCCTGCACCTAAGATAAGCTGATTTGATTTTAAGGACGTTTTTTGCTTCTGTTCACATTTTTACGCGATGTGGACTCAATTTTCACTGCAATATGAACTTCTATACTTCTATGAGGTCAGGAGAACCAGGGCTAAAGGCTAAAAACTGTGGGAACTATGTACAAACACTTTTTTCAAGTCTTGGATCAAAGAAGAGTGAAGTATTCTCAGTTTAACATGCTCTGAACACACAAACTGTTGCTCATTGGTGCAGAGCAGCCACAAGCTGAAACATGACACCAGGAAGATGGAAGGAAATTTTCAAAGAATTCTTTAGATTTAAATACGAGACATTTTTCGATCATTCAGGGCTTGTTTGATGCAGTAAAGAGTGTAAAATTACCTGTTTTTTACAGAATTGAGCTAGAGCAAACGGTTGATTTTCTGCAGATTTTCAAAAAGGACGAGTGAATAAACGAGATGTGGACGGCAGTCCCCTTAACAGCGCTCTCTCTTCCCCCTGGTTCAAAGCATGTTGCTAGGTGTGATACATTCAGGGACCGTCGGAAATTTGAAAATCTGACGAGAATACCACTTTTTTCATGTAGGACAAACGGTTTGTAAATGCTAGACATTTGAAAATAAGTGCGTCTTTGAATGCCTCGCGGGTTTGGGATCCAGATTAATCTGCGTTAATTTATATGACGCGTTAATTTGCGTTGTAATTAATTAATCTAATTAACGCGTTAAAATGACAGCCCTAGTTTTAATATGTGCCCTCCCCCTCCCATACACAACCTCTCCTACGCCCTGCTAGAAAGAGAGGGGAAACCTTGGTGAATAGCCTGAACGAGGGGAGAGCTTGAGGTGAGGCAGGCTGAGGAGGTGTGCGGCGAGGCAAGGGAGGCTTCAGGGTTGAATAATCCAAAAAGGGGGAAGGTGACTGCTGGTGAACCAGCCTGGTGATTACCAACTGCCTGCACCTGCATGCACTCCACACACCTCACTCATGCTCACCTGGGAAAAGGAAAAAAGGAAAGGAGGGGGAAAGGGAGAGGCTGCCACTAAGCAGAGCTGGAGGCCCTGACACTAAAATCCAAGGTCTTCTGTTTTTCATGTTCCTGTTGAGACAAGTGAGTCTCCTGGAGGAAAATCACAGGTGCTTCATCGTTTTTGAATTTATTGAAGACTTAACCCCCTTTTTTAGTGTTATTTAACCCATTCACATTCAGAGAGGCTATTTTTAGTGCTTCAAGTCTCATCCTTTCCCTCTCCCGGATATTTCTTTGTATTTCCAATACTAGGAACAACATGAACATTCAAAACTAAAACACGAACCGTCTTCCAATAAGACAAATGCCTTTTGGGAAGGGTCCCTCACTAGAGAAAGGGATAGCCTCTCCAAGGGCCCTCCTTCTTTTCTCGATAGGTCCCACATTTATCCTCAGACTTTTCCTGCCGGTGGAGTGATTTACAACTCCAAATTGAACAAGTAAAACAAAGCTCAACAATGGATCAAATGGAAGGAATGCTGTTGCTTTGCAAAAACAGTCTTTTAAACCTTTTCTAGGTGATGAGCCCCCATGAAATAAGAGTTTGTGAAAAGTGAATTGAAAGATTTCTCCTAGTTTGAAACCTTAATATTCTGTCTGCTTTTAAGTGTATAAACCAAAACGTGTCCTGCTTACAGCTTCCTCCCAATCCTTTCCGTTGCTGTCCTCCTCTTCTAAACTCCTGCTGCTTTTGCTTTGCTCTGTAGCTCGCCTCACTCCACGCAGCTGATCCTCTGACTCGTTGCCATAGAAACACTCTCTATATATGCTCCTCCATTGAGTTGCTGTCTTCTGTGTATCTCACTTGGCTTTGAGCCCTTTTTCCTCCTTGGCTGCTGCTGCTTCTTTTGCACTGTTTGTAAACTCTGGGGCCCTCGGACAAGTGTATTTTAATCTTTGTTAGCGACGTCTGGAATTTGACCCCCTTCTACTTTTTTTTTTTTTTTTTTTTTTTGACCCCCTTCTCCTTCAGCACCTTTTTAATCTCGAAGTAGGATTTGTGTTTCTCCACCATGTCATTTGCATAATCATGGTCAAAAATTGGGTTTTCTGTCAATCTTGATGCGCTTTTGCCATACTTTCCTAGGGATCAATTCCTTTGTTTCAAACTGGAGAAAATTAACAATTATAGATTGCAGAACTGCTACAGGTCGCAGTTTCCCCCGTTGCTGCTCTGTGCGCCCATTGAATCTGCAGGCAGGTTTTCTTGTTTAGTGCTAATTCTCTCTGAAGTAACATCTTCACGAATCAGGGCACAGAGTCCCCCTCTGATCCCTCAGGAACACTGAAAAGTTGTTCCTTCCTGACCTCCCCTCCAAGTCAGTCAGTTTTTCTCTCAGATTTTTCTGAGTTTTGAGTGCCGACAGCAGAACGTCTTTGGCCTCCATGCTCCATTCTTTGAGTTCCTCTATTCGTGTTTGAGAATCTTCAATCCTTCGCTTTGGGTCCTGTATTTCCTTCTTTTTGGCAGACAAATTTTTGTCAATTTGCTCTTAAAAGGTGTTGAATTCCTGCCTGAAGTCAGCTTTGAATTTTTCCTTAAAATGCTGCATGCTCCTTGCATTAGGGCTGGGGGTAAACAATTATTTTAAAAACGATTAATAGGGCGATTATTTTATCGATTAGTCGACTAATCTAACAATTAATTGGACGATAGGAGGGGTGCTCCTGAACTGTATCCGATACCCCTTGGTCATCGTTGAAAGTACCCAGGGACCTGCCCCCAAAGCCTGCCATGATGCACAAGGGTCTCTCGGGCAGCAGCAGGCCCGGGGTGACATACTGTCAGGACCGGTGCGGGGGCTGGCGTGGCGCCTGGCCACTTCTACCCCTTCCACCTCGACTAGCCCGACCTCTTCGGGATGACTCGTATAATCATGATGACCCCATAATGTATCCAAATACATGCCAAAACGCTCTCTCTCATCAGCGAATTAAACAACACTGTTTTGCACAGCAAAATGCAAAATATAGAATAAAATTATAAAAAATAAAAAAGCCAGTCTGTTTACTCTTACAGTCCAATAGGGCTGCAACTAACAATTATTTTTAAAGTCAACTAATCTATCGACTATTTTTTGGATTAGTCGATTAATCACAAGTATTTTGTGCTACAACCTAATTTGGCCTTTAAAATGTGCAGACCTTTAAAATTCAACCTGTGTGTTGCATTTTCACTGCATTTACTCAGAGTTAGTAGTCAGCCCTGTGTCATGTTTGTTTGTCTTTATTTCATTCATGATGGCATAAAAAATTTAAGTAGCCTACTATACAAAAAAATTAAATAAATCTCAAAATGAATGAAGCAGGTAACAGGGAAATGAAATTGTTGTTGCAGTGTTGGACAGACCGCTTATTAGTGACTTTGGGCTTGTTTTCTAATGTTTATTTGCTTATTGGGGCTTGCTTTGCTCTCTGTATGATCCCGCCTGACTCGCTCTGAGCTCTCCATGACAACGTGTTCTCTATCGTATCGAGACTATCTCTCCACAGCTACATATTCCATATGTACGAGAACTGACCCACTTGGGCAGTCGACGTGGATATTTCTTTAAGACACACCACTACGTGGCCCATGCGCAGGTATAAAAGCCCCAGGTGCGCATGATGTCACTGATTCATTGATTTCCACTGTGGAGTGAGACGTGAGATCGAAGACAGAATCTTGAGTGAAAACGGCATAATATCCACTTACCGCGTGTGTAGGAAGAGAGAGCTGGTCTCCGGGCCCCTCTCCGGATTGCCGTTTTATCTCGTTTTATCTTGGAATAACTGGAGAGAGGTGTACCTCACGGCGTATTGCACGAGTAGCTCTGCTAACGCGCCCAGGTACAGTCCACTGCCGAAGCCGGTGCCGGTCGGTGCAGTGTGGCGTTCCTCTCGGGAGCTTTGTGGGGCGCATTGCCGGGTTACCGGTTTCCGCATCCTACATTCTTCCTTGTGTACGTAAGCACTAAACGACACATCAGGCTGCTATTGATACTGTCGCTGACAGTGGACATAGCGGGGGAAAATACAGCACGAGGAAAGGACGAAGCAGCTAGCCGCTGGTGCTAAAAACACAGGCGCGTGCGGCCGCTTACTTCCTGGTCTTCCCGGTGACGTCAGTATGACGAGTCAGGAAGGACCTCCGTGCTTGGGCTGCGGCAGTAAAATGCCCATGGAGGATGGCCATGACTATTGTGTGCTGTGTCTCGGCATAGAACACGCATTAAGAGCTACAGATGAGCCCTCTCTGTGCATGAGCTGCTTCTGTATGACAGCAAGACAGAGAGAGGCACGGTGTCATGCTTTTGGGAAGAGGCCATCCCCCACTGTGGAGGCGCTGCAGCCAGCCAAGCGTGCTAGATCTGCTGCTACAGCAGTTCAGGAGTTTGCAGGTAGAGCAACTCCACTGCCTTCCACTGCTGTAGGGAGCCTAAATGAGGCCAAAAAATATTGTGGGGACAGTCAAGGGCATACTGTGATACGTGAACCATCACTCATGCCTCCCCCTGTGGCCCCAGCCAGGGGCTCAGTTAGGGGTCAGAGGGCGGTTACAGCCTATCTCTCCCCTGATTCAGACAGGGAGGTTGACATCCTCAGTTTGGAACCATCTGACGATGAGGATATGCTTCCATTAGGACAGCAGGGAACAAACCTGGGGGAACATGAGTTGCTAACTCCTCTTACCCATGAGATTATAGGTAGAGCAGCAGCAGCTCTAAACATTGAGATGGAGCCAGATCAAGGGCCAGGGCCTTCTCGCTTCGACGACGAAGCAGGGAGTCAGTCGAAACGCCCCAAGATACCTCTCCTCCCAGATTTTGAAGACATAATGAAACGTCAGTTTCAGTCTTCCGCAGGCACTAGTCGTTGGTTGTCACTCTGTCGACGCCTAGCTGCAGTTGACAACAGGGAGAAAATATGCTGTGGGTCGTTGCCTCCCATAGATCAGGCTTTGGCGGCCCTGTTTTCATCATCCAAGTCAGTGCTTGGCCAGGGAGGCTGCCCAAGCAAAAACTGCAGGACGATGGACGCATTGCTAACTAAAATGCATGCGGCTATGGCAGTCCAGACTCAGCTGACTAATACAGGAGCCATACTAGCCTTGTACCAACGCCAGCTGATTCAACAGTTAAAGGGTGAGTGGGATACTGAGCTGCTGTCGGAGATACAACAGGTCTCCTCACTCCTCCCCAAGCTGTCAAAAGAACAAGCAGTAGCAGCGGGTAAGGCCATGACAGGCTTATGGGCGGTTAGGCGCCACCTTTGGCTGTCACAGTCAATGCTGCAGCAGGAAGACAGGGCCTGCCTGCTTAAATTGCCGGTGGAGCCATCTGCTATGTTTGGACCAGATGCCTCCAGAATGTTGCAGCAGGCACAGGAAGGCCGACGGTGTGCCCGTGAAGTATCAAGCACCCTGAGGCGAAACAGGGACTGGCGTAAGCTAGGAGAAAAACAACCACCTCAGCCTAGCCATCCTCAGCCTGCCAGAAGCCATGAAGACCTTAGGGCTTACCTCGAGTCATCCCGAAGAGGTCGGGCTAGTCGAGGTGGAAGGGGTAGAAGTGGCCAGGCGCCACGCCAGCCCCCGCACCGGTCCTGACAGTATGTCACCCCGGGCCTGCTGCTGCCCGAGAGACCCTTGTGCATCATGGCAGGCTTTGGGGGCAGGTCCCTGGGTACTTTCAACGATGACCAAGGGGTATCGGATACAGTTCAGGAGCACCCCTCCAGTAACGAAGGTGCCCGTGTTTACAACCATGGCAAATCAGCAGCACAGAGAGGCCCTGCGCTCGGAGGTTGTAGCCCTCCTCGCAAAATCGGCCATCAGGGAGGTGCACCCACCAATTCGACATACAGGATTTTACTCCCGCTATTTTCTTGTACCGAAAAAGGACAAGACTCTCAGACCCGTTCTAGACCTCAGGGGGTTGAACAAATTTCTCAGACCACTGAAATGCAAAATGCTGACAGTGCCGAGAGTGAAACAGGCAGTTCTTGTTGGGGACTGGTTCGCAACCATCGACCTGCAGGATGCCTACTTCCAAATACCAATATGGGAAGGCCACATGAGATTTCTCCGGTTTGCCTTCGAAGGCAGGACATTCGAGTTCCGCGTCCTACCCTTTGGCATCTCTCTGGCTCCGCGAACTTTCACCAGATGCATGGATGCAGTCCTGGGGCCTCTATGTCTCAGGGGTCTCAGAATTCTGAATTACCTCGACGACTGGTTGCTATGTGCACGAGCAGAGGCAGTGTGCAACAGCCATATGGCAATTTTGTTGTCACACATACAGAGCTTGGGGCTACGAATCAACAAAAAGAAGTGCAGGCTTCAACCCTCACAGATGACACAGTTTCTGGGTATGCAGCTGGACACCAGAGCTGGGACTGTGACACTGACGCAGGAGAGACAAGATGTTCTACTCCAGTGCCTTTCACAGTTTCAGTTGGGAGCCAGTGTGACCTGGCGGCTTTGCCTCCGCCTCCTAGGTCTGATGGCAGCGTCAGTGCAAGTGGTTCCGCTAGCACTTCTGCACATGCGCCCAGTTCAGAGGTGCTTTTGGTGCTTGGGGCTATGCCCGCAAAAACACCAATCAAGCCAGGGTAAAGGTCACCAAAAGGCTGTGTGTGGCACTCAGATGGTGGAAAAACCCGACCAATATTGCAAAGGGCAGCAGACTTGGGCCAGTTCTTTGCCGCGAAGTGGTCTCTGCGGATGCATCCTTGACAGGATGGGGAGCAGTCCACAATGGGGAGGGCACAGGAGGAGAATGGTGCGCCCCATGGGTTGGTCAGCACATCAACATCCTGGAAATGCAGGCAGTTTTTCTGGCGCTTCAGCACTTCGCATGGAAGCTGCAGGACCGTCATGTGCTGGTGAGAACGGACAGCATTACAGCTGCAGCATATATCAACAGGCAGGGGGGCCTGAGCTCACCACGCCTCTGCAAAATAGCACTCCGGCTGTGGGAATGGGCAATCACAAGATTTCTGTCCCTGAGAGCCAGACATGTGCCTGGACAGATGAATCAGGGTGCAGATCTGCTCTCCAGAGGGGGCCCGAGCCCAGGGGAATGGAGTCTTCACCCAGAAGTGATCAGAGTCATCTGGGATCACTTCGGCGAGGCACGAGGCATGGGACCTTTTTGCGTCCAGGAACAACACGCAATGCCCGCTGTTCTTCTCTCTGGGGAGGGACGACCCCCCTCTGGGCATAGATGCCATGCCACACGATTGGCCACAAGGCCTACTGTATGCTTTTGCCCCATTCAGTCTCCTTCCATCTCTGCTGCAGAGAGTCCAAGAGGAAGATGTGAGGCTGGTTCTGGTGGCCCCAAACTGGCCCCACATGGCATGGTTTTCAGGACTGACACCTCTGCTGGACGGGTCACCGTGGGAACTTCCAGCTCGCAGGGATCTCCTGGACCAGGGGGAGGGAGCTCTGCTCCATCCCTTCCCACAGGGCCTGAAACTCTGGGCCTGGCCCCTGAGAGGGCCAGCTTACTAAACCTGGGGCTTTCGGACCCGGTGGTGCAAACCATCCAGAGTGCTCGAGCACCATCTACGAGGGCAGTTTATTCCTATCGATGGGGGCTCTTCAGGTCATGGTGTGGGGTGAACCAGGTCGACCCACTGTCATGTTCAGCCCGGGATATCCTCAGGTATCTTCAAGAGCTCCTTGATGCCAATAAGTCACCAGCAACCTTGAGAGGCATGGTTGCAGCAGTCAGAGCTGCTCGGGCAGGCAGGTTTAGGCTACCAGAAGAGGAGTGCAGCCTTGTCTCTCAGTTCCTGAGAGGTGCCCAAAGGCTCAGGCCACGCAGGAGATTGACCATTCCTGAATGGGACTTAGGCCTTGTGTTGGCCGCTCTACGACGAGAGCCTTTTGAGCCATTAGATCAAATTGAGATGAAGTGGCTATCATTTAAATTGGCATTCCTCATAGCAGTTACGTCAGCTAAGAGGGTGTCTGAACTTCAGGCCCTCTCAATGCACGAAGGGTGTTGTAGGTTCTTGCCTGACAATGCAGGGGTCATCCTACGACCAAACCCTGCATTTCTACCAAAAGTGCTCTCTGATTTTCATCTAAATGACAAGGTGGAACTGCGCTCTTTCCACCAAGAACAAAAAGAGGGTGGACTGGACGTTGATGAACTACTCCTGTGCCCAGTCAGGGCCTTGCGGATCTATATCCGACGAACACAGGGGTCTAGGAAAACAGACCAATTGTTTGTCTGTTTTAAGCCCCAACGTTTGGGCCAGCCAGTCTCTCGACCTCGGCTGTCTCATTGGATTGTGGAAACGATCCAGCAGGCTTATAGACAGGCTGGTGTTCCAGTACCTGCAGGAGTGAGAGCTCACTCGACTAGAGGCGTGGCAACCTCCTGGGCCCTATGGCGGGGTGCTAGCCTACCTGAAATTTGTGCGGCTGCAACATGGTCACGTTCATCCACCTTCGCCAGATTTTACAACCTGAATGTGGCTGCAAGCCTGTCCTTTGGGGATCGGGTGCTTGGAGCCACCACCGATTAGACCAGAAACTTCTGCCCCTGAGGCAGCATGCTGGCCTTAGCACGGCCTCAGGGGATGACAGGATGACTAGCCGGTTAGCCAATGAGCTTTGGCTACTGAGTGACAGTATCACCTCACACACACAGCTCTAGCGTCTTGCGGAGTTGAGGGTGCTTTCGGCTGCATCGGGCTCCGAAGTACTTTGCAGTGACATTAGCGGCTGGCGGTGTCACTGGCTACTTGATGTGGGGGTGTGTGTTTTAATATATTGGTATATTTGTAAATAGCACTTCACATGGTGACAGTTTTATTGTACACTGTTTATTGCACTCTGGTGGCGGGGACGTCTCATTCGATAACCAGAGTGACAAACCCTGGGGGAGGTTTTCTGAGGCGTGATATCTGCTCCGTCTCCCATGTCTCCTCGCGGGGTGTCTTACAGTGTCCCCGTACATATGGAATATGTAGCTGTGGAGAGATAGTCTCAATACGATAGAGAACGCTGGGTTACAGTGTAACCTTGGTTCTCTGAGTGAAGAGACTATCTCTCCAGGTCAAGGCCGCTCGGATACTGTTCCAATCAATGTAAATCAGTGACATCATGTGCACCTGGGGCTTTTATACCTGCGCTTGGGCCACGTAGTGGTGTGTCTTAAAGAAATATCCACGTCGACTGCCCAAGTGGGTCAGTTCCCGTACATATGGAATATGTAGCTGTGGAGAGATAGTCTCTTCACTCAGAGAACCAAGGTTACACTGTAACCCAGCGTTTAGTTTAGTTTCTCTACATGCGCTATTTCGCTCATGCGCACTCCGCCCCTCCTCCTCCCCGCTGAGTGTTACCGCTGCAGTGTGAGCTTGCGAGTGAGAGATCCATCAGATAAGTCCCCGGTCTTTTCTAAAGTTAGGGGAGTTTTGACACTAGTTTGTGGCTCAGATCCTGAAAAACTGTCGGTAACGGAGAGTGAAGGAGACTCTCTAAATCACGTTATCAGACGCTAAACTCTGGGAGCTGTCAGGCTGTCCAAGCCGCAGATGCAGAGCCTCCGTCAGCGCACAGCGCTCTCTGGGAGTGGAGACCTTTCCTCATCAATATTCCTCACGTATGAACTTAGTGATCTTTTCCCATAAAAGTATCCAATAACACAGCACCTCATGCTGTGAATTGAAGTTACAAATGAGTACTACCCCCCTGGTATTTGATTTCACCATGTGACGACGACAATAAAAACAATAATACGACGCTTCGACTATTAAAATTTGCGTCGATGAATTTTATCGTTGACTAGTCGATTATGTCGACTAATCACTGCAGCCCTACCTTGCATGCTGTTGTATGTGCAGTTTTCATCCAAAGTTTTTTTTCCTGTTTTATTCTGGAGTTTTTGTATTGGTAGTCTACTACGTGTGTTCCCCCCTCTCATTACTCGAAGTAGTTGATAATGTCTTAAAGATTTAGGGGGATAGTTTACCTTGACTGGCTGGAGCTCTGGTTTAAGCTGCCAACTCTCTGCTTGCTGAACTGGAAGTCCCTGTAAATACGTTTTTAATGTGTTCATGGCGCCCGTCTGTCTGCCACCAGCTTCAAGCAAATTCTCGTTGAACAGCAACTTTTACCACTTACACACAGGCTTCATTTTCCTAAAACAGATGTTACCCCTTGGCTGTAAATTATGTAAAGATATTATTCAATAGATGTACTAAATCTGGTCTTCTCTGTTTGTGTTCAGGAGAGGAGGCCACAGAGAGCCTGATGAGTCTAAGCCCGTCAGAGCTGAAGAACCTCCTCCATCACATCCTGAGTGGGAAAGAGTTTGGAGTGCAGCGTAGCGGTAAGCCCTTACACCTTCATTCTCACTTCTCTGACCTCCTGTCAGGTTGTCATTAAGCTCACATTTTCTCCTCCACAGTCAGAGAGATGGAGGCTGGCGTCAGCCCCGCCATCTCTATCCATCACCTTGGACACACGGGTGCCACCAAGAGCGAGAGAGCTGGCATCAGCAAGTTAAAGAGTGACATGAAGATGGTAGGAACAAAAACTCCTTCATGTTAAGACAAACTTCTCTCTTCAGGTGTGCACAGGTAGAGCGATGGCTGAGTGAGAAACAGAGACAGAGAAGATGTAAAAAATTGCCCAAAATCATCCATCAGAAGCTCTTGGACGGAGAGTCGAGCGTCCTTGAGGGCGTTGGATTGGAGAAGTAGGATTTGATTGTTGAATTTTGCGCATCCTGTGGATCTAACATCTGTCTTTTTCCAGCTGGAGCATAGGCTGTCTCTGACGGATCCCAGTAAGGTGATGGTAATCAGTCTTAGTGCTGTTGTTGCTGATAATTCACCCTTTGCTGATTGAGAAGTAATAAAAGGATAAGTTTGGTTGAAGGAGAATTGTGGGAATAATTGTTGATAATTTCAAGAGATCTGGGTTGAACTCCTAGATAAAGAGAAATTAGTCTCATCTGGTCGTATAAAAAATTAACCAGAGCTGCTCCCTGACACTGATTTCTGTGTAACCTTAAGGTTTTTATGTTGCAGGCAGAGCAAAGATTGTCCCTGACGGACTCTTCAAAGGTGATGATGAAGCTTTTACTGCATTGTATAAATAATAATTTAAGTAAAACATTGGTAATAAGTTAATCAAGTAGAACACTCTTATATCCTGTAAATGTTACTTCACCTTACATGTTAACATCACCTTTTAATCACTCAGAATATCAAAGGTTGTATGAATGAAATGTGTCACTCTTATTCTGCCTCAATTGAAAAGCACAAGATGATTCATATAAGTGAAGCCAAAACATGAAGAGCTCCTCCTGCTGGCAGCCTGCAGCATGGGTCTAAAACCCCACCTCTTTGATAAATGATAAAACATCCAAACATCCAGACTTATCAAACAACTTTTTCTGTTTAAGTTCCTGTAAGGAGTTTCTAAGTGATCTTAAAAAAGTGTCCCCCCTGGATACATGCATGATTGTAATACACACTTTAAAATGAGATTATCAGCAATAATATAGGTTATTTATAAATGTTGCTTCATAGCTTCCTGATCAGGTCGAGCGGGACCGGTTTGATTTACAGCATGTCTAAGTCTCTTTCACAACACTAAGCCGGCTGACTAATTTTAGTAAAAAGAAGAGAGATCTGTGTTTTTCGCTGCTGAAAATGATTTCTGTGATTCATTTCATAGTGATGGTGGACACTGGAGCCTAACTATCAGACAGAAAAAGGACAGAAGAGTTATAGAGCATGGGCTAAAAGCTATAAAACAAGCTAAAGGCTAAACATGAGCTAAAGGCTTAAGCATAGACTGTAGGCTTGAACACAAGTTAAAGGCTTTACACAGGCTGGAGGCTTAAAGAAGCTAAAGGCTTAAGCACAGGCTGAAGGCTTAAAAACAAGCTAAAGGCTTAAAAACAAGCTAAAGGCTAAAACATGAACTAAAGGTTAAAGGACAGAATAAATGATTAAACACAGGCTAAAGGCTAAAACCCGGGTTTATTTGTTTGTGATAATATTCATTCCAACCCACAGTCAGCAGTTATTCTGCAGTGGTCTGTCCAAACTTGAGAGTTCATCAATAAAATGAAGAGCTAGGTTGCATTAACTCTGCTTGGTGAGGTTGGAGTTGGTAGATGAGCTCTGGTAGGACAGAACCAGGATTCATTGACGTTATACGTTACAAACACGTCTCAGAGCACCGGGGTGTGAGTAGAGGTAAATGTAGCTGGTTACTAAACTACGGTACAAACTGACAAAGTTTGCTTGTTGTCACGTTTCAAAGCATAGTTCGACCTAACTTTTGATAAATACCTTACCGTGTGGTGTTGTAAAAGTTGTCTTGAGCAAAGAAAAGTAGAGTCAATAACAAAACTGATCTCCATTCATTTCCAAAATGAACACACCACACAGATTGTACTCAAACTCCCTTTAATACCTTGAAATGAAACCTCGTTCTGTCTCTCTGTTTCAATCCAGGAGACCAGGTTGTCTCTGACAGATCCCTCAGAGGTAATGCTGATGATAATGATAATGATGATAGTTTAAAGGAGAGGTTAATCTTCAGGCGGTGGAGTTTCAAGTTGACATTAACCTCAGTGACGATCAGAGGGATGTATTTGAAGAGAAAGACACCCCATCCTTTGTGTTTCCTGTGTTGCAGATTGACCGCAAGGTGTCTTTGACTTACTTATTAAAGGGGATGATGATAATGATGATAATGAAGATGATGGTTAATGTAATTGGTTGTGTCTGGCTGAAATGAAGATGTTATCAGAGAATCAAATCACATATTATAAGGATTTCAGCTGTGGTGCTTGATCTTTGAACTGTGTGTGAATTTATGCGAGTTTCTGGTGTCAGCGCCAACGATAACCTTTGAACAGGTTTGTGTGACCCCACAGCAGCTTTATTGAAGGATAAATTGCTCTCTCTGTTTCAGCTCAACCAGTCACTGAGCTTTGCTGGAAAGGTGACGAGCACAGACGCGTGACGGTGGAGTTTACTCACCTTTCAAAGATTATCGGATCACCTGAGAGTGCAAATGCTGATCACTCCAGACATTAACCTAGAGCTGGCTCCTGGCTGATTTTATGAGCTGATCATTGATTTAAATGATTGTTCCCCTAATGATGTGTGAATAATTCTTGGATTTAAACCAAAAATACTCAAAGGTATAAAAGAAGGGAATAACTTAGCTTTAATGAAGGTAGTTCAGGTTACCTTGATGGTAATCCTATTTCATACCCTGTTCTCTGAATGAAAGCAGACTAAGCTCAGGGTGGCTGTTGGTTTGTGGCGTCGGTGGCGCAGTTGGATAGTGCGCTTTATCAGTGATAGGAAGGTTGCAGGTTCAAGCCTGGCTCCCGGTGACACTCGTGTGTTTCTTGGGCAAGACACTTAACCCTAAGTTGCTCCCACTGCTGTGTCAGTGGGTGAATGGGCATGAAATAATGAGGATGAGTCAGACATACTGATGGATGTCCAATACAGAACAGTTGTGATCCATCAGTGAGTGAATGTGAGAGCGAATGAGTGTGAATGGGTAAGTGGAACCTGTGGTGTAAAGCAGCTTTGAGTTGTCCATGACTAGAAACACGCTGTATAAGCTCAAGTCCATTTACCATTTACCAATTCTGCTCTAATTGGTGGAAGCTCCAGCTTCTTCTCATTCCTACCTGCTGATAATTCCTCTATGCTTGCTGTGACTAAAGCTGAAGATACAGTAATCCTCCAGCTTTGTTTGATGTTCTGTTGATCTTTTGATCTAGTCTTCCTCCACCTACTCACCTTTACATGGTTTGTTTCTCTTCCTTTCTTTTTTTTTATCTCGCAGAGCTTGCGGTCCTTCTCTGTGGAAAACATTGATTCCGGGGTAAAGTTTTGTCTTTTAAACCGTCCTCTTTTGTTTCAGCTGCTGGCTCTGTGCACTTATGTGTCGACAATAATTTGATGTCTTGTTTTTCACCTCTAACAAAGGTAAAAGAGGGCTTGATTTCTCTTTAACATCTTTGTTTTATGTTCCTTTGGTTGTAAAGAGGTACAGGCTGCCTTCTATAGAGTCTTTGGACATTCCTGAGTGTATCCCAGCAGCAAAGGACACCAAACACGGGCAGTGGCTTCGCAGGAGACGCCTGGACGGGGCGCTGAACCGGGTCCCTGTGGGATTCTACCAGAAGGTCTGGAGGATCCTGCAGAAGGTCAGTTTAAATAAAGAGTATAAACTCTGATATAGTCAAAGAGTTAAGGTCCTCAAATCTTTTATTTCAGAAAAGTCTCTGGAAGCCGACAGACCTGTATGACAGGGATCGGACAAAGATTTACACACTGCAGAAACTTAATCTAACGAGTGTTTGTTTCTTATTTTAGCAGAAAATGTCTTATTAGACCTGATGGCCCTCTTTATCAATCTCATGTAGGAATTGGCGCACATTTGGGTGTAGAAACAAGTTTACAGCAACTTTCACATGTGAATAATGAAACGTGTGTACCAGGGCCAATCATAACATGGGCCTTATCAGGTATTGATAAACGAGGCAGCTGAAAACAGCCATTATTTAAATGACAAGCCCCCCAAATATTCAAGATTCAGCTGGCCAAACTCACGGAGTTTATGACATGGAGAGATGCATTACAGGGAAATAAATAGACTTCTAGAGATCGACACCACAGCAACAGAGGTAGAAAGAAATGAAGCTGTTATTCGGCAGCCAGAAAAGTGGCATTAAAGAGAGTCATAAAAATCATGTCCGCAAGGAAATCACTTCAGTCATCATTGGAGTGGATGTGACAAACTGAACTACAGAGTTTTAAACATTTAATTTACACAACCTTTGTTTATACTTCATTTAGTCATTAAGCCCCATTTTCCACCAAGCGGATTGTCTTGGTTGGTCCGGGTACAGCACGCATTTTGTGGCATGTCCATTAGGGCTGTGCGATTTATAGATGTTTTAATTATAGATTATTTCTTATACATTATATAAAAGGGACTCTATCGTGTGTATCAATAAAGTTCATTTTTCATTTTTATGTAGCAGTAAATTTCTCCCCATGGTCCCAAAGTTCATTCCTATTTCCCCTCTCCCTTTCTCTGTGTCCGTATCTGACACACACACACAGCAGCTGAATCTCAAGGTACATCTCATAGCCTCAAAGTTTCATCCTTCATTCTTCCAGTTGCGTTGTTCACTTGTGTCTTAGTCCTTCCCACAAGAGATGAAGGAGAGACACGAGGAAATGAGAGAGAAGAGAGAGATAGAGATTTGTTTTTAGAGCAATGGGACATCTTCTCCTCCGGAGTGTCATATGAAGTCACGTGTCTCAGTGATGACGGCATCAGATGATCACCTCTGGATCATCTGTCAGCCAGCTCCAACAGCTGTTTGTGTGTCTGCACATGTGCGCTGTCATAACTTTAATAAAACATAAACTGTGACTTGTTGGTTCCTTTAACCTGTTACACAAACACGGTCAAACGAAGAAAACCTGCTCTCTTTTTATTTTATGTGCTGTTTAGAAGCATCTAAAAAAGGATCACTTTACCATTAAAATGCGTAATTGTTTGATTATTTATGAATTATTTAGCCTTTATCTGGAGCAAATCTGATTGTGACCTCTGAAACTTATTGATATAACCTAGATTATTGTGTCTCAGGAAGATATTATTTATTAGATTTCAGTTTTCAGTATTGATCCTCTGTTATATTGATTTCATGACCTTTGTGTTCAGTATTTTGTGCTTTAAACTCACAAACACTTTATTACCAGATTTATGACCCCTCGATCCTCCGCGCCTGTTTTCAGCTCATCTTTTCTCTCTCATTAAACTCTGTTGTGTTTGTAAAGTTTCATGCCGCTGCAGCGTCCAATCAGAGTGATATTCCATGCGGGGGCGTGTGTGTCTGTGAAAAGACTTCAGCCAGCTCTTGTGTTTCCCCATACATAGCTCCTCCAATCAGTCTCCTCCATCCTCTCTCCTCTCTCCTCCGAGCACAATTATCACTTTGGGACAGTCTTCAAAATGATGTCTCAGGAATAGGGATGGGTACTATTCACATTTGAAACGATATGGTACTGATTCCCGGTACCTGGTAATCGGTACCGATACTCAACAGTACCAATTTTTGATACTTTTTTGGCTGTATGTGTTAAAAAGTATCTTTTTGTTTAATAATAATTGTTTGATAATGCTGTTTTCATGTCCAGTATGGAAAATTGCTTACTCTTCCACTCCCTCACAGTCACAAAGGTGCATTTAGGTACCTAAACATGGTACCTTTTGATTTTGCATAAATTGGTACCCGGTACTTTTGACAGAATTCAGTCGGTACCTTTGAAAGTACCAAAGTCGGTACCCATCCCTACTCAGGAAGGACTGTCGGTGCTGCAGAGGAGGTAGGACAGAGGAGGCATGAAATAATTGCTTTAAGACCTACTCTATATACAGTCTTTAGCCACGTTTCTATCAAGCAGTCCAGTTCAGTTTTTAGTATGGTATTGCCTGGGTTGGTACAGTTATGCCTGATCCAGTTTGTGTTTCCACAGCAAACTGTGCCCTCTCCTGGTTGGCGGTGTGTAGATTGGACTGCTAATAAATCCAACAAAGAAGAAAAACATAACACAGTAAACAAAGAGCATAGATGGAAGACATGCAGCATTTCATCCTCTCTGTGATTTGCATGTAGCTCTTTGATACAGAAGTGAAATCAAGCTTTGTTTCAGAGAAGTCTGTGTGCCGCCAGGAGGAATGCATGTTAAATTTTTTTCTCATTAGAGAATAAAACTTTTTTCCACCTTTCAATGTCCCATGTTTGATGCTCCCTGGCAAAGTCTAAACGGGCAGTTCTGTGGCGAGACGAGGTCTTTGAATTTGTTTTTTGTTTTTGAAACATTTTTCCTGCAGATGGTACCTGATGGTTATTGCGCTGCAGTCGGCACTTAATTTGGTGAGACACTTAATTTTGAGGACTGCCCCGTGTCTTGACTTACAGCCAATCGGAAATTTTTTGGGTCTACCACTTGACCTTTTTGTTCCACAATTCTCAGGATCTTTAAAAATTTAGAATGACTGTCTTACTGCGTCCAACCTCAGCAGCAATGGCACCCTGCGAGAGGCCTTGTTTATGCAGCTGGACGATGGGATCATGTTCAAGAAGAGACAGCTTCTTAGCTTTAGCCATCAGGAGGGCATGAACGTGTGAATGCCTGACAGAAAATGAAATTTTGAGCAATTTTTGGATTTAATAGCCTGTGGTCGTGTGATGTACAACCTGTTTCAGTTTTTTTGCGGTTTTTTTTAATTACAAGTGGGTTAACCCTAACCAATTTTTTTTAGTTACACTCCCCCTTCTTGTTTTTGCATATTGTAGCTCTACTTAAAACCTCATTAAGGTCCAAATGAGCAAAATACAAATTCTAACAATTTTTCAACTGGCCTCAAGATTTTGATCAGGTCTGTATGTCTTGAAAGGGATGTACCTGAAATGAAATTTCCCCTTGGGGATCAATAAAGTATTCTGATTCAGGTGGGTTGTAGATGAAGCAACAATAATCAAAGGTTTTGGATAAATTACACACAATTTCTTCAGAATTTTACCCCCATGAATCTTTGAGTATGCTGTTTACGTAACTCAACTTCTTCTCCACTGTTTTGAACAACATATACATAGTCAACGCCCACCATCGCCTCCTGCAGTCACATATTCCGATGGTCACAGATTTTGGTGCAACACCAGCAAGATAAAAAAACAACAGGGAAACACAACACTCCTTTTCTTTTATTCAAAAGTGCATCACCTCAGCCAATCACAAAATTTTATGGTTGCTTGGAGAGAGGGGACAGAGTTACAACAAGGGTGAAAGTGAGTTTTGATCTATTTGTGACTTCTAATGTGTTTGTATTATATTGTTGGTGTGAAGTAGTCTGTTTTGTATAAAGTGTAGTTTTTGTGTTTAGTGTGTCAAAGCAATGAGGCAATTCATGGCAATTATTCTGTAAAATCTTTTTGACACCTGATGGTTTTGTAAATAGTGTTACAAAAATGCCTGCCAATTTGGTGTTTTAATGCAAAAAGTTACCGGTATTACTTGCTAAAATTGTACATGAGCGTCTGAAATTTAATATTTAAATTTGCATTCTAAGTTTTAAGAATGAATCGCTGCACATGTAAGTGGTTTCTATCTTGAAAAAATATGACTTTTTTTCCTACCTAATAAATTTAGGTTCAATGTGTTTGGACATCAAAATGGATACATAATTAATATCAATAATCACAATAAATATTAAAATACATAACAAGTGTTGCTATTCTTGTTTCATTGTATGCATCAAAGTAACATTTCAAGGCCAAGTCAAAATATTGAGATACATATCATATATTTTGACATGGCCTAAAAATACAGAGATATGGATAAAATGTTGTATCACCCAGCCCTTGTTTTCACTGACTAATCCATTGACAGGTCCCTAAACTGCCGACTCGTACCTTCCCACTTTTTGTACCCTTCTGTTGGAGTGCCAGGCACACTGATTCAACCACAGAAGGTGGAGCTACAACACTGCAGTCTGTTGATTGGGTGAAAGAATCATGACTTCCTGTGTAACAGCAGCTGCTGTATTTCTCCTAGTGGCACACAGCTTTCTCTGAAACAAAGCTTGATTATGCTCTGTAACTAAGAGCCACATGCCAATCACTGAAAAAAATGACTTTCTGGATTCCTTAATTGTTGCTCTCTGTTACTGTTTTATGTTTTTCTTTTTTGTTGGATTTATTAGCAGGGTACACTGAGTCGCGCTACTATAGTGTGACACTATTACGTAACTAAAAAAGCTGTCAGCATCCAGCTTACATGCTGCCTACCACGAGGGGACACAGTTGGCTGCGGAAACAGGATCAGGCTTTACTGATCCTACCCATACCAAACTGTACTGATTCAAACCAGACCACCTGGTGGAAACAGGGCTTTAGTCTTTGATATTTGACTATTTGAGCTTCAACAATATAATTTCTTCAGGTCCAGAAATGTGGAAAGTTGGCAACTAAAAATGTTTGACATCTCTGAAAGAAGCTGCAGTCAGACTCCAACCTGAACCTGAACCTGATCCTGAACATGAACCTGTCATAGACTGAGGAGTGAGTCGAGCTCTCACCAGGTCTGTGTCAGTTTCAGGGATAAGTGACAAAGGAACTGACAAACCTGCACCGTGACAGATGTGGATGATAAAATATTTTCACTATGCAGGACTGCAAACTGGTTAATGTACTAACTAAGTGTTAAATAAATCAGGTCTGAACCTTGTTTTGTTTATCCAACGGACTAAATAGACTCATGTAAGTTATCTAATTTTCGTGATCAGATGTTGTTTGTACATAATAAAGTTCACATTCCTCCTCGTGGAACTTCACCATACGTAAAAGAGCACATGATCTTTAGTGCACAATGAAGTTGCACTCCAACATGTTCACAGAGACACAAACACTTGCGCACATTTAAACACAGACAAGCTCATTCTGTAAAGCAAAAAGAGAACTGGAAAAGATACCACAAGAAACATCTCTCAACGCCTTCCCTGTGAAGATTAAACAACACTCACCCCCCCCCCACCTTTTGATATCTTGAAATGAGACATTTTCTGGACACAAACACTTGCTTAGATGTCTGATTTTGCAGTGGAAGCCTGAAAGTAGATCTTATATTACATGAGAAAGTGAAAAATAGATTTTGGATGTTTTAAAGTGTTAGATATGATTAACTTGCACTGTTTCTTGCTTTACTCACCTCCATTTTCTTCTGGGTGTTGCTACTTCTGACTGATTAAAGCTTTAAAATGATAATCTGCTGTCTTGTAGTGCCACGGTCTGTCCATAGAAGGCTTCGTCCTCCCGTCTTCAACCACCAGAGAGGTGAGAGATCTGCTCCATTAGCCAACGTTTCATGATTTACAGGATAACTTAGGGCCCGGTCACACTGGCCATCCAAACCGTGCCGTGTTTAAGCACAATTACCCCCCAGCGCCATTCCCTTGCTGGAGAGTGTGGCCAGCAGTCACACTACTCTAATATGAAACAGACTTTACCGGGTCTCACACACGCACATGGCTCCTCTACGTCATCATGAAGCGTCTGTTTACATGAAGTGCGATCTCATCAGAGTCAGTACATTGAGACACAGACAACACTGCAATAACTTTGGAGGCTTTTTGACTTATGGTAAGTCGTTTTGGTCGGACACAGCCTTTTAACACCCCTGCTTTGTTTTAAATGATTGTCGAGAGATGCGCTCGCGGTGATCATACCTCATGGATAACATGCACTACCTGTGTGCTTATGCTTGTGCATTTGGTAAACCATGCCCAAGCCCACCTCTCCGCCAAGGCAGAGAAGTGAATCTTGCTCAAGCACGGCACGGATGCAGTCACACTGGCCATTCAAAAGCCTTACGGCTAAAGCATGCATAAGCACAGTACAGTTTGCCATTGTGACCACCAGACAATTTAACGAGTCCCAAGGGAGTTGCAAGTCATTTGGTCCAAGTCCCAAGCAAGTCTTAAGTTTTTCTGTTGTGGGCAAGTCAAGTCAAATTAAGTCTCAAAGGTTGTCAATTCAAGTCCACTCAAGTCACAAGGTTTCAATTCAAGTCGATCTAAGTTACAAGGTTGTCAAGTCAAGTCACAGGTTATAACTCGGGTCTATATTTTGAAGAGAGAAACCTTATCTTCCTAATGTAAATGTCTAGACAGGGGTGGGCAAACTACGGCCCGGGGGCCACATCCATCTCTGCTGGTCTTTTTAATCCCTAGTATAGAATAACCTAAATTAAATCATATCATGATTATGACTGCATTCATTTGACCTTGTCCTGTAATGCCTGGAGTTCCACCAGGTGGCACATTTGTGTTGTGTGTGCCCATTGGCTGCTTGCATGCTTGTGATCTCACTCCAAGCCTGTCTCCAATCAATCCATCAATCAATCAATAAAAGTGTGAACCTATAGCGCGGGGAACATGCTGCAAGTTGTCCGAGTCAGCTTGTCTCAAGTCAGGTTGAGCCGCAAGTCATTGTCTTTCAAGTCAAGTTGAGTCTTGAGTTGCAAGTTGCCAAATTTGTGACTTGAGTCTGACTCGAGTTGAGTCTCTATGACTCGAGTCCAATTGTCCTTAAAGAGAGAGAATTCTGCCTTTCCTGTGCTGTAAACATGGGTTCAAATTAAAAATCCTGGGTGTTATCTTTTTATCTTGTCCTTCAGATGACACCAGGTGAAATCAAGTTCTCAGTTCATGTGGAAACTGTCCTGAACCGTGTCCCTCAGCCTGAGTACCGACAGCTTCTGGTGGAAGCCATCCTGGTGCTCACCATGTTAGCCGATGTGGAGATCCCGCGCATCGGCTCCATCATCCACGTGGAGAAGATCGTCCATCAGGCCAACGACATGTTCTACAAAGATCAGGTGACTACCATAGATGCTGCATTCTCACAGCCACATCAGAGATCTTTAAAAGCACACAGTTAACCTGCTCTGCCCTCCCCCTCCTCCTCCAGACCGACCTGGGAGCTGAAGAGTCCATCCTGGAGAGAGACCCATCCACCGGGGTCTGCAAGTTGCTTTACGACAGCGCCCCAAGTGGCCGCTTTGGGAGCATGACGTACCTCACTAAGGCGGTGGCCGTGTATGTGCAGGACTTCTTGCCCAGTGGCTCATGTGCGGTGCAGTGAGGGGGGAGAGGGAGGGAGAAAGCACTGGTTGGAGAAGGAGAGTTTGGACTGATTTTACATCTGTTGACAAACAATAAATGAACAGGATCATGTGCCAGGATTTTATTTACCTCCACAGCTAACACACGGGCAGGGATTTTTATTAATTACAGTGACCCTTTCTTAACAGTTACCTCTTGAATTTATTAAGGGGTATTGGGGGCAAAACAGGTGCTTAGGTGCCCTCTTGGGAAAAAAAAAACTTTACTGGCTAAAACATGAAAAAGTTTCCTCTTAGGAGTCAAAACGGGCACTGCAGTACCCTCCTTAAAGATAAAACACATAGTTAAGTGTCCTCTTGAATCAAAGTTGAAGTGGTTTCCTG
This sequence comes from Halichoeres trimaculatus, assembly GCF_033239565.1. Classification (NCBI taxonomy): domain Eukaryota; kingdom Metazoa; phylum Chordata; class Actinopteri; order Labriformes; family Labridae; genus Halichoeres; species Halichoeres trimaculatus. Next base: position 155,177 of record NW_027437200.1, read on the forward strand.
GTTGTAAAAACACAAAAAAGAAAAATGTGCACTTCAGTACCCTCTTCAGTAACGAGAATGCGCTGCATGTGCCTTTCTTTTTCTTTTTGCCCCTGCCATAAAAAAGTCTGTGCCCGCCACTGATCTGAAATTCATCAAGTATAATCCAACACCCTTCCACTTTTTTTGTGTTATGCATGTATGAATCTACACAGACATTCACCTGCACTGTTTTACTTTGCTTTAACAAATATTTAAAGCTGGTTTAAGTCTTACCTGTTCCTCACATCACACTGTAACCCACACAGCCTGAAGGGGCAGATGTCTTAGGATTCTTTTTCACAGATTTGGTCTTTATTGTGGTCTTTTTTGGGAGATGTTGGAAAGTAGAACAAAAAGACAGCCCTGATTCAGTCTTTTTGGGCACAGTTGTTTTATCACAGGGAATCAGCACACGCGGTGGCTGAATAATGGAAGATTAGTATGAAGTATCAGCCTGAAAACACGCTGAGCATTTCTTTGTTCAAACAACGCTGAAGAAAATCTTATATGTCACTGTAGCTGGAATAATGACTGTAATTGATCATAACTTCTTAATAATTCTTGTTGTTGTAAGAGTCCCTGTCCCTCCAGCCCTTCATGCTGTACGATGTATAAATAATGACAAACGTAACACATTTATTTAAAACTTCTTAATTTCATACCAGACCTCAGAGGAAGGGACTAAGCCCTAACACTTTGCATGTGTCAGAATCAGTGTGTGAGTGATGGAATATTCTCTAGTTGTAATTATGATCAAATGTCTGATTGTGTGAAATAAAACCAGCTAATTTTTTAACAAAGGAATACTTTCTCGAGTTATTTGTTTTGTTTGTGTTTATGGGTTACATATGTAGAATAACTGGGTGATAAATCATGAAAGGGTGTTCTGCCGTTACTAAAACTTTTATACCTGCTAGTTGACACCTATAAACAAAGGAAACACTAAAAAAACAGTCACTTAATTCACACATAAAGCGTGAGGGCCGCACTGTGAGCGCCGCGGTTCTGGGGCGCGAGCCAATTCACACTGGATTTGTCTCTGGAACACAGCGCAGGGCAGCGCCCAGAGCAGCTGAATACCAGAGATCACAAGATCACAGGAGAACCACATGTTCCTGCAGGAATCCCATGGTGATTAAATAGCATGTTCAACCCACCTGGCCCTCCCAAAACTTCAGCACCTTCAGTCCATGCCTCCTCTTTTCGGTTGGTGTCCTTATGTGTTGTGTGTCAGATAGAAATATGAAGTCTTTCACCTCCAAGATTAATTTTCTTGTCCAGAAGGTCAGATTTCATCTGAATCTGACCTGCTGATGACTTCTGGCCATGCACCAGAGACAAAGTTCTGATAAACAAAGACTAGATTTATCATCGGGAGCCAGAACATGGTGCTTTTTTGAAAATGACCGGCTACTCTGACTGTTTATGTGCCTGATTTCCTGCTTGGTACGTTCTGCTCTGCTCTGGGTTTCTGCAGCGCACACCAGCCGAAGGTGATTGTTCTGTTTAATCACCAGCCAAAACTGTCTTTTACGTCTTGGTGTGTTATCCCCTTTTGATAAGCTGATCAGTAAACATGACAGCATTATATGACGCTGTGAAAATAGGAAGTCAGAACATAAGTGCTTGTGGGGCATATGATTGATCTTTCTACTTTCATTTCTTGGGATACTTATGGTCCTACGGTAAAATATTATACAAGGAGTTTAACCCTGAAATATTCATAACATCTTGTCACTTTCAGGCTAAAAGAAAAAAAAAACCTTGGAAAAATAAATATTTCAAGTTGTTTTGGTAAAAATAAAGGAGTGGGCAGGAGCTGAACCAAGCAGAAAAGAGGGATAGAAATGACGACGAGAGAATGGAGGAGAAACCAGAAGGTTCAAACATGCAGACGGCTACAGAGAGGAACAGAGCAGGAACAAAGTGAGGAAGAAGAGGAAAAGGAAGACAGTGGTGTGAGAGATGAAGACCAGAGGGTTTTCAGATTCAGGAAAAAGGTACAGTTACTGAAGAGGCAAATAATGAGGATAAAAAAAAGATTGCGGGGAGTCAGACGATCAACCCTCAGGTTCAGTTGAACCACATGTTGTTTTGATTCATTTCATATTCCAGTCTACAAAGATGATCCTCAATAAAAAAATTATGTGGTTTAAGAAAGATACCCTGGGTTGAGGTTGGATGTTTAAAGCTTTACAACTGATCTCATTTTATTACTGATTATAATGAACCACATCCTATTGTAGATAAACAGTGTACAGCTACAGCTGTGTCTGCTAATTTATTTGTTTGAAAAAAAAAAGTGTTTTTGTGGACCTTTTTCAAATTTTCTCCCTGCACTGACACCTGTGCTGATAGTAAGCTGTCATTACCATGTGTAACCAGTAAAGAGAACTGGTGATTGGATATGGAAGGTTAGCGACTCCCGGTGTGGGTACCAGAGGTTTGAAGAAGATACAATAATAAAGTTTGGAGCAAGTCAGCTCGTGCAAAAAGGCATGTGTCACGTTCATTTTAAAAAGATGAACAAAACAACAACGTCCCATGACACCTCGTCTAGACCTCCTGCCACCCCTTTGCCTCCCCCTCACAGTTTTTGTAAATGAAAGCAAACTCTCCTACATATGTTTAGATATGTTCTACAGTTTTACAGTTTTATTTAGCTGTTGCTTTTGTTCAAAGTGATGAACAACACAAGCAAGACTTTAGGCAGAAAGAAAACACTTGTTTGTGAGACAAAAGTGCAACAGGTTAGTTGGCTGCAGGTCCTGCCATTAAGTAAAAGATTTATTATTATTATTATTATTATTATTATTATTATTATTATTATTATTATTATTATTACTATTATTATTATTATATTATTTTGATAACGGTTGCTAGGCGCTACCCAAGTAGCTGCCTGTTGCAGCAGCTCTCTCGTCTTTGTCCGTTTCTTGTAATTTTTTCGTCTCTTTTTCGTCATCTTTGTATTTGGAGTGGATCATCACTTTGTATGGTTCATTGTCGGTCACGGACACCAAACTTTTTGTGGCTTCGGCGATATTTTTTACTACTTTTCTCCTGTGTTTGTCTGGAGATCCTACATGTAACCTTGGCTGCATTGTTTACATGCGAAATTAGCTGTTAGCAGCCTGTATCATGTCAATGCTAACTAGTGTAGGGCTTGATGATTTCCCTCGAGCTGAGGAGAAGGAGGTGAGGACAACGTGCTGGTTCTCGGATGTGACGACGTGGACCTGTCCTTCCATCCATCGTTGTTGGGAACGTGGGATCTCGCTCCGGGGGATGGATGAGCTAGCTGTGCTAACCCAGCGGCATCGTGCTGTTCACGGACGTGGCTGACGGAGCTGACATCGGACGCCAGCGACACATCGGAGGAGCTTCGCCTGCTGTGAGCAGACAGGATCCAGGAGACAGAGACTGAACAGACTGCTGGGGAGGCTCAGTCCTGGAGCCTGTGGAGGTGGAGACTGGCTGAGCTGGAGAGTGGTGGACGAGTGGTGGACGGGATGTCGTCATCTAATTTCTTATGGACATTTTTGCACTTTCTATACTCTTTCTTACTTTTGTTTTCTTAAATGCTGCGGTGACTCCTGAATTTCCCCTCGGGGATAAATAAAGTATTTTCTATTCTATTCTATTCTATTATTATTATTATTATTATTATTATTATTGTTAACATATTTAATTTAATTTAATTTATTTAATTAATATTTATAATTATTATTATAATAATTATTTTTGATAATGTAGAAAAATCCAGCCAACTAACCACAATTTATCGCTGCAACAATATACTTCAGCCTTTAACAACATTTAGTAACTAGACTCAGCTCTGAGTGAATTTTCTGCACTGAGACCTTCCGACTCATTCTGACCCCTGAGGCCAAAGAGAGGGAGGTTAAAGACAGACACCAGCAGATGGCAGCACATGCTCACAGGTTACTTCTCATTTGATTCACCCTTTAACTGTCAATTTTGAAATGCAAGTGATATTACTTTGATCTAATTTTTAACCCTTAACCCTAAATATTTCTGGTCAAAACATTACTATTGTGTCACAACTTAAGTATCTGGGTAGTTTTATTGATTCTAATCTCTAAGCACACTTAAAGAAAGTGTGCAGCAGGGTCAAATTTAGCCAAGTCAGTTTTAAATTTGTTAGAGATGCACTGACTTTTAACGCTGCCAAATTGTTTATGGATGCTATGATCATGTCACATTTAACATACTGTTTGTCAAGGGTCAAACTGGCAGCTCTTCATTCTGAAGTGCTTGACCAGAAGCCCAATAATTCACATCATTGTATTATATTAAATAACTGTCAATTACTGAGCTGGGAAGTCATCATAATACAAAACATCTGCCTAGTCTATAAAAATTCTACATATTACTGCTCCCCCTCCTCTAATCTCCCTCACAGTCCATTATAAAAGCACCCCATTATAGAAGCACCACAAAAGGTGACCTTGTAATTCCATTCAGAAAGAGCACTTTTGGTAAACAATCATTTTCCATCAGAACAATACAAAATTTGAATTGATACGCACAGCTCAGCACTTGCTGCACACTACCAACATTCACAGCACACTGAAGTGCAAAATTGAACACCCAATTATAGAAATGCAACACACAATTTAAATGGCAATGACTTATGAGAATTACCCATTTTTCCTTTTTAAAAATGTCTGTGTGGGTCCACTTCTTCAAACATAAAGTATCACACAAATATGTAGCACATCGTTGTTTTATTTACAGTGTTTCAGTGCAAAGGCATTTCTAAAGAAAATGTATGTAAAAACTACAGTCAGCATACTGTATTCTATTGATATGCAGTATTACTGTACAAGTAGAGAACACAAGGCAAATAGATTTACTCTAGTATCTGTTCTCTACTCTGAAGGTCCTGATGAGTCCAGCCACAGTGAAACAGCTGAGGTTTGGCTGGACTCTCAGGCCCGCCTCTCTTATGCTTAGACCATGATTCAGAACATGGTCAACAATAGTGGCCCAGATCTAATTAGGAATGATTGCTCTCCTCCTCTTTCTCCTCCTTCTCCTCTTTCTTCTTGTCCTCCTTATCCCACTCTTCCTCCTCTTTGTCCTCCTTATCCTACTCTTCCTCCTCCATTTCCTCCTCCTCCCTGTCCTCCTACTCCTCCATCTCCTCCTCCTACTCCTCTTCCTCTTCCTCCTCAACCTCTTACCCCTCTCCTTCTTTGGTTGTCGTTCGTCCATTGTTCAGTGCTCACTAAACAAAGCAGAAGCTCAAGGCCCTTTTATGCTACAGTTCTCCTGACTGAAAATTGCTCACCCAGGTCGTGTGTTTAGAGATTTGTATAATTGTGTGTGGTGGGCAGTCTAATTACCAAACTATATAGAAAATATAGTAATGAAACATAGTTCCTTTTTCAGTTGGGCACAACATTACTTTTCCCAAGAACCAATTTGACAGCAACACTACCTCGGCTGCACACAGGCACAACAGTCACCACCCTCACTGAGACTGGTGCTTGCAATAGCATGCAGAGAGCAGCCAGTCATCATGGCTTTATTGTTTTTCTTGTCGAGTGTGCTGTGGCATTCTCAGAATATAAAGTCTCAGGGTCTCAGGATTTATACGGTCTGTTCCTTTTTCTGATTGCACCTACAGTTTTGTGACAAGTGCAGGCAGTTTGACATGATGATATCAGTGGTAGGATCTTGTGAATCAACAGTTGGAACCAACTCTCTGGTGGCACTTAGTCAACAATAATCACCATGGCTTTGGATGGGCCTCAGCTGACATGTTAACATTATTAAAGTCACACACATGAAAAAATAAATAGCTTATGTATGCATGTTTTTACAAACAATATCATGCAAATTTGCTTTACTGACTTTTTTATACAGATGTGCTCATTGTGTTGGTATGCATTGCAAGAGAACCAGGACGCCTCCTGATCCTTCTCCATCAACAAACTGTGCCAAAAGAGGTGAGAGGAGAATGGCGTCAGATTAATAAATCTTAAGGTACTTTGGTCAGACAAATAGTACCACATTTCCAACAAGAAGATAACTTAAATATTTGGGAAATTCAAGACTAAGACAAACTACTGAGTGACATACTATATCTGTAAAGTACCCGTCATGGTTTGAAAGCCAACAGCGTGAGAAAAATTACTAAATTCACAATTACAAAGTACCCTGCTCTGGCACTGTAGCAAAAATAGCTGAGTGTACAGTTGCCGGGTACCCTGCTTCTTTTCCACTTGAAGTGTGGGAAAATAGTAAAATTTAAACTTAGATGTACACTTAAGCCCCAGATTATTCATGCCCTTATTAAACACAATGCATTTATTTTTTTTCAGTTACAAATTAGTATTTTACTTCAGATGTTACTTAAATATGACACACAAGAAAGTCTGAAGCTATAACTAATTTATTTAAGATAGAAAGTGTAAATAAACATCTTAAGCAGGGTGAAAACAAAAACTCACAGTGTCCAAAATTATTCATACCCTGCCTCAATAATCAATTGCAAAGCCTTTATTTTTTATTACAGCCTCCAAACAATTTTTATAATTGCTAACAAGCTTCTTGCAAGTATCAGCAGGAATTCTGGACCATTCCTCCTTTGCAAATGTTTCTAGATCTTTGAGTTTTGAGGGTTTCTGTGCTGTCACCTGTTTCTTGAGCTCCATCCATAGGTTCTCGATGGGGTTTAAATCAGGACTCTGACTTGATCACTTCATAACGTTAATGTCATTGTCCTGGAACCATTTTTTCACCACCTTGGCCGTATGCTTTGGATCATTGTCCTGCTGATAGGTCCAACGCTCCCCCAGGTTCAGGTTTCACTGCTGCCTGCTTGAGGTTTTCTTCAAGAATCTTGATTTACTGCTCTTTCCTCATGATTCTTTCCACTTTAACCAAGTTGCCAGGCCCATTTGCAGAGAAGCAGCCCCACAGCATAATGCTTCCACCTCCATATTTAACAGTAGGAACTGTGTTTTTTGGTTTGTAGGCTTCACCCTTTGTCCCTCAGATGAAAGCCACATCTCTGTGCCCAAAAAAGCTGGACTTTTGTTTCAACAGAACACAGCCTTTGAATTTGGTACGGTCTTTCCCTGTTAGCGCCTATTTCCTCGTCACCATCGATTACAGTTTGTGTCTTACTGAGGGAGAGGAGACAACTTTCTACTGTATCTAATGTCCTTAGTGGTCACATAGAGCTCATACAACCCCACTTCAAAAAACTGAACTATCCCGTTAAATTCATAATAATTTAACAAACAAGAACATTTTTAACCACAGTTTTTAACCTATATGTGGCACTACAATGGTGACAAAAGTACTAAAATAGTTGCCCCTATTTCATTTTTTTTTAAGGTCACACAAGACTGCTGTTAACGTCTGTCTTCTTAGATTATAATGTTTCACCGCAGAGGGCGCTCGGTGCTTTAGGTGCCGCATCAGTAGCTGACGTGAAGAAGCAGAAGAAGTCAGTATTACTGAGACTGAATGAATGTACCGAGTCCTCCTGTTCAATGTGTTTTGTTTTGCTTTACAGGTAAGGTTGGGATACAGACAACATCTAAATGACAGAGAATAGTAGTTCAGGTTACAGGTTAAGTGCCTTACGATGTGTGACTGAGGTGGCGAATGGGAGTGAGTTTGCTTGGTTTTGTGTATGACTCTGCGCCGTGACTGTTAAGCTAGGCTTTAAAATGGCTGATTTGCCGTCCGCCCATTTAGTGTTTGGAATGGTAATTATCCAGGTTTATACATGTTCAAGATGTTGATGGTCAGGGTGTGTACACGAGTCTGCAGCTGAGGCGCATGTGTGGTAGTGTGGATGTGTCTGTGTGTTTGTATGCTTGGTAGAGCTAAGCCGTGAAACGGAAGTGTGGTCCTGTAAGAGCCCGAATCTGTGAGTCCCGCTAGAATCAGTTTTGTTTTTCATGCAGTGTTGAATTAAAGTAGCAGTATGTAATTTTGTTAGTCAGAGCAAAGAGACCTGCTTCATGATAAATTCAGGCACATGATATTGATAAATAAATACAGTTCATTCAGGTACATGATATTGATAAATAAATACAGTTCATTCAGGTACAGGATATTGAAATTATGTCATCTTTATATTTCATGAATCTAAGTTAAGAAGATGTTCAGCTGCAGAGAGTATGAGACTGGACCAATGTATTTTAGTAGCTGACGTGAAGAAGCAGAATAAGTCAGTATTACTGAGACTAAATGAATGTACCGAGTCCTCCTGTTCAATGTGTTTTGTTTTGCTTTACAGCATCATTAAATGTGTTGCATCAGAGATGACCTGGCCCATCATTTCATAAGTGTAATATATATAACAACTCAGGCATCACTTTTGTCTTTTAATATCTTGTAATAACAAACTTTTCTGGACTTGTCAGGTGCATGTGGCTCATTTTAACCCTCTGACTCCCTCTTTGGGCTCTAATTTTGTAGACCAGGCGCAGGCGCACCTGCCCTGCACCGGCCTTCGCCGCGCGGGCCTAACGCACTTTGCAAGTTTCCTGCAGTACCAAGAGAGGCGCACTTGAAGGCGCAGAGAGGCGCAGGGGTGCGCTTCCACACCTCCCTCCGTGCATATGGTAGAGAGGAGGGAGGAGAAAAGCCGTGAGTGGGTTTAACACAGCCGAGCGCTGTCTTCACCAATCAAATGAGTGCCTCTCCTTGCCTTTAAATGCCCTGCAGCTGAGTTGAGCGTCTGATTGGTCTAAGTGATCCCCAGCACCGCGGAAACAGTGCTGGTAGCGGAGACGGTCAGAGCCGCTGTCCCTGCAGCAGGAGAAAGGACAGCAGGGTGCATTGGAGGACACGGAGCGCCTCACCGTGTGGACCAGCTCCAGGGACAGATGTAATCAATAGGAGTAAAAAAATGAAGAGACAGTTACACAGCTGGCTTATTCATTCAGAATACTTTTGATCCACCTGCACTCCTGGTTTGTCATCACCAAATAGCAGAACCTTTGGTGATATACTGTATACTCTCCTGGTGTCTCCACCTTATCCTCCTTACAATAATATACTCCATCTTTTTAGATCACGTTAAATTTAAAGACTAAAACAGAGAAATATGGGAAATCACGGGTAAATCCTGAGTGACATACATTTATTTTGTCTCTTTTTTCTTCGTCTTTTCTCTCCCTCTTTTCTTTGAATTAAATGAAATGAGAGAACCAGATATACTCAGTATCAGATGTTAAGGCTGTTTATTGTTTAATTGTAAGATGTGCATCAAACTTCCAGCTGTCGTCAGGTTAACTTTCCATTATGACAAACGGCTTTAATCTGACATCAGATGTGACGGGACAATTAATATAGATACAAATGTTTATGCTGGTTCACATTAAATAGTGATTGCTGTGATTGTTTATTGCATTACAATGTGCCTGACACTCTGGAAACCTGCCTCTGAGGCTTTGTTGACATGTGTGCACATGTGCGCCTGTCACCAAATTACAGCTGGGGATGGTGCGCTGCTCTTTGCATCGGGAATAGACCAGGTTGGAGCTGGCGAGCTTTCAGCGCACTTTTTCAGCACGAAACATGAGTTTTCTGACACTTCCCCCTGGTGTGCTGGCATCTCCCCCAGGTGTGCTGACACACCCATCTCTGCACAGACAGTCTACCAAATTGTCAAACTGGCAGCGCAAGGCGGTGCGCCGCACAAAATTAGCACTGCGCAGGGTCGTCAGGCTTTGATAATTGATAATTTACAATTTATTGACCAATTAGTGGACAGATTGTCTTGAATTTGACAGACCTGTCCTCTTGAGTGGATGCCATGCTCCTGAGCATTCATCATCATCAAACAGTATGAACTTAATTTTAACATAAGCCGCGTTTCCACCAAGCAGTCCGGGTCGGTTCGTCTCGGTACGGTGCGCTTTTAGCGGCGTTTCCACACACTCATCCCGGGACGGATCCCTAAAAACCGAGACGAGCCGTCCCACTTTTTTGGGACCCTTTCGTATGGGTGCCAGACTGAACTGATCCGCTCTCGGAAGGTGGAGCAACACACTGCAGACCGTTGATTGGTCAAAAGAATTGTCACTCACCCCGACAGCTGCTGCATTTCTCCTGGCGGCACACAGACTTCTCTGAAACGAAGCTTGATTGCACTTTGTAACTGAGAGTTACATGAAAATCACAGAGAGGACGAAATGCTGCATGTCTTCCATCCGTGCTCTTTGTTTACTGTGTCGCGTTTTCTTCTTTGTTGGATTTAATAGCGGGGTAAGCTGCTACGGCGTCGCGCTATTGTTTACCAGCTGCGGCTTCCGGCATCCGGCTTACATGCCGCCCACCACAAGGGTACAGTTTGCTGTGGAAACGCAAACGGGATCAGACTTAACTGTCCCAAACCGTCCCAAACCGTACTGAACCGACCCGTACTGCTTGGTGGAAACGCAGCTATACATTAATCCTCACAGTGATGCCTGTTGGGAGAAATGTTTTGAGCGCACACACACACACATATACATATATATATATATATATATATATATATATATATATATATATATATATATACATGTATATATATATGTTTATATATAAATATATACATGTATATATATTTATATATATAGGTCAAAAGTGCGGAGGATATCAGCCTTTGTTCTGTAAGGAAAGCTCACAAAGTTCACTGTAACAGTAGCCCAAACCCTACAGTGTGCAGTTATAATCTGAACTTTACTAAAACTAACATAAAATCTATATTTAGACTTAAACTGTAGAGGTAAAAACAAAGTTTTATTGGCTTTTTTTTTTTTAATTTGAATTTTTTTTTTTGTTAATTTGTAAACCCAAAGACACAACAGCAAAATGTTGTCATGGGGAATCTGTAATGATACAATGTTGCCTCAGGGCAACATTTGCATTTTTCCATTTCCAATAACTAATTAGCAAATAAAGTTCATTTAACTTTTAGGGATTAAGCTTCACTTCCCTATTAATATGAAAAAAAAACTTCCATGCCTGAGAAAGGCCCAGTTAAAAAAAGTTTATGGACTGGAGAGAAGTCTGCAAAAAAGGGTATGTCATTCTTTCCCTCTTGAGAGTGTGACCTCCAGAGGGTCATGTGACAAATTCAAACACGGTTGTTGGTTCCTTAAAATCTTTTCTCTTTTTTAATCGTGTTGCATGACAACTGGGATGTATTGTGTCAATGTAAAAGGCCAAAAATGGGTAAGATAGAGGGTTAGACTGTGTTTTTTTTGGTGATTCCATAAATCATTAATTTCTTTTTATGCTTTGAAAAACATTTGAACATATTTTCACATTTTTTAACTTTGTTTTATTTTAAATTTTAAAGCTGATAAGCTTTCTTAACCCTCTGATGCCAGCCGGTAACTTTACAGACATCAAATATTTGAAATCAACATTTTCTATGCCCATAAAAACACTTCACAGGAGTTAATCTGGGCTCGGGCTGATCCGCAGTAACCACCATAAGCCAGAGGGTTAAAGTCTAATAAGACAGTTTTTACTAAAAAAAGACCTAAGAGGGTTAGATTTCACTCTTTGCAGTGTGAAGTCTGTGGTATCACTCTCAGTGTTTCACAACTAGCTGAAAACTCTGTGTGTCTGACTCTGAAACATGGTGTTCAGAGTCCGAGGTCTCAAAGTGCTGAACTGACAAAAATACCTGACTTGAGTATAGACATGAGAAAACAAACAGGAAAATAAACACAGACACAGGATCAGTTTGGACCTGCCTGACAGTATCGACATCTTATACTTTATCATGTGTGCACACACACAGGTGGCATGTCCCACACAACACCATCATGCTCATCCATCTTAACATCCTTTCAAAACAGAGAGAGAAAAAATTTTTTAGAGCTGAGATCATGTTTTGAACCAGGCTATAAACATGTTGGTTTCTGGTGCAAAGATTGACTTTTTAAAATGGGTGTGTTTACGGTTTCTGGAGCTTTGGGCCAGAATGACTCAATGACTCCCGGGATTTAATTTAGCGCACAGTTCTTTAATTCAATCCTGTCCCCTCTGTGACAGTCTGTGGGAGTTAAAGCTGAGATGTAATGCAGCAGTAGTGTCCACAGGAGGATGGCAGAAAAGAAGAGGGAGAAATGGACAGTGCCCTGTTGGGGGGCCAAAACGTATGCTACAGTGCCTTCTTGGGAGCCAAATAATGCTAAGGGGGGCCAAAATATGTTCTACAGTGCTCTCTCAGAGGCAAAACAAATGTGCCAAGGTGCCCTTTTGGGAGCCAAATCACATGCTAAAGAACTCCCTTAAAAGTGTAAAGTTTCTTAAATACCCTCCTGGGAGCCAAAATGTGCGCTTGGATGCCCACTTGGCAGGCAAAATGCTAACCGAGGTGTCCTCCCAAGGGCCAAAAAACACTTAAGTGCACTCTTGGGAGGTGAAATGTGCCAAAATGTCCCCTTGAAAGCCAAAATACACGCTAAGGTGCCAAAACTTGTGGTAAAATGCCTTTTTTTTTGCTCAAACTGTTGGCTTAAGCGTCCCCTTGAGAGAGGAATAGCACACTAGCACACTAAGGTGCATTTTTGTAAGACAAATCACATACTTAAGTGCACTCTTTTGGCCAGAATGGGCACTTAGGTGCCCCTTTTGGGTGGAAAACTGACACTTGACTGGCTAAAGCATTATGAAGTTCCCTTCAAAGTCAGTTGGAGATAAACGCATGCTAAAGTGCTGTCTTGAGTCAAAATGGGCACGAAAGGCCCTCCTAATTTCAAAGAACACACTAAAAAAAACAAACATGCTGGAGTGTCCTGGAAAACGTGTAGTATTTAGCGCCCTCTACAGTGACAAATATGTGTAGCAGGTCCTTTTTTTTTCTTTTTGCCCCTGCCCTTTTGAAAAGTCTGCATGCCACTGTTACACAGCAGATAAAAGCAGACACACACAGCCGGCGTGTTATGAAAATGCACTTTGCTCTGTTGAAGCCAGAAGCTGTATGTGGGTCAGAGAGAGTCCAGCATTCAGCAGTGTTTACAGACAGGAACACACACACACACACACACACACACACACACACACACACACACACACACACACACACACACGGGTTGTTTTCCTCCAACATATAGATTACATGGCAAACAGCTTTACTGTCGGATTCCCTGAGGCCTACTGTCACCTTGACCATGTTTTTAAGCTTGCTTATTCATCCCAGCATGAGTCAGAGGAGTTTGTTCTCCTCTTGTGTAACATTTTTTTGGCTTTGTAGACTCTGATTTACATTGAGAAATTTAGAAAAAGAAAAAATTAAGGACAGCTTTGGAGACGTGAACATAACAAAGAAACATGTTTATTTATTAAAACCACAAGCTTTGATTGGTTATTTTTCCTTTAATGCCTCCAAACGCCACTAGAGCACCAGTTAATGAAACAAACTGTTACATTGCCAATGTGTCTTCAGATTTCAACCCACCAAAATCAGATGGAGACTCAGTTGGAGACTCAGACGGAGCTGCCTGGCATCAGTACAAGGGATTTGGCAAAGGACCTCTTTCACAATACATGTAATTTTGCCCACAGCCCAATTTTTTGTTTATTGTGTGGCATTTCTAGTACACCCAGAGACTCCCAAGAATATACCTTTAGAAGATCCAAAAGTCATCCAGGGCCTGTACTATGACCTATTTTATGATCATTGCCATAGGTGTGAGCCAGGGTGCACACTTTACCCCAAAACTTACTCAAACACAAATAATCAATCATCAAATTGGGTCCAATCACCTTCACTGAAGTCTGGTGCATCTTTTGAAATCAAATGTAAAGCTAAGTATTACAAGTGAAAGAAGTTATTGAATTTTAACTGAAAAAAAAGATTTTTTTTCCATGATTTTTTTCAACAAATTCAATTCTTTAGAGATGTGTCTGACAAACGTACAGTTGCTGTACACCTAAAATACTTACAAATTATTAGGCCACATATATATTCTCAAGGTGGGAAAAAAATCATCAAATTCTGAGAGCGGTAAAGTTGTTCAATTAACAGGTTGGGTTACTGTGGTAGAATCAGGATATTGTTCCATATCTTGTATATCAGGGAACCTTTAAATATTTGTTCAGAATTCATCCTTTAAGTATGATTTCATTTAGAATTTGGATGCTGGATTCAAAACAAACATTTCACATGAAATGTTATTCATTTTAATATTGAGCAGCCACAAAGGGCCTGTATATTATGCCTTTGTGATGAGATAATAATGAGCCATTGATACAAGTAAAAACCAATGCATTTTTGGATTGTTGTAATCAGATTGTTTATATCTACAATGACAGCAATACATAAACATTACTTCTGTCAATTTCTGTTTCTACTACTTATATATACATGTAATGTGTTTTATGGCCTTTGTGTCTTTTTGCATAGCAATGGCTTGGACAATTTTAATTTGTAGACTGGAACTATAGTAAGGGAAAGGGGATCTGAGAAATCCATAAGATGTATGATTGGCTGGTTATTTCATAGAATGGAGTCTTTGAATTTCACCCACAAATTTAAAGTTTCCTTACAAACAACAGCTAAAGTAATGACACAAACAACATAGGGGAGAACAGAGTAAGTTGAGCCTGTGGGTAAATTGACCCACCCCTGTCTCTCGGAAACGGTACGAATCAGTGGTCACATGACTCTGGATTTAGTTAGCTTGCTTCATTTCAAGCTCTCTGTAGTGAACAGAAACACAAGTTTGAGTGGTAAGTAAATTTTATTCTCCAAAAATAATTTTTCGCATGTCGAAGTAAATTTTCTACATATCACGAATAATGACTATAAACTCAAAATTATTGTAACTATATTTAAAAAACATAAATCAACTATGTTGCTGAACTATCAATGTGTAAAAGCATGTGAATTGTGTAGCTAGGTATTAGCCTGAATTGCTAGGCTAGGTTGTTTTTAACAAAATGGTGGCTGTGGGGTAAAGTGAGCCAAACTGCTTTGGGTAAATTGACCCAGTGGTTTAACTTACCCATCAATGATGCACTAAAGTGTCAGAGGTAAAACGTGTTTAAGTGTAGTAATCAAGCGGCAACCTCCGGTCTAAGAATATGAGACGATGCTGAAGTGCTAAAATCTGCTGTTTCTGGAGTTTTCCCTTGAGGCTGGCTCCAGAAGTACCAGAGGTCACATACACACCAAGCCAAAAAAGTTATTTTTCAAAGCTGAAATTAACCTATTTACAGCCTGGTTCAAAAAACGTCTCCTGTCTGAGTCGCTAATTTTACTATCAGCACCCATTGTACGGGGGGTGAATTTTTTTTCTAACTCGGCCATTGGGAGGATATTAAGATTGTGAGCTCCCCGAGTAAGAGGCACAGCTGAGGGTCATGTGACCAACAGGCGCCCTATGGCTGTGGGCGAAGCCCTTGCCACTACCAATATGGCAGCTATAGCCAATGTGCTGCATTTTCCGTTTCAGAAAAAGATGGGTGACATCGGCAAGACTACGTCCATGTTTGATACAGTCTATGGTAGTAATACATAATGATTTGTTTTGTTGTTGTTTTTTAATTTGTGTAACATTGTAGACAACCTAGAATGCCGAGAAAATACAGCAGGAAGACAAACTGGGGCTCATCAACCCTTGAGGAGTGGCCACAGAGAGAAGTATTGACAGGGCAACCTTATGCAGATTCCTAAGAAAGAAAGAAAGAGGGAGGGGAAATGACAGTGGCAGGCAACACAGGGACAGCAAACACAAAGAGGGTCTTCACGGAGGAGATGGAGGAAGACACTGCAAACCATGTGAAAAAAATTAAGCGTAGCTTTAGTTCATGCAGGTCACGACGTCAAGCTCTAACAACATAGCTGTCATCATCAGTGCAGATCAGCTGATGGCTCGGCTGACTCCCCTGTCCACCTCCTATTGGAAAACTGCTGTTAGAGCGGGCTATTTAAGCTGCTCCTGTCAAACCTACTTCCTGCTTCCTCTGCTGGCACTTCACAACCCACCTCCACCCCAGATCCTCCTGTTATTTTATTCATGTTTGCTCTGCTCTGTCTGGGTTTTTATTTTGCTGCTGCGCTCCCTGTTTATGCCGTTCATGATGGCTCATGATGGGCAGGAAGGTGTGCTCTTCCTGCCTCAGGCTTTCCACGCAAGTGGAAGAGCAGGGAGTCCCTGAACAGAACCATACCGCCAAATGTAAATTGTGCAAGTCAATAAAGTTTATTTTTGACAAAGTGGTCCTGACTGAACTGGCTGACCAGTTCCATGGCCGAAGAAATCCCGTGATCTAGCCTACGAAATGGCAGAGAAAAACAATATCCCTGTCCCTGAGAGCTGGAAGGCTAACTGTTCAGCAGGTAGTGTAGAAGAGATCACAATTTAACTCAGGTGAACAGATAAGATTGTTTTTTTCGTGAAAGGCTTGCCTGTAAAATAAATATTCTGAATATTGAACTTGAGTTTCAATTTGGTTTGTTGTTTATTTAGTTATATTCTAACTCTGCTCAAGTTGAAAATTGAAAAAGTCAGAAGGTCAACTTACCCCCATGTGGTTCAATTTACCCTTTGGGTGGAGCAATTTACCCCTTAGCTGGGGCAAGTTGAGCCACAAAGACCTTTTTTTTTTTACATGTTATATTTCCATGACCAATCATTATGGATGTGTTCTAATTATTTCCATTGACATGAGACATCATGAAATTAATGTACATGTGTTGATTTTACTTCAGTTACATTCCCACTTGCCTATAGGTCAAACCATGTAAAAAGTGGCTCTCCCCTATAAAGTATGAAGACAGTCGAGATGGTTTGGAAGCCATGTTTGAACTTGTTGATTGATGACTCTGTGCCGGATACATCCTTCTCCAACAGCTTTAGATCCTCATTAAATCCTGTTCTGATGAGGAGCTCATGACACATACACATATATAAAACCAAACTAGAATGACTCCCCCAGGACTTCTTCTGTGTTTGAACAGCTGTTTTAAACTGGAGATCCACTGACACGTACAGCTTAAAGCAGGGGTGTCCAACCTTTTCCCCTCCAAGAGCTACTTTTAGAAAAGCAAAACACCAGAGAGCTACTCATGTTTCACAATATTTATTTGTGAATATATTTATAGGAAACAAAATTATTGTAGTATTGCCTGAGCATTTATCTAAACATTAACACATCTTTAGAGTTCAGAAACTTGCATTTTACATAAAAAGATAACATTTTATGCTTTGTTTGCATGTTTGTTGAAGTAAATACCTAATTTCAGTTGGTCTGAACATAAATATGCCTTTATGAACAATCATAACGTATACAAACATTCACACAGGACATGAACTCACTCAGTGGGATGCCTGGCACTGCATGGAGGAATCAAGAGAGGTGTACTGTGGAGTGTAGCCACTTAAGTTCACCCTGATACAGTCAGATAAGTGTTCATCAGTCAGTCTCACACAGGTAAGTAGACCCAAACAAAGCAGACATTTTTAGAGCTACCTGATTAAGATGATTATAGTTGTCTGGCTCTACAAGGCTCCAGGAATGAGAGAACTGCTGTTGAGACGTAAGCTGCACATTATTTTGAATGTTAATAATCTCAGGACGCGGTCACACTGGCCCTCCAAAACGTGCCGTGCTTAAGCACGATTGCCCCCTGCAGCGCAGATCCCCAGCTGGAGAGTACGGCCGGCGGTCACACTACCCCAATATGAACCAGACTTTAGCAGTATCAGACATGCGCACAGCCCGCCTACGTCATCGTGAAGCATTTGTTTACATGAAGCGCAATCTCATCAGAGTCAGCACAATGAGACACAGAGAGCACTGCTCCAACTTTAGAGACTTTTGGACTTATATTAAGTCGTTTTCGACCGACACAGCCCTCTAACACCCCCGTTTTGTTTAAAATGACCGTCGAGAGATGCGCTCGCTGTGATCATACGTAACGGATCGCACGCACTGTCCTGTACTGTTTGGGGATCATAAAAGTAAGACAGAAATTTTGTCTGCTATCCGTGATGTACAAGTGGGAGCAAATACTGTAGCCAGGAGAGTAGGGCTGGACAATTAATCAGATTTTAATCGTGATTTCAATTTTGCCATCTGACAGTCATAAAAACAATATAATCGAAGAAAAACAAATAATATGCCACACCGTGTAGATGTATGCAAGTTCCTGTGCGCCATAGCTCTTCTGTGTTCCATGTGCAGCCACAGCGAGTGTGTGTGACTTATCAATAATACTGTATGTGCCACTTGCTGGTTCTTTAAAGTTGTGTTTAAATCAGTACTGAAGTTTTTGAATAAATGGATAATTGTGTATATTAATCGTGATTTCAATATCACTTAAAATAATTGGGATTCTTATTTTAACCATACTTGCCCAGCCCTACAGGAGAGTGACTGCGCTGTCTGAGGATGCCGTACAACAACTGGATTCGGACATTAAAAGGTGCAAATGGTATTCCATTCAATGCGATGTGTCAGTGGACTCAGGTGACACAACCCAATCATTCGCATGGTTTTTGAGGACTTTTCAACCATGGAAGAGTTTTTTGCTCTACTTCCACTTAAAACTACCACCAGTGGAGTGGACATTTACAGTGTCATCAAGGACTTTTTTTTGAAGACAAAGATACCCTTGGAAAATCTATAACCACAGACGGGGCGCCAGCTATGATAGGTCGTCATTCTGGGTTTATTGCACACTGTAAAAACGACCCGGACTTTCCCAAGATTCTGACCTATCATTGCATTATACATCAACAAGCAATATGCGCCAAAGTTCTTGATTTTGACCACGTCATGGGACCAGTCTTCAAGATTATCAACTCCATTTGGGGCAAAGGCAAAGCAGCACAGGAGCTCCAAGTTGTTTCTGGAAGAATGCGCAGCGGAGCACGGGGATCTCCTCCTTCACACGGACGTCAGGTGGCTAAGTCGCGGTAAGATACTGCAGCGCTTTCTTTCCTTGCTTGATGAAATTAAGACCTTTATGGAAAGTAGAGGAGAGGACACAGCTCTTTTAACTGATGCAGAGTGGCTTCTTGATCTTGCATTTCTGACTGATGTGACTGAGAAAATCAATCAGCTGAACACACAATTGCAAGGCAAGGATAAACGTGTTTCTGACATGATCAGTGCTGTCAGGGCATTCAGTGCAAAGCTCTCATTGTACATTCTGCAAGTGAGAAACCAAAAATTGCAGCACTTCCCCTCTGTGTCAAAGATGTGTGAAACTCATACAGGTACAACCAGTGTTTTAAATGTTTCCAAATACTGTGACCTACTGGCAAGGCTTGGACAGGAGTTTTCTGACAGGTTTACTGATTTTGACAAAGTTGAGCCTTGTGTGACATTTATGGCAAATCCATTCATGGATGTGGAGCAAAGTGAGCTATCAGGTCAGATGGCTGAACTTTTCTGTGTTGATCCAGTGCAGACAGAAATTGAGATTATTAACAACCAAAATAATGTGCAGCTTACGTCTCAACAGCAGTTCTCTCATTTCTGGATCCTTGTAGAGCCAGACAACTATAAGAATCTTAACCAGGTAGCTCTATCTAGTATCTGATCTAGTACCACATTTGAAAGTGGCCTGAATCTGATTTAAAAAGGTCAGATTCAATGCGACTTGTGCTGTTCACACTGTCAGAAACAAATCAGATACAGGTCACATTTGAGCCAAAATATCAGATTCAGGTCACTTTTGAGCCAAAAAATCCAATTCAGGTCACTTTTGACTGCAGTGTGAACATAGCCTTAGACCCTAGTTCAGACAACTGAGATAGAGAGAGAAAAAACAACCAAACAAAGGGCCACCGAAGAGGGGTTTCTTTGGTGTCTAATCTCCTCTGACACACGCTGATTCCCAGATACTCTAAGACAGCCTCACATGGGAAGAATTCAGGGACACAAACATAAGATGAAGACAAATGAGATGTTTTGTCGATTTTTTGATGCATTTATTGAATTATTAGCCTGTTAAGCTTTCTGTTTCTACTTTCTGTCACTGCTTGGTGTTGTTGACATAAGCCAGTTATGACCTGATTTGCATATAATTTGCATACTGAAGACACTGCTGTCTTCAGTATGCAAACCAAAATGTAAACATAACTACAAATGAAATATCCAACATCTGATGTTTTTGAAAATATGCAAACCCTGGCCTTCAAGCCCCTCACCCTCAGTGACAGAAAGTCATCTCAGTACTCCCTCCTCACTGTCCTGAAAGATGTCAGCTCACTTTACAGGAGACAGAGATAAGTGACAAACTTCACCATGAACTGTCACCGAATCCCCTATCAGAGGACTCCTGGCTTCCATTCAAGGCCTGTCTATGCTCGCGGGCCTTTCTGGGCAGCTGGATTCACTGTGAGATCTGGTCAGATGAGGGCATCTGTGACCTCTCTTCGATCCGTTTGTCCCGGGGAATTATTCCAGGCTTTTTTCAGAACAAATCAAAGTCTAAAGTACAGACATTCGTGGCCATATGAGGTTTTTCATAGACAGGGGATTGTGGACTGAATGTGCTAGAACAAACACAAGCACATTTGACCTTAAATCAACCTGGAAAATGTGCCGAAAAAATAAATGAAAGCATAAAGAAAACAGATATGTGTGTGTAAAGAGGTTAGAAGCTGAGCGTTTAAGTTTCCAATAAGTTTTCATTTTGTTCACCTGAAGTGTTATATTTTTCTGAAATCATAGTCAAATTAAAATGTATTTCCTTCTTTCAGATCACTGATGATGATTTCCTACCCATTTAAAAACAAAAAATGCTTGGTTTACAATGTCAAACATTTTATTTAGTTTTAATGTGTTTAACCTCGCTCAAATTTGGAACCTGCTTCCTTAAAACATTGTTTTTTTTATCTTAAAGGAGTGAAAAAAAATACCTTAAAAAAATTACACCATTGTTAGCTTTTGTTTTTACTCTTAACAAACAATTCATGCATCATTTTAGTTTTTTAAAAACCTTTAAAAAATTCTGGACTTGTCAGGTAAATGTGGCTAACATTAAGTATGACAAGACTAGGGCTTGACATTAACATTTTTGCTCACCAGCCACTGTGGCTAATGGTTTCCCAAAGTTACTAGCTAGTCATCATTTTCCCTAACCACAATTGTGTTGTTTGATAACTATGTTTGATATGATGAAAGCCAACTATGGCATGCTAAAGTTTGCTTGAACTAGATTAACAACATTTTAAAATGTGAATGACCCCCGTGCACACTCATATCAAGACTAGATCAATGTTTCACACCACAGGTCATTGTCAGGTATTCGGCTCTGAAACGGTTGTACTCCTTTGATATGAAAATATGTAGACTATTGAGACAAAGTAATATGAAGTTTATTATTGCATCTAATTAAAGTTGTGAAATTTGGTTAAAAATTAATTAAAAGATAAAAGAGAAGATAAACACTTAACTGAAAAAAATCCAGCTAGAAACACCATCTGATTAAATATTTATTTCCAACAGTATATTTGGGCAGTAATAAACCAAGTACCATACTGTTTTGACCATAAGTCACTCCATAGTATAATCATGCATTTGTTTTGAAGTTCTATCAGTCAAAAAATGTGTCATAAAGAGGAAAACAACAAACGTCACACTGGACTTAAAGTCACAATTATTTATAATGATTTGGTGTGTTTACAGTATTTTCAGAGTGAAATTTCTTTGACAAGTGTTATTAGCAGTGTTGGTAATGACGGCGTTAGAGTATAACAGCGTTACTTAACGGCGTTATTTTTTTCAGTGACGTGTAATCTAATTAATTACTTTTCCCATCGTTGCAACGCCGTTACCGTTACTGAGAATGTGAAGTAACAGTTTGGTTGAATAAAGCACAAGAGTCAGGTTTTGGCCACACATCACTAAGCTGGAGCGAAAAAAGGGAGGGGGGGGGGGGGGGGGTGATGACGCCATTGCAAATGGGATGATGATTGGCTAAGTAGGGGGATCATGCCCTATGATAATGCCCTGCTCATGCTGTCTCACTGCACGCACTGACTGCTGAACACAACAAGACAGCAATGATGGCGTTGAGCTCAGGACTTAAGAGTTTACTCTGTTTATTGTGCAGTATTATACAGATACAGAGAATTGCACTAATTAAAGGCCAGATTTTCCTTTGTTTTTTATTACCCAAGTTTACATTTTTGGGATTGGGTTTTATACTTGAATGCAAAGTGTGTGAATATTAGCCTTTTTATTTTCAAGATTTAATTTCTATTACTTTAAGAGTTCGATATTGCTCTGTTTATTGTCTAGTAGGCCTTATGTACAGTTAGAGATTTGCACTACTTAATGGCCAGAAGTTTACATTTGTGTTTTCTTAACAGTTTGCAATCTTTTTAGTTCAAGTAAATACCAAATGTTCTAAAATACTGTATATAGTGTTTTTATTCTTTAATCAGCTGACATGAACATCTTTGACGTTAAAAAATGTAATAGAGTGTAACAACATATAGAACATGAAAAAATAACATCACAGTTACTTTGTTGAGTAATTAGTTACTCTTACAATGAGGTAACTGAGTTACTAACGCAATTCCTTTTTTACTCTCAACATGTGCGTCTCAACCTCTCAACGCCTAGCCCCTCCACTCTAGGTGAGTGTTGCTGGTGAGATCGGTGCAGTGTGAGCTTAAGGGGCCGTTACACGACAACGGTTTTAGGGTGAAACGCAAAAGTTTTGTTGCGTTTCAGCCTCGCGTTTACACGGAAATGGCGTTTCAGCCGACCCGCATTTGGCAGGTTGGCGGGTCTAAATAAGACCATTTTTGTTTAAAAGCAAAATGGAACGCTTGATTAGATTGTGCTTTTTGTAGTGTGAAGTCAGAAAAGTTAAGCAGGTTAGAGGTAGTCTGAAGGATTTACCCCCAAAAACTACACTGACAATTTTTACAGGAATAATTCTGCACAGCTGTCATGTCTGGGCCTCTACACTTATATTTCAGTGTCTGTGACTGCCTCAACCCCTTCCTCTGCCTGGATGTTGATGTAATGGTTGTATCAAGATATTTCTTGGCGGAGGGTAGCCATGGTTACCTCAGCCAATCACAGCATGGCCAGTGTATAAGTGACTTTGCGTGATGATGAAATAACATTTGTTATGATTTGGTGCTATATAAATAAAGATTGATTGATTAATAGATTAATGGGTGTAGAAGAAGCTATTCTGAATGGCTATCAAGTGGATGTAGCACTGAGGAAGAAACAAAACGTAAAACAGATAAAGCTTTTTTTTGAACAAGGGTGAAGCTTGGTTCTACTTCACTCAGTTTAAAGAACTTGGAGAGCAGCCCGGGACCAAGAGCAATGTATTTAAATATTGCTTCTTCAGCTCCTCATATCTGTGACCAGTTTCTCTTCTCTATGCACCCCCCACTCCAGGTGAGTGTTGCTGGTGAGATCGGTGCAGTGTGAGCTTAAATGTGCTCCATCCAATAAATATCCTCACTTTAACAAAGTTACGGGAGTTTTGATGCTAGATTGTGGTTTAAACCCCGGAATTTGTTTGCAATAGAGAGCAAAAAAGACATAGGGAACTTTTAAATCATGTTGTCAGATGCTAAACACTGGGAGCTGTCACGGAGTCCAAGACGGAGGCTGGAGACAAGCGCCTCTGAGTGCCTGTCAGCAGAAGACACCACGACCAATGAGCAAACACTGTATGCAGGCAGTGCTCATGGGAGTTGTAGTGTCACAGTATCATCTTGCAATGGGTTAAGAGTTTCAGATGCCAGATCAGAAAACTACAATTAAAAAATTCAAGCTGCCACAGTGGCTAGTAGGAGTGGCAGTGTTACCTGCCACATCTGGAATTCACGGGCATTTAGCAGGTTGGCGGGTGTTGATGTCAAGCCCTGGTTATATAGCTCTTAATGTACCAAAAGCAATAAAGAGCATTTGGTGCTAGCTTGATGCTAACATACATTAGAAATTGCATTGATATGATAGCGGTTAGCGTATATCAACAAAACTTTTTTTTAGCAACACAGTTGTTATACACTTAATGTAACCAAACTTAACATGACAATATTTAACGTGACAAATATTTTCCGTGAAAATGTTTTACATGTCAAATTTTTATGTGACAAAACCAGCAGAAGGTATGAGAAGGATCTGTTTTAATTGGAGTGCCTCACCACCTTCTGGCCTGAAGTCTTGTGACCCTGTCGTAAATGATTCTTAACCAGGCGTGTTTGTTCAAGACAGGACTGGATGCAATGTAAAGAGGGATGGTATTGATGGTAAAATGGTAAATGGACTTGAGCTTATATAGCGCTTTTCTAGTCATGGACTACTCAAAGCTGCTTTACACCACAGGTCACACAGGACACACTTACCACACTTACCCATTCACACCCATTCGCACTCTCATTCACTCACTGATGGATCACAGTTTTACCATGTGAGATATCCATCAGTATGTCTAACACATTCACGCCCTTTCATACTCATTTACACACCACTGACTGAGTGGGAGCAAATTGGAGCAAATTGGGGTTAAGCACATCACCATGTGTCCTTGGGCAAGGCAACCTCCCGATTACCGACGAAGCGCACTATCCAACTGCACCACCGACACCCAGTATAAGTACAGTTATGTAGCACTGTTGGTTGGAAACGTGACAACAAGCAAACGTTGTCAGTTTATACAGTAGTTTAGTAGCTGGCTTTATTTAGCCCTGTGCTGTGAGACGTGTCTGTAATGTGTAACGTCCTAGTGCTCATCTACAGTGCCACAGTTTCATTTTGTCCAAAGGGACGTACAACACAGGCAAGAATTTAGACAGAAGGAAAACCTAGTTAGTGCCACACCAGTGCTACAAGTCATTCGGCTGCAGGTTCTGCATTTAAGTGCAGGTTTTTTTTTTGGTTGTTTTTTTTAAGGTAGTGTAATAAAACCTAGCCAACAAACCGAAATTAATTGCTTCAACAATAGAAATTCAACTTTCAACAAAATTCAGTAATAGTGCTAAAAAAACAGTAAGAGCTGAAGTCTTAGACCTTCAGACTCATTCTACCCCTGAGGACAAAGGGGAAAGGAGTCAGCTTCAGTGTTCCCTGAACAGATGAGTTTTCAGACATCTCTTAAAGTAGAAAGGGATTCTGTGGAACGGATAGAGTTAGGTAATTCATTCCAGCATTTGGGCACAACAGAGGACAAGAGTCTGGCAAGAGGTTTGGAGCCGTGCTGGGCTAGGAGCACCAGGCATCTTTCACAAGTAGAGCGTAGTGGGCGAGATGAGTGTAGACCTAGGTGTGGGACCCCAGGTAGGCAGGTGCTGTTTGTGTCAATGTTTTGTAAGCCAGAAGAAGAGCCCTGAATTTGATTCAAGCTGCTACTGGCAGCCAGAGCAAGAGAGATTAACAGCGGGGTGACATGCTGTTTTGGGCTGGTTAAAGACCAGACATGCTGCTGCATTCTGGATCATTTGCAGAGGTTTAAATGTACACCAAGGGAGGCCTGCTAGGAGGGAATTGCAGTGGTTGATGCGTAATATCACAAGGGCCTGTACCAGAAGTTACGTGGCCTGTTGTGTCAGGTAAGGTTTGATCCTCCTGATGTTATAGAGGGCGTATCAACGAGATCGAGCAATCTAGGCCATGTGAGGTTCAAAGGTCAGCTGGTCTACTTCAAACTAAATTCCAGTGCTTGTTCTCATCTACCAACTCCAACCTCACCAAGCAGAGCTTACATAACCTGGCACCTTATTTTACTGAATGACTCTCAAGTTTTGACTCTCAAGTTTAAGTTTCAACCAGTGACTGTATATTGTGCTCTACCACTTATCATTGTATGGTTTTGAAGCCAAAATACCCCCATCACAGGCACAGCCATTGGCAGCCGATGTGCAACCAGAGTCTGCGCAGTAGAGGCTATGAGGGACTTGAAGAGAATCTGAGTGGAGCTGGGTGACAAAAATAATATATTTTTTCCGACCTGGTTTACAATCCCTGAAAAAAACACACACAGGAATGGCAGCTGTCAATCATCGTCAAACATGATGTAAAGCTTCATATTTAACATCTTATGAGTAATGAAAATGAAACATTTCAGAAAAAAGAGGACTTGAATACAAGGCAGCCAAATAATACCTTAAATCACTACAACAATCGGATGTGAGAAACACTTAACCTGACTGTACTCTACGTTGTGATATTTTCCATGGCAATCCTAGACTGCGTTTCACTCTAGGCCCTGAAGATAAAAATTTATCAAAGCAAGGTGATCTCCATTATTTTGAGTTTTAGCTTGTTTTCAGCAGGACCTGGTTTACCAGACAGTTCATGAGGTCTGGTGAACCCAGTAGCCTCCTCAAAACAGCAAGAGCTTCCTCGGTTTGCCTACCTGCGGCCATTGATGCTCACCACTAAGCTTCCCGCTCTGTCATGATCGAAGTCAAGAGTCAAGTGAGCATCAAACGCTGGATTAGATACTAGGACTTTCTGTCAAAGCTTTCAGAATAAAATAGATGCAAACATGGCGAAGCGAGTGAGGTGGTTTGTTCTGATAGATGGTTAATTTACGCAAAAATAATGAACATTAAGTCCTTGTCATTCAAGTGTGAAGTTTCTATAGTATAGGTTATGAACTATTTATAATAAAGAGATAAATATTTTGAAACAGCAAAGCCGGAAGTAACTGTGCTATTGGCAGCTTTAAACGAGTTGTAAACAAGCAGATTCAGGTACTTCCGGTTACACTGACCAGAGCTTCCAGGCACAATGAATTTATTATTCACTCACACCAACACACATGCGCGCACACACCCACACACAAGATAAGTAGTGGAAGTTTACACAGACATGAAAGCTATTACCCCCTGTGTGAAAGGTGGTCCGTGTAAATACTCATTGTGTGCTTGTGTACAGGTTTTCAGTGTGTGAAAATGTTGATTGTGTATGTATCAGTTCTCAGTGTGTGAGTGCATGCAGTTGCGTGTGCATATCTTTAGTGTGTATGTGCCTATTGTAGGTGTGTGTATGCAGCTTTTTAATGTGTTTAGCCTTTTTTTACAGTGTGTAAGTAACTATTATCAGTGTGAGTGTGTGTAAACTGTGGGTGTATGTGCAGATTTTGGGTGGGTTTTTTTTCCTTGTTTCAGTCTATATGTGCCAGTCGTCAGTGTGTGTGTGTGTGTGTGTGTGTGTGTGTGTGTGTGTGTGTGTGTGTGTGAATCCATTGTGAGTGTGTGTGCAGGTTTTTGATGCGCTTTCTCCCATACTCAATCATCAATTTTCTCCCAGGTATGTCTCCAAACATTCAGAGAGATCAGGCTCCCCCCCCACCCCCACCCCCCCACACACACACAAAACCCACGTGCCCCAGTTTTGTGTTTGTGTGTTTGTGTGTGTGTGTGTGTGTGTGTGTGTATTTGTGTATTTGTGTGTGTACCTGCATATATAAACCCTTTACTCTTTTCTTAAACCCATCTGGTTGGTCATTCACACACACAAACATACATTTTGGCATTGACTCATCCCCTGACCTCCTCGCTGTCTCTCCTTGGTGTCACGTGTGCTGAGTCTGTCCTCCTGAGCTCATGTTACCTAAAGAGAAATGGTGGAAACAGTTACCTGCCCTTGCATTAAGTCACATCAGGAGCAGAAGGAGGAGATAATGAAAAGGGGAGGACATCATGGGCGGCATGGACTGTGACTCTCTCTCCCCTCTCTAGCTGTCTCTCTCCTAGGATCACGACTCGTCTATATAAAGGAGGGACCACTCCAGGCTGAGTCAGGCTGACTCGATGAGACTTCAGAGACACTGCCACTGACAAATATTCCACAGGATCTGTCCCGTGATACAAAACTTTTGGGGTTTTGAGAAAATCCAAGTTTGAAGAGGAATCAACTCCTAAGAGGTGAAGAAGCTGAAAACATTTTAAACTTGAAGACTATCTGATGAACATGCAAGAAGGAAGCTCAGTCAGCCGGAGGAAGGCAGTGCTGGTCTTCTACTTGGTGCTGGTTGTGCTGGCTCAGCAGGTGAGTGTGGCATGGATACCAACCAACAAGTCAAATTAGATGAATCGATTAAGCTTGTTGGTTTTAAGAGTGTTTCTCCACACTTATAAAAATTACTGAGAGCTTTTTCTTAAAAGCATGATAATTGAGGGAAAATAAATGCAGCGTTGCAGAACATAAAAATTGATAGCATGCAAAATTAGATGATTCACAGGAGAAAGTAGAGGTTTAAAAGCCTGAAATACAACATATGTTCAACCACAACTACTGTTTTTCATTTTCCATCAGAAAAGGTTTTCAACATTTTTTTTTGACAGACAACCATAAAGGCCTATTGAAGGGTAAAAAACGTGCTGATATTGAGCTTAATATAAACAGAGACAGAAATCTGGTGATTTAGATTAAGACTGAAGAAAATTATAAAAGTAATGATGTTAACAATTTTTTTATTTCAAAGATTTTTTTTCCAAATCATTTTAAGCATTTTGAATGTATTGTTTGTTAAAGACTGGTGAATTTGAAAACTTAGCTTTTATTAAAGTATCTTTTTTCATTTCATTTTATTTATTCATTTATTTATTTATTTTACAAATAAAACATTTTATAAATGAAACATTTTTATTTATTAATTTATTTTACAGACAGGCTTCTTAATCTTCTCTTAAACTCTGAGGTACATTTCTGATATTTTATTTACATAGATTTATTTTTTTCTTTTTTGCTTTTGGTTACATTTTTGTTTTTGTTTTCCTGTTGTTTTATTATTGTTATTATTATTATTATTTTTTATTTAAATCTCTTCTGTTTTGTTTGTTTTGTTTTGTGGTTTTTAGTCTTGTCCTCTTCACAATTTTATTTTATTGTAAATTTTCAAAAGTGATAATAATAATAATAATAATAATAATAATAATAATAATAATAATAATAATAATAATAATAATAATAATAATAATAATTATAATAATAATACACACACACACACACACACACACACACACACACACACACACACACACACAGATTATTAGTGTTAATAGTGGTAATTTTTTGTCTCTGCCTTGGTGAGTCCTCCAGGTTTATGCAGGTCCGATAGTCCAGCAGATCCAGACCAGCATGAACTTGGAGGCACAGAGCCTGCGGAGGGTGGCTCGTATGACCCCGCTTTGGAGGATCATGAACAGCAAACCATTTGGAGCATACTGCCAGAACAACTATGAGTGCTCCACGGGACTCTGCAGGTAGACACTGAGGAGGAGAGACGTGCGTATGCTAAAAACAACCCAAAAACTTATCAGAGGGAAGATATACTCTATTTGATTTCTAAAAATCAGAATCTGTTCCACCCTCAATATGCAGATGAACATACAACCTGAAACTGTTTGCATCACTATATTTGGGTCCATTTAGCCTCATTAATTTCAAAATAAAAGTCTTTGATTTCAAAATAATATCATTTTACTGTAGAGATAGTTCAGTTGATATGATGACTGATTTTTCTTCTCTTGTCCTTTACAGGGCGGGACACTGCTCCAACACCCAGCGAGCTCTGTTAGAGACCGCCACCATCTAACTCTGCAGATACAACCAGGATGTTTACATTTAATATTTGTTTTACCACTAGGGATGAGCATGTCTCTGGTGTGTGTTGTTAAGATTGTATTTATTTGTGACAAAAAGTTTCTGATCAAAGCTTTTTATGAATTTATGGATTAGGAGGTTGCACCCAAAGAAAGAAGTGTGAGGGGAAAATGATGACGTTACTTGATGTGTTTCAAATGTTGTGATGAAAGAAGACATTAATGTGTCTTTTTATACTTGAAACTGTTCCTGGTTTCAACAAGGGTGGAAACTTTAAGACACTTCTGGTGATCCTCAGCCTGGAGGAAACAAAAAAAGTCAGAGGCTCTCGCCACACTCTTTAAGATTTTATGCTCTTTATAAACATTATGGAGTGTGTACCCATCCATTTTCTATACCCCTATCCCAGCTGTCATTGGGCGAGAGGGGGGGGGTACACCCTGGACTGGTCGCCAGTCAATCACAGGGCTGACATATAGAGACAGACGATCATTTACTCACACAGTCACACCTACAGACAATTTTGAGTGATCAGATAACCTGATGAGCATGTTTTTGGACTGTGGGAGGAAGCTGGAGTACCCGGATAGAACCCACGCATGCACAGGGAGAACATGCAAACTCCACACAGAAAGGCCCACCCGACAAGGTGGGGATTTGAACCGGTGACCTTCTTGCTGTGAGGCTGCAGGGAGCGTGTGCCATTTTATTTTAAAGCTTTTAATGCCATTAATAAAAGAGGGCAGGGCAGTGTGAGAAAGGGGAGGGTGGGGCACTGTGACTCATCAGCCTAGAGTGTACTGGCGTCCTGGATCCTGCAATTTATGATGGATGGAGATGTAAGTGTCCTTAAGTCCAATCTCACCTCCGATAATGTTTCATATACAAAGATTTCAGAATCATCATATATATATATACATATATATATATATATATTTTTTTTTTTAGAAGATAGAAAATCTAAGAAAAAACGTGAGTTACATCTGTTTCCGTCAACATTTAGACAACAGTTTTTTTTTGTTAACTGTGTTTTCAGTAAGTCTTACTTTTTCATGTCATCTCCTCTCGTTAAAAAGGCATAAAGCTTCCACTTTCCTGCAGAGTTTATGCCACGCACAGAGCAGGCGATGCTGAGCGCTCTCTCTCACACACACACATTAAAGTAGGATTGCACTTTCTGAGGACAAATTATCTTTGTACTGTGTCCTGTCCTGTCCTGTTTGTACTGTATGGCATACTACATGAGGGGGGCTGGAGAGGAAATGTGGATTAAAAGAAAAGGAGGAAGTTTGACTGTTTTTGAGTGTTTTTCGTCAGCGCATACACGGAGCAGGAAAGATCTCCAAAGATTAAGTCCTTATTTTACATCTTCACCATAGAGATGAAATCAAAGCAAGAAGCAACTCCCGGTCCACAAACATGAAGTTAATGCAGAAGAAATCCAAAAATCTATGAGCTGAGATTTGCGCGCCCAGCCTTCTTAGACCCAACAATGGATTTGTGTCTTCTGTAAAGGAAAACTCTTTCAAGGCTTTATTTAAAACACAAAAAAACAGACTTGTTCTCTGTTGATGATCTGCTGGCTGATATCTAGTGCACGCTAGATATCAGCCAATGAAACAAAACATCTGTCTTTCTAACATGGCCACCCAACTGACCTCTGTGTTTGTAAGAAAAGAAAGTTATCAGAGTTTTCTAAATGCTGTGCTTTAAAAGGTAAACACAAAATGTTTATTAGAACTCTGATGCTTAAGAATTTGGCTAAAACAGGATTAGATTTTGATTTTGTTTTTCCTAAAATGTTAACAAATCTAAACTTATGTGTATATGAAGCAAAGCATCAAAAATGTTTTGCCTTTGCTGATTCTGTGATTTAATCACAAAAATGTCTTTTTTTAAACTGTAATTTCTTAATTTTTGTCATTGTCAGACAAAATTAAAAGCTAGTTATTTTGGTTCATTTATTCTTATTTTGGTATTGTCTTACTGAATAAGTCTGTTTCCACCATAGGAACACACGGATGGATTGTCAAATGTGTAAAGCTTTGTTCTCTTTCAGAAAAACTTCATACTTGCAACTTTTATCATTTATATGAAATATTTAAAATGACAATTTTAGACTTTGTTTAAAAAAATTGATTATCTACATGAATGAACTGTATTCAAAAAATAATTTGAACATATCAATGTATTGATACAACAAAAAAGTTAACTCTGACTGTGGTGACTAAGTTCTGATGGCTGTAGCAGTGGCCTAAGAACAACAAATAATTCCACCTTTTTTTCTTCTAAAATTAATGTTGTTTACCTAACAACTCAATAAGCAAAATTTATTGATTAATTATCTTGAACATTTCATCTGTAATATGAACAATCATCATCAAACAGATAGGCAATTTTAAGCATGAACAATTTACATTAATTACCTTAGATGTGAGTAGCAACCTTTGTTAGTGTGACAAAGTGCTACAAGTTATTTGGCTGCAGGTTCTGCAATTAAGTGAGATGAGATTAGTATTAGTATTAGAAATGAGATTTTTTTTCCATGTACAATAATGTAGCCATGCCTCACCATAATTAATTGTGAGCTGGGTCAGAGACCTTCTGACTCAATCAACCCCTGAGGACAAAGAGGAGAAGGGTCAGCTTAAGGGCCTATGTGTTCCCTGACTGTGGATTATATAAAGTTAGCTAATTCATTCCACCATTTGGGCACAACAGAGGAGAGGTGTCTGGCTTGAGATTACGTGCCATGCTGGGCTGGGAGCACCAGACGTCTTTTTCAGGCAGACTGTAGTGGGCGAGAAGGAGTGGAGACCTGGTTGTGGGACCCCAGGTAGGCAGGTGCCGTTCTTGTCAATGTTTTGTAAGCCAGAAGAAGAGCCTTAAATTTGATTCGAGCTGCTACTAGCAGCCAGTGAAGAGAGATTAACTCCAAAAAAGTTTGTTATAGTGAAAAATCGTAAAACTTTTAAATTTTGTAACTACATTCATTAATGGTTTTAGTAATTTGGAATACAAATATTAAGAAAATACTATGGACCATCACATGAAACAAATATACTATAACTTGCAAGTATCATAAACATAGAAGTATGCAAGCTGTTTTGCTATTTACTGTAACAAACAAAAGTTGAATCCAAGCTTCCATTAAAGGTAGGGTAGGTCAGATTGAGAAACCTGCAGCACTTAGGTGGATTTTTAACAATACAACCGAAGCAACCCCATCCCCTCCCTCCAGGTTTCCTCTGAAACCACGGCTCCTGAACCACATGAACGCGCAGAGGCAGACGACAGCTGGAGGAGAAGTACAGGTCAGGTAGCGATGGAGAGCTAACTTGCTACATTGTCTGCGGTATTTTTTCATGAAAGAAAAGAAAGAATGTCTCAGTCTCATGTAAGTAAAGTCACTTTACCACATTTTAGAAGTAGATGAAAATGAGGATTTTTAGTGCACGAGCGGCTATGCAAGCACGTCCGTTTGTGTTTATCTGATTGGCAGATGAGAAATGACAGATTTATTATTGCCTGGCTAACAACTCCTGCTGGCTAGAGAGCTGGAAACAACAGTCAGAGGTAAAAAGTAACGATTGATTTGAGTGTTTGTATACGTTTAGCATTTGTATCTCATTATGTGAAGCTACTAAATGACTACAGAGCATACATATCTTTGATCAATGTATTACAGATTTGCCCAAGGCCTTCAGTTACGACAGGTGGACATGCTGCAGGATAGGATAACTTGAAGCTACGCAACTCTTAGTAAACTTGCACACAAGCTGAGAGAGGTCTGCAAATTTGCTATGAAAAGAGTGAGAAGAAGAGGTCATCACACTGTTGGAAGGAGAAGAGAAATTGTCATGGTTGATGAAAGCCAATTTGGCCATGAAAGAAAGGTAAATGACTCAAAACATACAGGGCTGTGCTAATTATACTTAATGTGGAAATTTGCATAAATAAAAATACTATCTGAAACGATTTATCACAATGTATCTTTTTAAAAATGAATCAAGGATATATTTATAATTACTCTAAACTGAGTGTTATTATTCATTATTCTCAATTTTTGATAGTGTTTGATATGCAAAATAAATCAAAAGCTGTTTTACCCCCTAATCCAAACATGCAATCTTCTTCAAAAAATTTAGAAAATTTGTTCAATACACTTTATGCTAGCTGTACTTCATTAAAAGTCCCAAATATAATGACTTTCTTGAGGAAATCAAAAAAGCATAAAAAAAAACCTAACATACACAATAACATGGAAGTCACACCAGTGCTGAAGTTGGACTTTTTACTAAGTTTTTACATAGAACATACTGACCTCTCCCAGTTTTGAAATGTGACATTGATTATATTTCTCAGTTCTGGGCCCAAGTCTGTCTTGCATCACAGTTAACACTATAGCTACAGGTTCAATTAAATGCACTATTTTCTCTTATGACTCTATAATCAACTCATTTATGTGGCAACATCAATAATCTTACGTACAATTTCTAAAGTCATTCTTTTAGCCTTTGTAAAAGGTGTTTCGTTGTTATTTCATATGAGATAAGGTACAAACCTTAGTGAGAAATAGTATTACATACATGAGAAACAGTATTGAAATTATTAAGTACAATCCCTGTTTTAGAATTTCTCTTTCACATTTAAACCTTCATAAGTCTTTCAAACCTGCATTGGTCATCTTTAAAAAAACAAACAAAGAATTCTTTGATATGTTTCTTGGATTTTTGATTCCTATTTTTTACCTGTTTTATATCCATTTTTGTAGACTCTTGACATTTTGTTGTAGATTATGTTGTTCTTATTTTAACATGTCTTACTTTTGTACATTTCAGTACAACAGAGGACGAGGAAGTAACAGAAATTCCTGGGTGTTTGGCATACTTGGCATCAAGAATGATCAGAGGAGGCCCATTTTCAAGATTGTATGTCGTCGCTCAGTCATGCATCTCATGCCCCATATAAAAAAGCATATACCGCGGGGAAGTACAGTCATTTCAGATGGATGGAGATCTTACTGTCATCTCCAGAATGAAGGTTACAATCACATAGGTATGAACAGTGCCTCACTTTAGTTTAGGGAACGTATCCTGAGTTACAAATGATCAGTTATGAGTTATTCACACTTAGTTACAGCCAGGATTTTGTGATTGTTCTTATGAGAACAGACCATGATTACTAAGACTAATTAAGGAGTAATCAGGGCCCGAGCCCGCCAACCGCAGGTTATTGAAACCCTTGCGATTATTAGGGCCCGAGCCCGCCAACCGCAGGTTGGGCGAGAGCCCTATTGAAACCCTTGCGATTATTATTCTTCCGCTTTATTATTTGTTTCCGCCAAAACAACCCGAATTGCGTGCCTTTTGCTTGGCGAAAACGAGAACGCGCGTGTGCCCAAAATTCGCATGCCCGAAAAAATTTATGAATCTGTAACTTGCACATAAATGAACGCTCCATAGCGCCCCCTAGGGGATTAAAACTGCAGCCCCTCAGGTGACTTAAAGCTACAGCCCTGAAATTCGGTGTGCACAACAAGTATGCATGGCTCTACAAAAAAGTCTCTTATGACTTTTGTGAATTCTGAACACGAACTTTGCTATTTGCACCTAAACGTCGAAATTTCGCAATTTTGGGCTAGGTATTTTAACAAACTAGTCCTAAGTTTTTTGACTTTTTAACTCCAAACTTGGCCTGAGTATACTACACACACTGAAGATCAATAATCATAATTATTTTTTTTTTATTTTTTTTCCGCTGTCGCTACAACATCGGCTCAAAGTTCGGAATTTTTCAACTTTGTCGAATTTGCACGAAAATAGACATAGATGTTCAGTGTTGCACCCCGGACACAGCCATGTCATTATTTTTAACAGAAAGTACAGCGCCCCCTAGTGGCAATGGCCTGACATCATCGGATTTTGACGATTTTTAGTCTCAGACTGAATGGAACAATTCCCTGGATTTTCATCGGATCAACTCCAAACTTGGCTTATGTACACTTCACAGTCGGACAATGAAAAGTTGCAAATGGATTTTTGCTACGTCAATGGACGTGGCCACAAATGGCTGTCAAAGTTGACCATTTTGGCTGCTTCATTAAAATCTTAATAGCTCACTAGTACAGTGTTGGATCAGGGCCAGAAGACACACAGAGATTCAGTGTCACAACCTGAGTGCATTTACTCCACTTGCTGCTTGCAGTAACATTAATGCTCCATAGCGCCACCCAGGGGCTTAAATCTGCAGCCCGTCTTGCTACTTTCAGCAACAGGCATCAAAACATTTGGGCTTAACACTCATGCCTAGTATGGCTTTTGGCTGAGGCACATTTCGCTGCTCATGCGGCAGCTGGACATGCTCTGATTGGCAAGCTTTGGGCAAGCCCATGTGCCGGCTGGGACACGCTCCGACTGGCGCACACAGGGCGAGGGCCCGTTCATTGCTGCTTGCAGCTTTAATTGCTATTGCTGTGCTACTACTACCTTATGAGGTGTTTATTAAGCAAAGTTAATTAAGACCATTATTCATAAAGAACAATTCCTTTTCTAATAAAAAATTGGCTGTAATTAAGGGGTAATTAAGGTAGTCTTTATTTTAACTACTTTACTTTTACTTTAAGTCTTTATTAATATCCTAATTACTGCATATTATGGTCATGCAGAATTAGGTGCTAATAAGCCCTCAGTATTGCCTAATAGGCAGCTAGTAAGCTACTTACTAGCATGCTAACTAGTAGGTAATTAGTGGCCAATAAGGTGACCCTAAAATAAAGTGTTACCCATTTTTTCAGGTTATTTTTCAGGTCTTATGTCACCTGCATTTATTGCGAGACTAGACAAATTCTGAGAAATGTTTGTGTATTCACCACTTGCAGGTTCGAGGAATCCCAGCAGCTTAGAAGCCTCCCAAGTGACTCTCAACGGCCTTCAATCTCGCAGTTCCTTGATGCTCATCCAGGACATTACAGCACAAGTCATCCACAGCAGACAGCCATAACAAATGCCGTACTGTCTGACTTGATCATAGATAGCAACATGCCACTTTCAATCATTGAAAACAAGACAGCAAGTACAGTCCAGTTTGCCAAAGAACATTAACAACAAAAGCAGAGAACCTGACTGCCCTGTGCCGTTCCAAATTAAAAACACAGCTGAGCAACACCAACTATGTATCAGCAACTGTGGAAACTTGGTCGGACAGAAAAATAAGAAAGCATGGATAAGCAGTGCGAGCCTCAGGTTACCCTTTGAGCCTTTAGCCCTGATTTATGCCTCTGTCTCTGGCAAGGTACTGACCTAGACAACATAGTGTTAGTTTAAACACGTCTCTATTGATGATGATAAGGATTCAACTTACCACTCAGATTTGACAGAGCAGCGGCCAAAATTAATTTTAAGACGTATGTATGCCCTGCTCAAATCATGTGTTTCTTGATGTTCTATGCAATTTAATAAATACATGAGTGCCCTCTATGCTTTCAGTGATGGGTTCTAACTGCCAGGGACAGAAGTACAACAGAAGTATTTACCTGGAAACACTCGGACCTGTTTTTAACCACCCCAAAGGCCTTGGCTTGATTGTGATCTGAATATGCTGCATCTGGAGTACCTGACAAATGTAGGTTCCACGCATATGTGCCTGCACAAACACTGTTAAACTAACACAAATATTTAACAAGTGCAGATGTTATCAACTTAAGATGTACATGTCATTGATTAAGGCCTGCCTTGCATTTGTTCAGACAGTTGGTGTTTATTTGAGTGTTTAATATTAACAGGGACTGTCACAAAAACAGAAGAATTAATTCAAGTGAGAGTGAAACATGAAAAACTCTTCAATAGAAAAAATAAATGCAGCCAAAGAAGCGTGGGAGTAAGTTTCTTTTGTATTTTCTACGTTATATTTTCTTTTTTTTTCTTTATCTGTTTCCGCCTGAGATCGAGTGAAGTCTATGGGCTCTAATTTCCTAGACCAGGCGCAGGCGCAGGCGCAGGCGCAGGCGCAGACGCAGGCGCAGGCGCAGGCGCAGGCGCAGGCGCAGGCGCAGGCGCACCTGTCCTGCACCGGCCTTCGCCGTGCACACAGGGCGTGCAGGGCACTTTGCAAGTTTCCTGTAGTGCCAAGAGAGGCGCAGTACAGGCGCAGATGAGCGCAGAGCTGCAAGTCCACGCCTCCCTCCGTGCAAATGGCAGAGAGGGAGGAGAAAAGCCGTGAGTGGGTTTAACACAGCCAAGCGCTGTTTTCACCAATCAAATGAGCACCTCTCCTCACCTTTAAATGCCCTGCGGCCGAGGCGCAGCATCTGATTGGTCTGAGTGATCTCCAGCACCGCGGAGAGAGTGCTGGTAGTGGAGACGGCCAGAGCCACTGTGCCTGCAGCAGGTCAATGGACAGCGGGGGCGCATAGGAGGACATGACGCGCGTCACCTTGTGGGCCAGCTCCCGGGACAGATTTAATCTGTTCCTTTGTCTTTATCCGGAGTAAAAAATAAAGAGGCAGTTACACAGCTGGCTTATCCATTCAGAATACTTTTGATCCACCTGCACTCCTGGTTTGTCATCCCCAAGCAGAGCCTTTGGTGATACACTGTATACTCTCCCAGTGTCTCCACCTCATCCTCCTTACAATAATATACTCCATCTTTTTAGATCACGTTAAAAATAAAGACTAAAACAGAGAAATATGGGAAATCACGGGTAAAGCCTGAGTGACATACATTTATTTTGTCTGTTTTTTCTTTGTCTTTTCTCTCCCTCTTTTCTTTGAATTAAATGAAATGAGAGAACCAGATATACTCAGTATCAGATGTTAAGGCTGTTTATTGTTTAATTGTAAGATGTGCATCAAACTTCCAGCTGCCGTCAGGTTAACTTTCCATTATGACAAACGGCTTTAATCTGACATCAGATGTGACGGGACAGTTAATATAGATATAAATGTATATGCTGGTTCAGACAGTTATATTAAATAGCGATTACTGTGATTGTTTATTGCATTAAAATGTGTCTGACACTCAGCGCACTTTTTTGGCAAGAAATTGTCACTGCGCCAACATGAATCTGCTGACACCTCCCCCTGGTGCGCCGTCAACTCCCCTGGCGCGCAGTCACACCCATCTCTGCGCAGACGGTCTACCAAATTGTCAAATTGGCAGCGCACGGCGGTGCCCCGCACGAAATTAGCACTGCGCAGGCTGCGCCAGGCTTGCGCCCCTGCGCTGCGCCACAAAATTAGAGCCCTATGTCCCAAAGCTGTATTTATACCCTACACCCTGACGAAGTGAACTTCATTCAGCTGCGAGTGTGACTCCGTGACGGAGTGCACTCCGTCATGGAGGGGGAGTGTGTAGGGGGCGGTTTGAAAAAGGCCCTATGAGTGTGTTTGAAAGCAAGTTGGCTTTCTATTAGCCTGTTTGAAGGCAAGATAGCTTTCTTTTAGCCTGTTTGCAGACATCTTAAAGCATTCAGCCACAAGTATACTCCTCAAGTATTCAAATAATCTTAGTTTTATATCGAAAGAATATCAAATATATAATAGCCATGTATCTGGAACCTGAAGTTTCCACGGATGGGAGCAACTCAAATTCCCACGGGTGGGGGCACCCCAAGTTCCCACGGATGGGGGGAGTTGATTGACAACAGGTGAGGGGGGCGGGGTTGTTATGTAAGTAATTGATTGACAACAACAGGTGTTGTTATGTAATGTTATGTTATTAATTAACAACAGGTGGTGGTGGTGGTGGGGGGCGGGTTTGACCTCTTTACCTCTAGGGTCATAAATCACTTTTTGACAGGTAGCACGTACTTATCCCTCTCTCTCCTAGGTGTGAAATGAACTCCATCCCTCAAAAATAGCCCAGGACTGTCATGTCAAATGTGAGGGTGCTCACTCCATCTAAACTATTTATAAATGTAGCCATGACACTGTTAATACATTTTCTGCTCTTTTCCACATCTGGTGCTGTCTTCCCTTTCAAAGAGTGGACAAAGAAAGGAAGGAGGCCTCTCCACCGCAGTCCACCCCAACCAAACCAACAAATCCGTGTCCCTTGTATCCCAAGGCTGTTTCCAGTCGTCTCTGCAGCTCTCTGGGCACCACGACGGACATAACTATCCCCAGTAATCCACACTGTGTCTATGGGAGCAAAAAACAGGGGGGCTTTTTTTGATAAAACTCATTATTTTAAAAATGGTATATACATCTTTCAGGAGTATATGGAAGAAAACATTGCAAACCAAATGGATGCATTTATACTTTTTTTTTTCTTTGAATAGTTTATAACACAGATATTTACAGCGTTTCACAGGTGCCACAGGCGCTGCAGTTGCCGTAGGTCCCTCAGGTGCCACTGGTGTTGCAGGGGCCAAAGCTGCTGCAGGTGCCACCGGTGTTGCAGGCTGTTCAAGATTCACCTGAGGGAAAGCGTCCAGTGGGCAGGCAGCCATGGCTTGTTTCTTAAGTATATAAGGGAAAGTAAAAATATATATGTTAAGAAAAATATTTTTTTAACTGTCATGTCCAAGTAAATACCATACTTTTTGCTGTATTTTGCTTTTTGCTACAACAGTTTTACACAGTCCTGGGTGTCTTTTTTAGGAAAACCACAACTGCACCATATTTTATGCATTAGGTTCTTCCTTATTAAGGCTCATAACTTTCAGCATTATATATTATGCTCCCCCAATTAACTTTAAAAAAGAGCATCACAAGCACTGCATAATTACAAATACTTCTCTTACAAAACCTGTATCTTAAACTTTATGTAATTATCATCCAGTGGCACCCAAATCAAACACATATTAATGTGATGATGAAATTTTGAATTTCATTCATATTAACCATTTGGTAAGTAATGTAGACACTAAAACATACTTTAAAATAGTAATATGGAAATTTTCAAGCTAGGACTACAGTATATGGTCAGTATAACATCTAATAATTGTCATCATTTTTTTTTTCCTATACATGTACATTAAGAGATAACTTGCATGTTTAAATATTAAGACTGTATATTGACCATAGACTGTATAAATCTGATATTGACATAAATGATAAAAGTTTCTTACAACTTTTTTTTGGATCAACTTACCTCAAAGAGTGCCATTGAAAGGTGTGGAGGACTGGGAGGGCGAAAGGGATTGCTAGTCAAAAGGCGGCTAGGCACAGTTTTATCGCCTGATCATAATTCAGCCCGCCCTTACTCTGCCTGGACTCCACCCCTGAACCGGAGCCTGGCTCCACCTGAAGGCTGTATTTCCACAATGGCCACAGCCATGGATTGGCTTCAAAATCGTGTCTCAGATAGCACGGGTGACGTCAACAACTACACTTTTTCTACAGTCTATGGTCTAAACCATAGACTGTAGACAAAATGGACTTCCGCTTACTCTGCTTGAAGTGACAAAAACTGCTCCCCCTGGTGACTGGCTGCAGTATAGGTTTAAAAATACAGCTTTCCAGGCATTCCAGAAGGGCTGTGGTCAAACTTTAAAAAATTAGTACACCTCATAGAAATGTTTCTCACGTTGTATCCAAATCCTTTTTTTTCTGAATAGTTTTGTTTTCATTAGTTATTCAAGGTTAAAAACGAGGTTTTACGTAACGTTTCACGATTATTGACAGCTGCCGTTCTCGTGTACTTTTGTCGGGAGGTAGAGTCAGGAAGTGATTAGACTCTCGAAAGAAAAAAATTATTATTATTTTTGTCACACAGCTCCAGAGTCTCCCAGAATCCCTCATCGTCTCTACCGCGCAGAATCTGGCTCCAAACTGCTACAATGGTGGCGCCTGAGACGGCGGTATTTTGGCTTCAAAACTGTACAATGATAAATGGCGGAGCCACGCTGTCCACTCTATATACAGTCTATGGTCTAAACCCATCATGCATTTTACAGGAAAAGGCAGTAATGACAGTGAGGACAGATCTTGGTATGCATGAAGATATGATACATATTGTCTCGGACCTGTACATTTAAAGCACTTTTATGCTCCATGAAGACTCCAAATAGCTCGTCAGTGCCCTGCTGCAGTGAACATAAACCTGGACAAACATGCAAACAGTGCACACTGCATTAACCATCAAAGGCATGTTCTTTATGTACAGACACTGTAGTTCTGTAGTTACGACAGCAGACTGGGTCCAGGGTCTGAACTCCTCAGTGCCAGAGGCTCGTGTAGAGCTGATAAAGTTTACACTTTTTTAAGTTTATCACTGCACTTTTAGTCCAGCTTCATTTAAACTCTCCTACATGTTTTGAAACCTTTTAATTCAGTTTGACTAATTCAACAAAAACATTCAGTCAGATCTGGGATACTTTTAGTGTTTGTTCACTGTCTATGAATTGTCTTTTTGTGTGAGAGCAAGAGCTGCCCTTCACCACAGAGCAATAAAAAGAACTATCTAGTTGTCATTTAATCGTTACTGACAGTATGAGAGTAAAAGAGTGTTGTTTCAATAATTCTGTCTTTTGTTTTGCTTGCTTTGATGTTGTCTTTGCCTGTTTATGTCTAGCCGACCTTTCTACCTTGTGTAAATCCCACATGACCTCCAGGGAGGTGTCACTTGATAAGGAGGTCAAGGAGTTGTGAAAAAAAAAGAGACTTCATCATAAACTCAGTTTTTCACTTTCATCTCTTTGCACTTTCATCCATCCATCCATCCATCCATCCATCTATCTATCTATCTATCTATCTATCTATCTATCTATCTATCTATCTATCTATCTATCTATATATATACATATATATGCATACACACACGTGTGTGTGTGTGTGTGTGTGTGTGTGTGTGTGTGTGTGTGTGTAGAAGCAGCTCCTTTCCACTGCAGAAAGTAAGTAAAGTAATACACAGTTTACATTTGCTAAGAGCGCCATCTGGAGGACTTATGTTACATTGCACTTTCATTAAGTGTCAGAAATTAGATGAGCGATCACAAATCTCCAAGTCAATTTTTGTCTACTGTTGTCTGCTTGTATTAAATTAGCCTGTTTAAAATAATCCAGGCATTTAAAAATTAATTACCTTCAGTTTATCTTGGAAAATTTTCCGTTTTCAAAACTTGAATACAAAATAAATCTATTTCTTGAAAGTGAATTTTGCAGTGTTTTTTCCCTTGCTTTTGAAGTTTTCCATTATTTTATTTTTTTTTAAATGAGTTGTGTCTTTATAAATGAAAGTATATGAGAACTTTATTACAACATACTACATTCACATGTAGTATGTAGCAGGCGGTTTCAAGAACAGCTGATGATCCTAGTGAGGAGGTGTGGTTGACCCTGTTGCTAGGTTTGACAGTTTTCTAAAAGCTGTGAATGGTTCGCAGAAACAAAACAAAAAAAATCCTACCCCAGTATCAGCGTCCACTCTGACGCTTCTCCAACTCCTCCTGGCTCCTCTGAACAGTTTTTCACCTGAGGAGCTCTCAGAAAATTTTTGTGAATAACTTTTATCTTGCTGAGGGAAAAGTCAGAGAAGAATCTTAGAATTTGAGGAACTCAGAGATTTTTCCAGAAACGACGTTACTAAGAGCTACTTTTAGCCTGAGGATTCTTTGTGAATACCGGCCCTGATCTCATTTTTATATTCAAATATTTTGAAATAAGACTTTTTTTGGGGGCTTGTCAGGTTAATGTGTCTAAATCCAATGAGACACAAATAAGACATAAAGACTTGATTAGAACTCAGTTTCTGCAGTGCAGTTGGAGAGAACATTGTGACGATGTATCAAACACAAAAATAATAAATTCACCTTTCTATCACGGAACTGATAGAAAGGTGACATTCTTAAACCTTTTAAAACATTGCCTGGTGAAACAACAAATCCCTCTGCTCAACAACAGGGGAGGAAAACAAATGGGGCTTTAGAAAACATGCCTTCATTTTATTACTCATTTCAACTTGACATAAAAAATTGCATTCTCCTCCATGATTACACTTCCATGGTTCCCTTTATTAGTGCTTTTTAATACTTTTTTTCTTCATTTTTTTTAAATAATTTTTAAAGCTTTGTCAGCAGCAGCCTTTTTCTAAGGTTTTTAAGACCTCTCATTTTATAATATATACAAAGTGCAAATGTGTGACACAAGGAATGGCAAAAAAGAACCTGACAGGGTTTTTTGGCAATGCTCCACCTCTCTCATCCTTTAAAACTGCTTGATATTTATTTTCAGGACTGGGATATCTTTTTGAGACCTCAAAGAGATAAGGTATCCGTTAATTCCATTGTTTCTGTTGAATATGCTTAAGTTTTATTTTAATTCTCAGTGTTTCTTCCTTCATCCTTAAAAGTTACCCCTGCTAGTTACAGCCACAGTCATTCAAACCTGATGGAGCTGCTCTTTAAGTTAGCATCAGCTTCATTATTTACATAAAGTTAGCTCTGTCCGTGACTTTAACCTCCTTTTTTCTGCAGTTAAGGTGCTTTAGAGCTCATTAAAGCAGCAACCAGAGCATTGGATGATGTGAACAGTGCTTTAAAGAGCTCACACAAGAAAAACTTAAACAGATTCTTAGCAGATGTCTCTCAGTTCCTCACAGGCAACATTTTAAAGCGCTTTAAGAGACAGTCTCAAGCTCACTGTGGTTTCCTTTCAAATCGGAGATCAGACAGTCACATCCGCCCCTTAAAGTCTCTTTCCTAAGGTCTGCTCAGGGGGATTTAGCGGCACGTGCAGGACTCGGCCACCATGTCCTCCAGCTCCCGGTACTCCACCTTCTTCTTGTCCATCACCAGCACGCTCATGGGCATGTACTTGTACGGTACACAAGATGGCGGTGGAACGTCGCCCATGCCCAGGTCATTGATGGCAGTCTGGATGATGGCATGGTGTGGGGAGTGGTAGCCGTAGTGGAGCACCCTCGGGCAGTTCCCTTTGCAGAAGCGAGGGTTGTACACAGGCGGTGCAATAAAGTAATGACCCCAGCCAAGCTCGTCAAAGGAGAGGCGGAAGGAGTGCAGCTTGCAGCGGTTTTTGGGCATGCTGGTTTTGTGTTTGTAGAATGGGATTTCAGGGATGGTAACGGCTGAGGGGGAGGTGGAAAACGACAAAGAGGGGGACTGTGGCGCGTTTTTCAGAGCATCAAGAGAAGGATCTTTGGGTTCTGAAGACTGGGCATTTTTGGAGTGACGCCGACTGCGCAGTGGAGGGTGCCATGGCAGTTTTTGCCTTATAACCATCTCCCCCTCAGCACCTAACAAGTCCCCCATCCAGTCCCTGACCTCCTGCCCCTTCTCCAGGTATAAAAGCAGAGACGGGGCCTCCACATGAGGCTGTCTGTTTCTGCCTTGAGTCCACCACCTGGAGAGGGCGCCGCCCTCATCCAGCTCTGTGCACCAGTA
This sequence comes from Halichoeres trimaculatus, assembly GCF_033239565.1. Classification (NCBI taxonomy): domain Eukaryota; kingdom Metazoa; phylum Chordata; class Actinopteri; order Labriformes; family Labridae; genus Halichoeres; species Halichoeres trimaculatus. Next base: position 200,090 of record NW_027437200.1, read on the forward strand.
CAGAGTAGTGAGAGTTAAATGTCCCCTGTTGTCCTGGTGCGCCCTCTGCTGGACGTGTGCTGTGATGTCTGTCTCTGTCCACTGCTCGTGGGGCTCCAGGGTGGCCAGGGTCTTGCTGCCCAGGGTAGTGATCTGAGCCCTGCAGCGGGGAGGAGGGAGGACCTGGGTGCTGGGGGAGGAAGAAGACCTGAGGTGGATGAAGGAGGCTCTGATCAGCTGCTCTGATGGGAGAGTGTTGAGGTGATACTGCACCGTGAAGCTGTAGTGATGGTCTAACAAAAGAGAGACAAAGGAAAATAAAAAAATGAAACATTATTTAAAGTTTTCTCCCCCAAATGTATTTATTTAAAAAAAAACACATACAAAACAAATACTATTCTACAGTAATTTCTCAATGCAAGGTGCACTCCCATGAACAAACTCCAAAGCCCAATATTCTAAGATCTTTATGTGTTGTCTAAACTAAATCTGTTTGGGGGTCATTCTATGAAATTGGTGGCTTTTTGAACAGTAATTTTTTATTTGTTTTCTTTTTTCAACAAATACAACAGTGCCAGTTAACCACTAACCATAATATTTCAACATAAATTAAAATTTTATCTATTTTAACGTCTTTATTCCATCATGTCAAAAAAAAAAAAAAATGCTCGTTCTTGCTTTGCCACTGTTATAGATGAGAAGTCAGGCTTCCTGGGATGTAACTTGACTATTTATTTTGGGAAGGGATCGGCGTTCTCAAAATGACCGATCAAACACGGCCGATCAAGAAAACATTAAACCCATGAGAATTACTATTTGCAATTGAGCATACAAAGCTGGAGGAAAAACGTTTCCATCCAGGTCACCTAAATGGGCGCTTGTGATTGGCTGTCTCGCTTTGTTATGTCACGTGGTTGAGCACGCTCTCAGGCCTGGAAAGAGGGGACAGAAAATGGCGTTGCCAGTGTGGGAGTTTTTTGAAAGTTTCAGAAGCCGACCAGAATTATGCAATTTGTAATGTTTGTAGGGCTGCAACTATCGAATATTTTAGTATTCGAGTACTCTACTGAAAATTACATCAAGTACTCGAATAAAACACATATTGGCGTACTTAAACAGCAGTTATTTTTCAAATGGAAATTTGTTTTAAGCAAGTGTAAAATCAAGTCACTTTTGGTGATTGATTTTAAATTCTGACAACATATGTGACATTTTAACTAAGAATGAGACATTCTTGAAAGATTTTGAGTCTTTGCAGTGTTCAGACTAAAATGATGATCCCTGCTGTATTGGAGCACATATGGCTCCATTACTACTTGATATTTGTACCCTTCTACCCCTGACACCAGCCCAGTTAGCTCTATTATGTTTCTGTTTTTAAATCTTCTTCACTTTTCAGTGCTGTGTTTTGTAGATTATCTACAACACTAAATCAGTGATCAACTAATTTGCATAACAAGTCATTTGTGTGTAACGGTTGTGGACACTGAAGGAGAGAGGAATAACATCATGTGAGGGACAGAAAGCATATAATATCACACCAGTGTTTTCCCTGGGTTAACTGTTTGAGGGGGCAGCAACGTTACGGCAGCAGGGGGGGTGGGGGTGGGGTGGGTAACTTGAGGGGTATGAAAACTCTCTAAGTATAGCGTCAGCTTTATTTGAAATACCACTCTCTGATCTTTTTTTAAAAATTAACGATTCTTCAAGGTGAAGAAAATCCCTCGAGCATTTTTTGTACTCAAGTACCTCGAGTTATTCGAGGTATTGTTTCAGCCCTAAATGTTTGCTCAAAAGAAATTCCCCTGGAGGAAGACACCAACCAACCTAATTCGCCATTTGAAGACGAGCCACAAAGAATTTGAACAGTTCGAGTTGACGAGAGCCAAAGGAGAAAAAGCGGAGCAGGTGAAACAGCCTCCCCAAATATCACTTCGGCAGCCGACTGACAAATGTGCTCAAATGGCAGCAGACCTACGGCAACGATAGCAAAAGAAGAAAGGAAATTAACGCAAAAGTGATGGAGTTTATCTGTCTGGATGAGCAGCCGCTGTCGGTGGTAGAGGACACAGGGTTTAAACGCCTCGTGTCCTGCCTGAATCCCCGCTATTCACCACTGGAGCGAAAATATTTAATATTTTACTGACGTTTGCCTGCTGGAGTTATATCAAAATGTCTATAAGCACATCAAGGGCCTTATAAACGACAATATCGCCGCAATCAGCTTCACGAGTGATATATGGAGTTGAGTGTATGTCCTGTCTATGCTGAGCCTAACTGCAGAATTTATTAATGAAAACCTGGTGCTTACAAAAGTAGTGCTTCACTCTCAAGAGTTTCCAGGCTCGCACACCGCAGAGGCGCGTGCAGCAGCATACAGGGACATGTTCCAAACATGGGGAATTTCGAGGGAAAAGCTTCACGTTATTCTACAGGATAATGCCAAGAACATGGAGAAAAATCTGGATCAACCTGCCACTGATGTTGCTTAAGGAGAAGTAAGTCTTAACTGTGTGCCCACTGTCAGGCAGAAATGCCTGGGCTGAGATAGTTACAGATGGCACAGAGAGCAATGTATTTTGTTGTTTTATTTTTAATATTATTTCTCTGTGTCTGTGCACTGTGCCATGGCTCTCTCAAAATGGGTCCAAAAGACACAAAAGAACTTGTTACACAATGGGCCAACAGATAAATATACATGTAAATTCTTTAATTGCTGTGCACTTTTTTGTCTGTTATCTCTTCAAATGCAGACAAACTGACTTGAAATCTAATTTATCTTTTGTTATTGCCTGTTAGTGGCAGTTTAGTTAATTACCTTTCCACAGGAAAGCTATTGTTTAAACTCCAAGCTCAGGAACCTTTGGAGTGGACTATTGCACATGAGATGTAAACATATACATTTTATTTGATTTATGATTGATTATATTTGACTTTATACAGCCTTTGCAAGTTGTCTCTAATGGTGCGGCCACGACGAACGCGAATTTGCGGCGCGATTACATACAAAGTCAATGCAAAGACGCGTTTAGCCGCCGATTCGCCTCGGGCGGCGCGATTCGCGCGTTTGGCGCGGCAAGTTTGGAGCGTTCACGCGTTTGGGCGGTAGACGCGAATTCGCTCGAGTTCAAAATATTCCCCCACGACGTCATTGTTTTGACAACGTTGGGGGGCAACTGCCGCCTGCTCCGGCTCCAACTCCGCTGGAGGATGGAGGAGAAAACAATCTGTGCGGTGTGTCATCATCCAGAGTTATACGATACGACGTGTGTACTTTACAGAGACTGGAAAAACAGAAGCAGGCTTGGTTGAAAGTCTCTGAGGAGACAGGTTTTGAATGTAAGTTCTGAAAACATTCGTTTCCAGCTGGATTTGCCTGCACAGGCTATCACTGAGTCCGACTGTGTTTTCCTCAGCAGAGTTTTGAGCCTGATAGAGAGGAGGAAAGAGTGGGGCAGGGGCAGAGCCAGGGAAAAGATGGAAGTTCACTTTGCTCCTCTCTTTCCTCCATCCCTTCATTATCCCCAGGGAGACCTCCGGGAACACGGGTCGGGGGTTCGGGTGGTCGGGGGTACGGGGGGTCGGAGGTTCGGGGGATCGAGGATGAGATCGCAGGGAACAGCCAAGCAGGGCTGGTGGATTACCAGGGAGAGGCAGCAGGCATTGATTGTGATCTCCAAAGCTTTCACACACTCTCCTGTCATGCTTTGGAAACCACAGCTCATTGTTTTTCAGCTGCTCTTTTGGACTTTCGGTCTTTAAATGAACGAGCTCTCTACTCCGCATGCGCAGTACCGCGCATTCGCGTGTTCGCGCCTCAGCTTGTCAAAAAAGTCCAGTGGCGAGACTCGGGCGTTCACGCGGCGCGTGACAGGCCATTCGCGCGAGTAAATTCGCGTGTTCGCGTTTGGTGTGGCCGCGGCATTAGAGTAAGAGTCTCTAGAGTGAAACGTTGCACGTTCTCTGCAATAAAACAGATTGTCAGCTCATCATCATACTTTCTCATCTCCTATTTTAATACTCAATGTATGGTACACAATAATGCATCATTTGCTGCTTTCTATGCTGTGATCGGAAATATCAGATTGGCAGATATTGATTTCAATGATCGGTGATAGGCACTGAAATGCTGATCGGAGCATCCCTACTTGCTGGCACTTTCGGCTCTCTGCTCAGAAGCACCTGCTATTACTGTTTCATCCTGCACCGAATGTGTGACAGCATTTAGGAAAAAGGTCACGTCACAGATAGGGCTGGGGCATATATTGAGTATATTCGATGTATCGTGGGCGCACGTGAGATGAATGAAATGGCTATATCGCAATCATCGAGTATTAACAGAAAACTACATTTTTTCAGATGTCAGAACGTAATTATCTTCGGTGATTCGCTCGTTTCACTCTCTGTTGTTCAGCCGGTGCTCCTCTCACAGCCAGCACAACATTCCCCCTGCCCGCCCAGAAAAATTCTCCTGCGCATGCATGTTATGATATTAGGAGAGGAGAGATGAAAAGTTGCGTGGACGTCATATCAGTCTAGGGTTGCAGGTTCCTGGGGCTTGTTTTCAAGACTGTAGTAGTTGCTCATTTGGGTTTGCTTTGCTGCCTGTATGATCCCTGATTCTCTTCCAGCTCCCCACAACGAGAAACAAACACGGAACCTTTTTAACTTTCACTTTTGCTTTTCTGCACCCTGCACCCTGCACCTGCACCTGCACCTGCACCTGCACCCCCCCCCCCCCCCCCCCCGAGTGCCTTTCAGTCAAAGCAATCAGCTGATCACTGCTCGAAACATGACGGCAGGTGAGTTTGATGCTATTTTACAACTGAATACCAAAATACTGCAGGCTGAGATATGATCAGAGGACAAACCAAAAAGTGATACAATTCAACCAGACCCCAGGCTCAAAGACAGAAATCACTAGAGTTCTTTCAGCATGACCAGGTAGCTGATTTATGGAAATAAAAGTAATATCTCCAACTTTAGTTCATGATACTTTGAAAGTATAATATAATATAATATAATATAATATAATATAATATAATATAATCAGCCAGTTGAATAAATCTGAATGAATTATTCTACTGGAACTAAAAATATGTAACTACATAAAGTTTGGTTTAAAATAAAAGGTTTATTGAACTTTACCTGGTTCAGATTTTCCCCTTTTTGCATTTAAATTTAAAAAATCCAACTGAATGATCTGCTTGAATCCTTATAATGATGTCATTTTAGATCCGTTGCTAGGCGCTGCCCTAGCAGCTGCCTGTTGCAGCTGCCTGTTGCAGCTGCCTGTTGCAGCTGCCTGTTGCAGCTGCCTGTTGCAGCTGCCTGTTGCAGCTGCCTGTTGCAGCTGCCTGTTGCAGCTGCCTGTTGCAGCAGCTCTCTCGTCTTTGTCCGTTTCTTGTAATTTTTTCGTCTCTTTTTCGTAATCTTTGTATTTGGAGTGGAGCATCACTTTGTATGGTTCCTTGTCGGTCACGAACACCAAACTTTTTGTGGCTTCAGTGATATTTTTACTACTTTTCTCCTGTGTTTGTCTGGAGATCCTACATGTAACCATGGCTGCATTGTTTACATGCGAAATTAGCTGTTAGCAGCCTGTATCATGCCAATGCTAACTAGTGTAGGGCTTGATGATTTCCCTCAAGCTGAGGAGGAGAAGGTGAGGATGACGTGCTGGTTCTCGGCTGTGAGCTGGGAGGTGACGACATGGACCTGTCCTTCCATCCATCGTTGTTGGGAACGTGGGATCTAGCCCCGGGGGATGGACGAGCTAGCCGTGCTAACCCAGCGGCATCGTGCTGTTCACGGACGTGGCTGACGGAGCAGACATCGGACGCCGGCCCCACATTGGAGGAGCTTCGCCTGCTGTGAGCAGACAGGATCCAGGAGACAGAGACTGAACAGACTGCTGGGGAGGCTCAGTCCTGGACCCTGTGGAGGTAGAGACTGGCTGGGCTGGAGAGTGGTGGACGAGTGGTGGACGGGATGCCGTCATCTAATTTCTTATGGACCTTTTTGCACTTTCTATACTCTTTCTTACTTTTGTTTTCTTAAATGCTGCTGTGACTCCTGAATTTCCCCTCGGGGATAAATAAAGTATTTTCTATTCTCTATTTCTATTTCTATTATACATCAAAGGGTTGGATTTAACATTAATATGGTGATTTAGAAGAGAAATCAGAATATCGAGATATATATCGTGTATTGAGATATAGCCTACAAATATCGAGATATTGGATTTTGGCCATATCGTGCAGCCTTAGTCACAGAACTAGGGAGGTGGAGCAGGGACACCTAGTGTGTGTGACATACTGATACAGAGAAAGGAAGAGGGGAAATAGGAGCAAATTTACAGACCATATGAAGAAATTTACTGTTTACCAATACGCAAAATGAACTTCATCAACACAAATGACAGAGTCCCTTTTATATTGCGTAGAAGAAATAAATCGATATAATCATAACATTAAAATATCGCTAAGCCCTAGACTCAACCATCATCAATGCAAGAAAAAATTCATGAATTTTGAAAAATTAATGCAACACTGGATGGAAATTAATCTTGTGGCACTGCAGAAGCTTATTGAAACAATGCCACAGAGAATGTATCAGAGTGTGTGATCTTTTTTTCTGGTGGAGACTTTTTTTTGGCTAGGCAGTGTATCAGCTACTCATACAATTTGGTCAATTATTTTAATCAAATTTTCTTTCCCTGTACTATAAACTCCACAACACAGAGAAAATTTTAGGTCTTCACCTGAGATCACCACTTAATTCTTAAAATTGTCAACAAATGAAGAGAAGGTGCTGAATTGCCATGTGCTCCTCAAAATGGAAACACCTCCAATGACCTCTTGACCAAGCTGCAACCTCCAGTCTGAGAATATGAGACAATGCTGAAGTGCTAAAATCTGCTGTTTCTGGAGAGTTCTCTTGAGGCTGGCTCCAGAAGTAGCAGAAGTCACATACACACCAAGCCAAAAAAAGACGTTTTCAAAGCATTAACCTATTTACAGCCTGGTTCAAAAAACATCTCCTCTGAGTCGCTAATTTTACTACCAGCTGTCACTGTACAGGGGGGGAATTTTGTTCTAACTTGGCTGTTCAGATGATATTAAGATCGCCAGCCCCCCCCAATAAGAGGCACAGCTGAGGGTCATGTGACTGCCGGGGCCCTATATGGCTGTAGGCTGAAGCCAGTTGCCACTACCAATATGGCCGCTATAGCCGATGTGCTTCATTTTCCGTTTCAGTAACAGATGGGTGTCGTCAGCGAGACTACTTCCATGTTTTATACAGTCTATGCTTTTGACCCAAGAGGATTTTTGGAGGAACACAGCAGTTTTTCAAAATAAAGGTTTCTAGAAGCAGTAACGACGGGAACATAAAATCAACGGACAGCTATGTTTTGTAAATTAATTTTATTTATAAACTGGAAAATTTTGTGCTTTAAGTATCATACTAAATAACTATAACTTTTCACTTTTTGTAATGATCTTTGAAGCAGAAAAAAAAAATATATATATATATATATATATTTTTAATAAGGTGCATCAAAACGGGCTTATTTTTGGTTTACTATCAAGAACACACTTCAGTAGCAACACAACGTGCATTTTGAGTCAACGTCTGACACTTTTTAGTGATTTTCCTGGTGAAAAATGCAGGGAGAGCATCGCCACCACGCCATACAAGGACAGGTGGAGTCATTGTTACCTCTCGGAGGCTATTTCTTCAGTCTTTTAGCTTCAACACTGAGGTGTTTACCTGGATTAAAAACAGCCTGACTCTCACCTGTTGACGCAGGTGCAGGTATGTGATACACAGCAGACGCAGTCGGCCTGAGCAGACGCACCGTGTTGGAGCCGAACTTCCGGTGCTGCTTGGGCCTGCCGTCCGGTTCTGCCGCGCTCCGGTACAGACTCAGCATAAACTGCAGGTTCTGGTCCGCTCTCTGCTCGTCTGTTAACGGTCGGTGGTGCTGCCCGCCTTTGGGCCTGGCGCTATGCTGACTCCGGCGGCTGCGTCTCAGCGTGGGGTGCCGGGAGGCCGCGGTGCTCCCGGGCATCACCCCGTGACCCGTACAGGTGGAACACAGCAGATAAATAAAGGAGGAAAGCAGGCAGACGCGCAGAAAGCTGAGTTTGTAGGGGGTCGCCTTCATGTTTCGTGTCAAACCTCTCTGGCGCTAGCAAGCTCCACCGAAGAGGCTACAGACGGTCACCATCCTCCGCGCGGCCGAGGGCGGGGTTTACAGGCCCCCATTTAGGTGAGCACGCGCTGGCGTGGGCGGTGACCCCAGTAACCCCTCGGGTGGGCGTGAACCTCCTAGAGGAGCGCGAGAAACCACGTGATTTAGTGCCTTAAAGGTAGTTAAAATCTAAGATACTTTTTTTTACCCGTTTCTAGGGTGGCGTATTGCATTCACCCGAAAATAAAAATAAAAAATCCTCCTGTTTTTATGAGATAGCTAGAATATTTATTTATGATTTTCCTGTTTTATGAGATCCTAGCTTGTAAAAGCAGAAGCTGTTTATTTTTGATTTTCCTGTTTTTAGGAGATACTGTCTTGTAGAAACAGAAAATATTTATTTCTGATTTTCTTGTTTTGAATATTTCTTTTTGATTATCCTGTTTTTATGAGACACTATCTCATAAGTACAGGAATATGAAAAGTAAAGGACCATTAATTGGTTGTTCAGGTGTAAAGCCCACAAAGTCTTCGGCAGTCTGCTCAACATTGTGGTTTTTCTCCAGGATCAGCTGGATCAATACGGGAGGATGCATGGAAATAAGATGATCTGAAGTGTATTCAAGCTGGCAATGATGGTCAAGAAACATACTGGATCCCCATGGAGGTGCCAAAATCATCTTCATTAGCATAAATCAGCCTTTACAAACCAGTACTTTTCAAGTAGTTTTAGCAGTTATTTGATTGTTTCTTGACTAACCACGTAGCCAGCTTGGATAAACTTCAGATGCATCCCTCAGGTGTCTTTCCAGAGGACAAACTAATAACAATACCATCTATTCTTCTTAAAGACAAGTTTTGATAAAAAGACACGCCACAGCTGTCAGGATGACAGCATCTGAAGAAGACGGCAGAGTTACGTTGAAACATGGCAAGGTGACCATACCTTTTTGTCTTTAAAAAAGAACACTAAAACACTTATATATTACACATATTTACACATATTTCTAAGAAGACAAGATGAATCTAATCAGTAAAACTGAATGAGTTTTAACAGGTGAGACCTGCTTCTTCGATTAAGGATTTTCAGGAATTCTTGATTTTCAAATTCCTGTTTTTAAGAGATAGTATCTCGTAAAAACAGGAAAATCAAAACAAAATATTTTCTAATTTTACGAGATAGTGTGTGTGTGTGTGTGTGTGTGTGTGTGTGTGTGTGTGTGTGTGTGTGTGTGTGAGGCATTAGTTGCAACCAAAGATTACCCACTTCTCCACAGTCACTCAGAGCTGAATCCCATGAACCCTCACTTAGCTAACTTTGACACGTGTAGGACATAGTGTGTTCCATTTCTACTGTTCTGTTACAGGAAAATGGAAGGTTAGCGTGGTGGAAGAGGGGTAAGGATGGGGGAGGAAGGGGAGGAGGGGACAAAACAGGGGAAGAGGAATTTGAGGCCAAGTATATACAAGTGGATTCCTGATGAAGTTAGGGCTACAGTTGTGGACCATGTTATCAGTCACGGCCTCACAATGGTAAAGGTAAAAGGCTAGTTAGTTACACAATTACACAAATATCTTGCTTGAGTTAGATTATACCTCTCAATTTTTTTCCCTTTGTTTGATTTTTTTGTTTGATTCTTTTTGGCACAAATCTAATTCCAAAAATGTTGGGAGAAACATATGGTGGCTGGTAGGTGTCAGACAGTTTTCCAAAACCACAACACAAATGCCAGTGCCACAACACAAATGCAAATGCCACACATCAGAAATATGGCCACAACAGAAATATAGTCCCAACAGAAGTTAAAAGAGGTAGACTTGAGCAGTTTACACTCACCAGCCACACCTGTTCAACTGCTTGTTAATGCAAATTTCTAATGAGCAAATTGCATGGCAGCAACGCAATGCATTCAGGCATGTAGACATGGTCAAGACGATCTGCTGCAGTCCAAAGAGAACATCAGAATGGGGAAGAAAGGTAATTTAAGGGACTTTGAATGTGGCATGGTTGTTGGTCTGAGTATTTCAGAAACTGCTGATCTAATGGGATTTTAACTCACAACCATCTCTAGGATTTACAGAGACTGATCCCAAAAAGAGAAAATATCCAGTGAGTAACACTTCTGTGGGTGTGTTACTCTTTATTATGAGTACCTATTTGCAGCATGAGACCATGGCTTTTGTCCTCTTTGGTGAAACTGCCACCTTTCTTTCTTCTCTTTTATCTGTTTGTTTCTTGATTATTTGTTCATGCTTTTTTTATTTTATTTTATACACTTTCTCCCACCTCTTCTATGGGGCCAGTACTGTAACAAAATTCTTTACAAATGTGTATTTTGATCTGTGTGTGTAACCAGATCCACAAATTTGTAACTAAAACTATTTACAAATGTGTATTGCGATCTGTGTGTTACCAGATCCACAAATTTGTAAAGGAAATCTGTCTGTGTGTAACTACATCCTTAAATGTGAAAACAAAATCTGTGTATGTGTAAAATAAACAGTGTCTATTAAAAAAAATCTGTTTGTGTGTAAAATAAACTGTGTGTGTAGTCAGATCTACATATATGTAAAATAAATCTGCAGCTGCGTAAACTGATGTGTGAGCGTAGACAGGTCAATAAATACATTCATCACTATGTGTGTGGTCTGTGAATATCTGGCCAGTACATTGGATGTATTCTCACACGTGACTTTTGCTACACTCCTGCCGCGGAAGAAGAAAACATTCATGCAGCGATTTGTATCTGTGTTTGGAGACTTGTCTGTGAGCCTCAGTGGCGATACAGCCTGAGACCACCAGGGGGTGCAAGCACCAACGATACTGGTCACCTCTACTGTTTTCAGCCTGGGTGGCTCAGCACCAGAGCTATGGAGATAGTAAGAGTTACGACACTCCCATAAGACGCCGTTGTACGCTTTCTTCCGGTCTACTTTCGGGTTGTGGAGCCTCGAATAGTTCCAAACAGAGCTATAGAGATAGTGGGCTCTAATTTCGTAGACCAGGCGCAGGCGCAGGCGCACCTGCCCTGCGCCAGCCTTCACAGGGCGTGACCGGCGCACTTTGCAAGTTTCCTGCAGTGGCAAGAGAGGGGCAGTCTAGGCACAGTCCAGGTGCAGAGCTGCGCGTCCACGCCTCCCTCCGCCCAAATGGCAGAGAGGGAGGAGAAAAGCAGTGAGTGGGTTTAACACAGCCGAGCACTGTTTTCACCAATCAAATGAGCGCCTCTCCTCGCCTTTAAATGCCTTGCGGCCGAGGCGCAGCATCTGATTGGTCTGACTGATTCACAGCACAGCGGAGAGAGTGCTGGTAGCGGAGACGGTCAGAGCCGCTGTCCCTGCAGCAGGTCAATGGACAGCGGGGCGCAATCGGAGGACACGACACGCGTCACCTTGTGGGCCAGCTCACGGGACAGATTTAATCTGTTCCTTTGTCTTTATTCGGAGTAAAAAATTAAGAGGCAGTTACACAGCTGGCTTATCCATTCAGAATACTTTTGATCCACCTGCACTCCTGGTTTGTCATCGCCAAGCAGAACCTTTGGTGATATACTGTATACTCTCTCGGTGTCTCCGCCTCATCCTCCTTACAATAATGTACTCCATAATTTTAGATCACTTAAAAATAAAGACTAAAACAGAGAAATATGTGAAATCACGGGTAAATCCTGAGTGACATACATTTATTTCGTCTCTTTTTTCTTCGTCTTTTCTCTCCCTCTTTTCTTTGAATTAAATGAAATAAGAGAACCAGATATATACTCAGTATCAGATGTTAAGGCTGTTTATTGTTTAATTGTAACATGTGCATCAAACTTCCAGCTGCCGTCAGGTTAACTTTCCATTATGACAAACGGCTTTAATCTGACATCAGATGTGACGGGACAGGTAATATAAAAATAAATGTTTATGCTGGTTCAGACAGTTACATTAAATAGTGATTGCTGTAATTGTTTATTGCATTAAAATGTGCCTGACACTCTGGAAACCTGCCTCTGAGGCTTTGTTGACACGTGCGCACATGTGCGCCTGTCATCAAATTACAGCTGCGAAGGGTGCGCTCCGCCTTGCGCCGAGGATAGACCAGGTTGGAGCTGGCGAGCTTTCAGCGCACTTTTTTGGCACGAAATTGTCACTGCGCCAACATGAATCTGCTGACACCTCCCCCTGGTGCGCCGTCAACTCCCCCTGGCGTGCCGTCACACCCATCTCTGCGCAGACGGTCTACCAAATTGTCAAATTGGCAGTGCATGGCGCTGCGCCACGAAATTAGAGCCCAGTAAGTTACAAGTTACTATCTCTATAGCTCTGGCAGGTGTATTTGGACCATAGACTGTATAAAACATGGACCAAGCGTCGCTGACGTCACCCGTGCGTTCTAGAACACACCTCTATTCTGAACGTTACATTGACTTTTGTATTTTTATTTTAAATTTAAAGTTTAGATGATGTGTGTGTGTGTGTGTGTGTGTGTGTGTGTGTGTGTGTGTGTGTGTGTGTGTGTGTGTGTGTGTGTGTGTGTGTGTGATTGAATGAATAGTTCTGTTTAAAATGTTTTGGCTTTGCTAGTATAGGTAGCCTATCTTCAAGGCAGGGAAGTGGGATATATTCATGCAAGCATCCCGACAGGATTTGTTCCCACCATATCTGAGAGTGAAAGGCATTTTTTAAATTTTTATCACATAAATGTACATTAGTCCACTCCATTTATGCAAGGCCAAGACAACAATATGAGTGAGCGGGAATCAACATTATTGCACGGGAATCAACACTGTTGCATATGCAAGTAAATTCAGACAAACAGGCAATTTTAACTCAAATATCAAGTTAATTTTGACCAATATCAGCTCATTTATTTAACCACTTGAGCCCCAGATGGTTGAGCAGAGTCCCTTGGGGCTCTATACTAGTGTATTTTCTGTGCGTTGCGTCTTGCATGACAAATTTAGCATTTGACATCTCAGTTTGTTTTATTGCGCTTGCGCTTGAGCGTGTTGCAGGCGTGGTTTGACTGCGTCACCAGGGCTGGAGAGCAGCGGGGCGGGGTTTTCCTAGAACTGATGTGGGTTCCATCATAACACCTGGAGGATGAGTACAGGGCCCTATTCTACAAAGCAAGTTCAGCCTAGCAAGATAGCCTTGGAGCTACCTCGCTGAACTGAGCGCGGTAGCCGGCGGTCTCGCTACACGGTTTGACAACGCTGGTTATCAACCTCATAAGTGGATCCAGCTAGGCAATGAGCATGTGCACACATATAAGGCGGACATGGAGCAGTCTGGAGTGTCAGAGCAGGCTGGAGAGAGAAGGATCGCATACTTCACACAGGAGGAGCAGGAGGTGATCATGAGGAAGTATGACGAGGTGAAACATGTAATTAACGTTAAAAGCAACACCGTCGCCGCTGCTAATGCACGGAAGGAGTGCTGGCAGAAAATTGCTGACAGTCTAAATGCGTAAGTGTAGTGCAAAAAAAAAAAAGTGCCATTATCATCCTGAAATAGCACTGTTCAACATGCACTTTTACTGTAACATGCAACATACCTAATTTATTTCTTAGATGAATTTATTCATTTCTTCATTCCTATCATGTTTATATTTTTTGTGTGATATGTAGCCCACATGAGCCCTACATTAATTCCTGTCACAATTTTAATACAGGCAATAAAATATTGTCATTGAACAGAATTGAAGATCTTTTTACGGCAATGAGAGTTCTTCATTCCCTTTAGCTACTTGTAGAAAGTGTAATGTACTACCAACCCCTCCCTGGAAAACCAGTAACTTTTATAAAGGTGGTCATCTGAAAAAGAGAGTGGGTCGGTGCGGTCCCTGAAAACTCTCGCGCGCCGGAGTGCTCTTCAGACAATGCGAGCTCTGATGTCCAGCGTATGTTGCCATGCAGACTTGCCTCGCTGAGGAGTGAACGCGTGTCATAGAACAGGGAATCTGGAACCTCCTCAAAGCTACCTCGCTAGGCAGTAATCCTGCTTCGTAGAACAGGGCCCAGGAAGCGGTGGAGAGCTAACTTGCTACACCGTTTGCCATATTTTTTCATCAAAGAAAAGGAAGCATGTCTCATTGTCATGTAAGTGAATTCAATTTACCGCAAAAAGGGCAGATGGATGATGCTTTTTAGTGCACGAGCGGTTATGTTAGCACGTCCGTTTGTGTTTAGCTGATCGGTTGATGAGAAATGACAAATTTTTTATTATTGCCTTGCTAACAATTCCTGCTATTCAGAGAGCTGGAAACAACAGTCAACAGTAAAAAAAGTAACCAGTGATTTGTATTTGTGTACGTTTATCAGTGTATGTGGAGCTACTCAATGACTACGGCGCATACATACCTATTTTGGTACACAGTTGTTTACAGTCAGATTTTCGCTTTGGGTTTATAACGTTTTTTTTGTTTGTTTGTTTGTTTTTTTTTCTTGTTAGAGCTCTTTTGATGAGAGTGCAGTTGGTTCTGGGGTTGACTGTAATTCAGCTCTGAGCACCTCATCAGATCAGGGAAGACAAGGCCGCGGTCGAGGGCATGGCAGAGGTAGACGTCAGAGTGGGAGAGCAGTGGCCATGGACGGAGGCAGAGACAGAGGCCGGGGACAGAGGCCGGGGGCGTACCGCTGTTGGAGGAACAGAGCAAGACCTCCAGCCAGTCCAGAATCTACAAGCCCGAATGATTTCTGATGAACGGATATGGCCTCATATTACTTCCGATATATTTCGTCTATTATATCTTCAACAAATTTACCTCCATTGGTAATATTTATAGTGAGTAATATAGTATAACTATCAAACCAGTGAATCCTAGTGTTTTTATTTTTGATCGAGCAAAATAAAAACACTGTAAAGATGATGTTGGTGATTTCTCTGTGAATGCTGATAGTACATGTACCACACAACAATAAAGATTTTTCATTTGTGTGTATTTTGTCGTTTAAGCTGACTGTGTCATTTAAGAAATATTTAAAACTCACAATGGTCTTTCTTTTATTTCAAAAGGATCTAATCAGTTTGAAGTAGTAAATAACACTGAACATAAAGGATTACATCATGAAAATATTGTATGACATGTTTTCATCAGAAAACAAACTTTATTACAAAACAAAATATTCAGGAAGTTCCACAATAAATTGTATTCTTATAAAAGGAAGGTAGACAGGTCTGTTAGAGGCGTCTTGTTCATTGATTAACAATCTGAGGATGGTTGACATGATTAGAGAGCAGCGGTAAGTTCCCAGTATCCTCTGGTCCTTAGGCAGGGGTTGTCCTGTGATAAGAACCACAAGAACATCTTAAACTATCCATCCATCCATCTTCTACTGCTTATCCATGGTGGGGTCGCGGGGGCAGCAGCCTAAGCAGGGACCCAGACTTCCCTCTCCCTAGCCACTTCTTCCAGCTCTTCCCGGGGGATCCCAAAGCGTTCCCAGGCCAGCTGAGAGACATGGTCTCCCCAGCATGTCCTGGGTCTGCCCCGGGGTCTCCTTCCGGTGGGACGTGCCCTGAACACCTCACCAGGGAGGCATCCGGGAGGCATCCGAATGCCCAAGCCACCTCATCTGGCTCCTCTCAACTCGGAGGCGCAGCGGCTCTACTCCGAGCTCCTCCCGGATAGCCGAGCTTCTTACCCTATCTCTAAGGGAGAGCCGGCCATCCTACGAAGGAAGCTCATTTTGGCCGCTTGTACCCGCGATCCTGTTCTTTCGGTCACTACCCAAAGCTCATGACCATAGGTGAGGGTGGGAACGAAGATCGACAGAGAGCTTTGCCTTCCGGCTCAGCTCCCTCTTCACCATGACAGACCTGTGCAGAGTCCGCATTACTGCAGACGCTGCACCGATCCGCCTGTCGATCTCTCGCTCCATCCTTCCCTCACTCGCGAACAAGACCCCAAGATACTTAAACTCCTCCACTTGGGGCAGGATCTCGTCTCTGACCTGGAGAGGCCACTCCACCCTTTTCTGGCTGAGGACCATGGACTCAGATTTGGAGGTGCTGATTCTCATCCCAGCCGCTGCACACTGGGCTGCGAATCGATCCAGAGAGAGTTGGAGGTCACGGCTTGATGAAGCCAACAGGACCACATTATCTGCAAAAAGCAGTGATCCAATCCTGAGGTCACCAAACCGGACCCCCTCGACACCCTGACTGTGCCTAGAAATTCTGTCCATAAAAGTTATGAACTGAATCGGTGACAAAGGGCAGCCCTGGCGGAGTCCAACCCTCACTGGAAACGAGTCCGACTTACTGCCAGCAATGCGGACCACGCTCTGGCACCGGTCGTACAGTGAACGTACGGCTCGTAACAAGCAGTCCGACACCCCGTACTCCCGGATAACCCCCCACAGGACTCCCCGAGGGACACGGTCGAATGCCTTCTCCAAGTCCACAAAACACATGTGGACAGGTTGGGCAAACTCCCATGCACCCTCGAGGACCCTGCTGAGGGTGTAGAGCTGGTCCACAGTTCCACGGCCAGAACGAAAACCAAATTGCTCCTCCTGAATCCGAGGCTCAACTAACCTACGGACCCTCCTCTCCAGTACCCCAGAATAGACCTTACCAGGGAGGCTGAGGAGTGCGATCCCCCTGTAGTTGGAACACACCCTCCGGTCCCCCTGGAGGGACCACCACCCAGGTCTGCCAATCCAGAGGCACTGCCTCCGATGTCCACGCAATGTTGCAAAGGCGTGTCAACCACGACAGCCCCACAACATCCAGGGCCTTTAGGAACTCTGGGCGGATCTCATCCACCCCCGGGGCCCTGCCACCGAGGAGTTTTTTTAACCACCTCGGCGACTTCTGGGAGAGCCCACCCCATCATTCCCAGACCCTGCTTCCTCCAAGGAAGGCATGCTGGTGGGATTGAGGAGGTCTTGGAAGTATTCCTTCCACCGATCCACAACATCCCGAGTCGAGGTCAGCAGCGCACTGTCTCCACTGAACACAGTGTTTACCATGCACTGCTTCCCCCTCCTGAGATGCCGGATGGTGGTCCAGAACCTCTTTGAAGCCGTCTGGAAGTTGTTTTCCATGGCCTCACCGATCATGGGCCTCCCATGTCCGGGTTTTTGCCTCAGCACCTGTCTGCTGCCTCAGGAGTCCCACACGCCAACAAGGCACGATAGGACTCCTTCTCCAGCTGGACGGCATCCCTCACCACTGGTATCCACCAGCGGGTTCGGGTGTTGCCGCCCCGACAGGCACCAACCACCTTACGGCCACAGCTCCGATCGGCCCCCTCAACAATGGAGGCATGGAACAAAGCCCATTCGGACTCAATGTCCCCTACCTCCCCCGGAACACAGTTGAAGCTCTCCCGGAGGTGGGAGTTAAAGCTCTTTCTGACGGGAGATTCTGCCAGACGTTCCCAGCAGACCCTCACAATACGTTTGGGTCTCCTAGGTCTGACCGGCATCTTCCCCCACCATCGGAACCAACTCACCACCAGGTAGTGATCAGTTAACAGCTCCGCCCCTCTCTTTACCCAAGTGTCCAAGACATGCGGCCGCAAGTCCGATGACACGACTACAAAGTCGATCATTGAACTGTGGCCTAGGGTGTCCTGGTGCCAGGTGCACGTATGGACATTATTAACTAAATGCCACATTTTGAAGACATCAAATTGACTCCAAGAATGCCAACTGTGTTACCTTTCAGAGCAAAGCATTATTTCGCACTACCTGGACAGTGTACAATCCTCTGCCTCAGATACTTAATTGCATTTACTCAATTTATCATAAGTCTTTTTTTCACAGCATTTTTCTTTGTCATTTACATTTCCCCTTTCTAAAAGTATGGCAAAATCATCACTAGTTTGGAGTGTCAAAAATTGCTCCTCCAGATAAATGCAAGCCAATAAAAAAGGACAATTGAAGCTGTATATTTTTCTGTCAATGTAACCATAACTCATTCAGTAGTGTGATGTGCTGACTCACCTAGCCCTCTGCTGAGTTGTGTCTTTAAAAGTGTTAGTGAGTACAACTGACTAGAAAGGTAATTTTTACAGACAAAAACAGAAAGTTATAAAAAATTATTGATCTTTGCAGTTCACACATAAACTCACACTGAATTACGGATATCATTGAAGTCATAATCATTGATGTCCTCTTCCTCCAGTCCCAGTGAGGACATACTGCAAAGAAAAACAAACATAAGATTTATGATGTGACACAAATGAAGAGCAAGAATAAAGAGTGTTCCTTTCATGACCACTCCGCAAAAAATAAGTTTATCTCCAATACTCTATGCTGCTATCACACACTAAGGTGTGGTTAATACCTACAGTAATATGTACTGTACCCATATTGTAGGTTTATTATTATGATTATTATTATCATTGTTATATCTTCACTACTATCTCATATTTTATTAGTGAATATGTTGTTGATGTCCTTCACTTGTACTTCTCATTTGCTCCCCATTGTAATTTGATATTATCTGCAATATTTACTGTTGTCTCCTCAAACGTTGATCTCATATGGCGGCTAAAACATGACTAATATCACAAGGACGGGAAGTATGTCTGGTTGAAACTTACTCTGTAGGTTAGGATATACAGAGAAAGAAAAAGATCTCTGTGTGAATGTGCTCTATCTCCCTTTTTAAACTTTGCCCACAGATTACCAACAATCTGATACTGTGTATATGACTCAGTTTATACGGCATTACTTAACCGTACCTCACTGCAAACAGTCGTCAAGTGGTCGAGGTACTTTTCTTGTTCACTGAGCTCTATCTTTAAGCTAAAACGATAGTCACGTTTTGTAACTCCAGATTCTATGAGTATAGGCGCAGCCCTTTAAGGCTATCGCTAGTGGGTTTACCCTCGCACGTCAGTGCAGCACTGAAAAAACGTAGTCTACGCCCACCCATGTGATGGGCCCCCCAACGCCACCTGCCTAAAAAAAAAATACAATCTACTCCCAATAACAGCCTTTTACTTCAGCTGATAAAGGGAACCAGTGAGGCCCAAAGCTTAAAGGGCTGCGCCTATACTTAGAATCTGGCGTTACGATACGTAACTATTGTTCTATTTTGTATAGGCTTCGCCCTTTAAGGCTATCACTAGTGGGTTAAAGGTGAAGCAGGATGTAGTCAATGCCTCACTGGGTCCTCATCCGAAAAATTCCAGCATCAAAGCTTCCAACAATAAACTCAAATCTGAGACACCAGCTCGGGGTGCAGACTCTAGTCTCTCGCCTGAGGACCTCCCCTCGACATGATGTCCGCCCCCTGTTTAGCACACCAGGGATGTACAACGCTCTGATAGAGAGGAGATATCTGTGCGCCCAACATAACAGCTTTCTGGCTATGTCTAGCAGCTGCGCCGAGCGCACACCGCCCTGACGGTTTATATAAGCCGCTGTTACTTGGTTGTCTGTGTAAATCACAACATGCTGCCTCTGTAAAACCGGAGCGAAATGCTGGACCACTTTCCACACTGTCAGAAGCTCCAATGCATTTATGTGGCGAGACATGTGAGCTGGCCATTGCCCCCTCACTACCTGAGAGAGACAAGTGCCCCCCCCCCACCCTGAGAGAGAAGCATCTGTGAACACAGAAACGTGACACGATGCCCTCCGGGACACCCGACTTCAGGACCTCAGGGTCGTTCCAGTGAGCCAAATCGGGTAACACTGAGGGACGGACTAAAACCAGGCGTCTTCACTGACGCACCGGGTCGATTTGCAGACGGATGAACCACCTCTGTAGCCATCTCATGTGAAGTAATCCCAATGGTACAACCACATGAGCCGCTGACATTGTGCCAAGCAGCCGCATAATAGAGACGACTGTCAACACCCTGCTGGGGTCAACACTCGTCTGAGGAGGGACGTCAGGGAACGCCAAAGGTGAGACGATTGTACTGGTATTGGACCCCTTAAAATGAGAATCGAAGGAATTTCCTGTGTTTCTGAATAATAGTGACGTGGAAGTATGCGTCCGTCAGGTCCACCGAAGTGAACCAATCGTTTTCGTGGACGCATTCCAATTCTTGTTTTATCGTCAGCATGTGAATACGATGCTGCATTATCACTGTGTTGAACAGTGACAGGTCCAAAATGGGTCTCATTCCTCCTGTTTTCTTGGGAACAAGGAAATAGCAGGAGTAGAACCCCTGATTCTCCTCTCCCCGTGGGACTCTGGAGATTACATTTTTTTGATTGGACCAGGAGCAGGCCACCCGGTGATGTTTGGCACTGCGCTGACAAGCTGGCTGTGCTGCAGTGAAAGACGACTCTGGAGGAGGTGGAGGAGGAGCTGGAGCAGGGGGCCAAGAGACTGATGCCACAGGATACTGCGAACGTCTCTGGTGCCTCTGGGGCTGGTCCCGGCGGTCCCGCCAGCGACTCGGTGGGTGCTGAGGGCCGGCCACATGCCTCCAGATCTTCTCCTCTTCCTCTGACGTCTTCTGCATGTGCTCCACGAGAGAGTGCAGCTGCTGGTGGAACAGCGTGGCCGCGGAGATGTGGTCCTCTAGCAGCTCCTTCTTGACTGGCTCGGGGATGGAGGAGGACAGACCGAGCCACATGTTGCGGTGTATCTGGTGCTGCCAGGCCATGATGCGAGGTAAAGCCACCGCTACAGAGGTGCAGAGCGGGATGATCGCGCTCGCTGCCTTGCTCAGCTCCTCTGCTCGTTCAGCCAGCTTCTCAGGCTCCGCCATCCGTGTAATGGAGTACGCCAGCAAGGTGATGTCATTGGCTGCTGCTGATGCCTGGCTGGCACACTGGTGGGACCTGTCCGCGAAACGGCATGTGAGCTGGTCCCGGGAAGAGGGGAGGGCCTGTCGTCGGCAGCCAATCAGGTTCGGTCGAACCCCGCAGACGGCCTCCAGGCCTGGATCCAATGGAGGGACCGCCCGGGAAGCCCTCATCTGTGAGCCCTTCGACTCTGGTGATGGGAGCGTACGTAGCCACCGGCGCCTGAAGCTTCCCTGGTTCAGCCAGACTGGTAAGGGATGATGGTAGGAAAACGTGGCCAGGTGGGCTACCGGCGGGCCATGTGTGCTGCTGTGAAACAGCCCGCCATATCATCAGGTTCAGCCAGAGCCGGAGCACGAAGAGGCTTTTGTATGCAGCCGCCCTCTCAATGATGCCTGGAAGCTCCTGGGTGAGCTCTGATGACCGGCAGAGAGGTTGTCGACGACGACAGGGGGACCCCAGCAAAACCTGAGCAACCCCCCACGTGCTTATCCTCGAAGTCGGTCTCCTCTGCAAGTGTCTGCAACAGTGAAATCATCCTCGGCAGCGTAGGTGAAAAAATCCACCCGATGCTGCTTCTCCGCTGGGGACAACAGCTTGCAGTACGGGCACTTCTCTAGAAGAGCGCTTGCCCGGCGTGCTCCGGGCCAAGGCAGGACTTGCAGCAAGACCGCATGTCGTTGCCCATGATGCAGCCCGTCTTACAATCCGGACAGAGTCGGACGGTCTCCAACGACGCCATACCTGCTGCTACCGCTGTTCTTCTAGTGCTGCTTGTCATGATGCTGAAGAAAAGAAGAAGCAGATTGTATGGACCCGCGGCTATATATAGGCAGGTGGCGCGGGGGGGCCCATCACGTGGGTGGGCGTAGAGAAGTTTTTTCAGTGCTGCGCTGACGCGCGAGGGTAAACCCACTAGTGATAGCCTTAAAGGGCAAAGCCTATACGAAATAGAACTCACCGGTCTGGAGGAGACTCCAAACAGACATTTGAAACAGCTGGGGGTAGCGGCCTCTCTCTGTGTTTCAGGGGTGTGGAGTTGGATGTATCTTTCTCATAGCTATGAAAACACATAGGAGACAACGTACAGGCTTTGTAAAGAATCCCATTCTTGTTGATGATCAACAACTGATTAGCTTTCTGCTAACAAACAGAAACTGAATTTGAATTAAATATTGAATAAGCATGATGTGTAATGGAATTTAATGTTTTGAATTGAAAGTTTTTTTTTTAATTGAATTTGAAAGTGTATTTTACCTATGAAAATTCAACTTTTTTATACCTTAAATTCAAAATTACAGAAAAATTTAACTCTTTTTATACTTAAAATTCAAAAACACATAATTCAATTTCAATTCACAAAAGGCAGATTCAGTTTTACAATTAATTTTCAATTCAGAGCGGCACGACCGTTAAGTCATCTTGTGCCTGTGGGGAGACTAATGGAGCACAGATTCACAGACACCCTCTACACATCCCTGGACTCCCCTGTGTTGTGTCTAGCTGATCGTGAGTACAAAGATGGCTGAAGACCAGCGATTGAATAATCAGTTTGAAATCACATAATACTCATGGTTTTCTGTTTACTATGTTACCCTGCGATTGACTGGCGACCAGTACCGCCTCTCGCCCAGAGACACAAAGGTCCAGCCCTGCCCAACAATTCCAAATATAGAAATCCTCCCCAGGTTACCACACCTCTTCCCATCGTGTTTCAGTGTCAAGATGGTTCATGTCGGTGAGTGAAATTATGTTGCTACAATAAATGCAATGAATGAAAAGCTTTATTCATATCTCATGGTGATTCTGTTGCTGTATATTGCTGTTGTATAGCTTCAAGTTATTTTGGCAGGTTAATGGTCAAAATTTAGCTTGTGTGGTAACATTATCCTTCGCAATGTTAGCGTCAGCGTTTTTAGCGTTAGCATTGTTTTTGTAACCATAGGTTGCAACCCCAATTTAGTGGTGTGTGTGTGTGTGTGTGTGTGTGTGCATGTGTGTATGTCTGTGTCTGTCTGTCTGTCTGTCATTTTCATTGCTTATTTTGAAAGTGACGAACTTGGAAGTTACATGAAATAGTTACGTAATGTAATGTAACAAAAAGTTATCTAACATGTTTATTTTGTAGTTAAAACTTATATGACTAAATGAATTAACCGGAATGTAAAAGAACACTAATGCTAATAGGCCTTGTGTGTCTTAAATCTAATGGTCAGTTGTTTCTTTTTTTGTGTGTGGATATGTCCGCAGCATCCCACCCATTTCCGAGTGACTGAAGAACCCGTTTTTCCTCAAGCAGAGGAATACCATTGTCCATGTTGTCCTTTCCGGACCCAACAAAATCATAAATGTCTTTACCATCTACAGTATAATTTATCTGGAGCGGTCCACCATGGAGGTATGGTCTGAATTTACTGATTAGATTTATCTTACTCTAACATATCACGTATTAACTTTTACTCCTACCCCTCCCTTTTCACCTGCCCATCACAAGTACATGTGCATCGTGTGTGAGGCTGGCAATGGCTCTAATGTAATAAATATTTTGTCTTGCAGAATACCCCATCTGCAAATGCAGCCTCCAATGCAGACCTGTTGCACATAGGAAAAATTAAGTCGGGCTTCAAATAAGTACTGTTAGTTAATTAATCTTTTATTTTCCTACAGGCTATGCGGGAAGGGGGAAGAGAGGGGAGCTGCAGGGAATCTACTCTGAATGTACTCACCCTGGCTTTTGTTCGAAGTTCTGCCAAATTTGTGCTGGCACTCCAGAGTGAAGACTCTTTGATTGGTCAGTGACTATTTTTATCTCAATACAATTTTTATTTTATGTTTTAGAAATGTTCCCTTTTTTTACTTTGACTACAAGTTATCAGTTATATCCAACAAAAATTCAGCTAATACTTATCCTTCCTCTAGTTCTTTAAGACTGAGTAAATGTGTTCATGACTAAATAATAACTGTAGTTATCATTGACAAAAATTCTACTTTTGTATCCAAATTTATTGACATGTTATGCTTTCCTTTTGGGAGTGGACAGCGAAGAAGAAGAATTTCAGTCAGATGTTCATGTTTCATATTATTTTGTTTGAATAAATTGTTCAAACGTCTGTAGTAGATGATTTATCAGTCTGTGGTGGCAAGTGTGTTGTTTTATGCTGCAGCCTGTTGGGGAGACTGCATCATACACAAAGATGCAAAGCAGCTGGGTAAGCTACTTGGTGGTGGAGACATGTACACAGGATGGGCCCTAATTTCGTGGCCCAGCGTAGGGGGCGCAGCGTAGGGGGCGCAAGCCTGGCGCGCCCTGCACAGTGCTAATTTCATGCGGCGCACCACCGTGTGCTGCCAATTTGACAATTTGGTAGACTGTCTGCGCAGAGATGGGTGTGACTGCGTGCCAGGGTAGTTGACGGTGCACCAGGGGGAGGTGTCAGCAGATTCATGTTGGTGCAGTGACAATTTTGTGCCCAAAAAGTGCGCTGCAAGCTCGCCAGCTCTAACCTGGTCTATCCTCGGCGCAAAGCGCAGCGGACCCTTCGCAGCTGTCATTTGTTGACAGGCGCACAAGTGCACACATGTCAACAAAGCATCGCAGAGGCAGGTTTCCAGAGTGTCAGGCACATTTTAAAACAATAAACAATCACAGCAATTGCTGTTTAATGTAACCGCCTAAACTAGCATATACATTTATATCTATATTAATTGTCCCGTCACATCTGATGTCTGATTAAAGCCCTTTGTCATAATGGAAAGTTAACCTGACAGCAGCTGGAAGTTTGATTCACATCTTACAATTAATCAATAAACAGCCTTAACACTGGATACTGAGTATATATCTGGCTTCTCTCATAACATTAAAGTCAAAGAAAAGAGGGAGAGAAAAGATGAAGAAAAGGAGACAAAATAAATGTATGTCACTCAGGATTTACCCGTGATTTCCCATATATCTCTGTTTTAGTCTTTATTTTTAACGTGATCTAAAAAGATGGAGTACATTATTGTAAGGAGGATGAGGTGGAGACAACGGGAGAGTATACAGTATATCACCAAAGGTTCTGCTTTTTGGTGATGACAAACCAGGAGTGCAGGTGGATCAAAAGTTTTCTGAATGGATAAGCCAGCTGTGTAACTGTCTCTTCATTTTGTACTCCTATTAATGACAAAGGAACAGATTAAATCTGTCCCAGGAGCTGGCTCACATGGTGACGTGCTTCGTGTCCTCCGATGCACCCCGCTGTCCATTCTCCTACTGCAGGGACAGCGGCTCTGACCATCTCCGCTACCAGCACTGTTTCCGCGGTGCTGGGGATCACTCAGACCAATCAGACGCTGCGCCTCAGCTGCAGGGCATTTAAAGGCGACGGGAGGAGCTTATTTGATTGGTTAAGACAGCGCTCGGCTGTGTTAAACCCACTCACGGCTTTTCACCTCCCTCTCTGCCATTTGTGCGAAGGGAGGCGTGGAAGCGTATCCCTGCGCCTCTATGCCCCTTGAATGCGCCTCTCTTGGCACTGCCTCTCCTGTGTGCCGGTCACTCCCTGTCCGCGCAGCGAAGGCCGGCGCAGGGCAGGTGCGCCTGCGCTTGCGCCTGGTCTACGAAATTAGAGCCCAAGGTGTGAGAGGTCGTTCAGAACAACCTCCAGGATCATCCACTTAATAACATCTTGATGAATAAAAAAAAAAACAAAACAAAAAAAACCCGGCAGTGGTGGACGTCTTCCTTTCTTAACTGCTAAATAATAGAACAGCTTTTCCTTTAGTGTCCATTATTTGCTATCACTAACACTTGTTCACACATTCTGACATTAGGTCAGATATAATAAAAAAAAAAATAGTACAAAAGATGGTGGTGTACTGGATGCCCTCTATAGAAATGTAATTGTAGAGAGAGGGCTGGTCAGGAGGTTGGCAAAGGTAAGTTCTGTTGGTAATAATTTGAATAGATAAAATAGTCAGTACAAATGCAACTAATACTGTTTAAACAGAGGTTAATATTGATAAATTGATGTTGGCTAAATAGTGGTAAAAACTTTTTTTTCAATCTGATATATTACTGGAAGACAAGTTAATTATATAATGTGATCTTTGACTGATTATTTAAAATTGTGTTGATTGCTGTAGCCTACATGAGTGTGAGTAACTGATTAATATAAAATCAGTCACTCAGTGGAAGATAAGTAAATTATATAATGTGATCTTTTACTGATAATTGAAAAATGTGTTGATTGATGTAGCCTACATGACTGTGAGTAACTGATTAATATAATGACAGTCACTCACTTCTCCACTCCTTAGCATTCTGCTAGACCATTCTCCTTGTGGGTTTCCGTTAGTGTGATAAACGGTGAAAAACTTATTATTATTTGCAAAAACACAATGTATCACTGCCAAAAACAATCATTTTCCATGTTCATTCATGTTCATTAAATGTTAATTATTTCTAAGTCAGCCTTCAGTCCAATAGTACGCTGTTTCAATCGAGTTTCTGAAATCCCGACTGTCCCTGAACAAACCACAATGGCGTTGTGGATGTGAGCGGGCTGGACGTGTGATGTAGGTGACATAGATGGGGTAGTGGATGTCTAGCCCCGCCTTCCCGCAGGTCGCAGCTGTTAGTACTTGGCTCATGCATCAGCCCTCCAACCCCAAAAGGGATGGCTGGTATAGAAATGAATGAAAACACATACACGCCCCTCTCCACCCCGAGTAGACAATCGAAGATGGCTGCCCCCCATCCTAAACAGTCATCAAGCTCCTGTAATAATCAGTTCATAGCACTTCTGACAAATGTTTGTAACAATGAATCAGCCGTATACATAGTATTGTTTAACTTATATTTGTAGAAATGCTGCCATAGTGTTATTTACATCCCTTGTGTGGTAATTGTGAACTAAACGCAAGGCGTGCTAACAACAGCTAACACAACAGCCCTGGTATGTCGGAACAGTTAGCGGACTTGAAGAGGGGTCCGTGAATCTGCTCGATCAGTCTCTCCGACGGGCACAAGATGACGTAATGGTCATGCCACTCTGAATTGAAATTGAATTGTAAAACTGAATCTGCCTTTTGTGAATTGAAATTGAATTTTGTATTTTTGAGTTGAAAGTATAAAAATGTTGAATTTTTCTGTTTTTTAATTGAAAGTATAAAAAGAGTTGAATTTTCATAGATAAAATACACTTTAAAATTCAAATAAAAAATTCAATTACAAAAATAAATTCAATTTCAAAACATTAAATTCCATTACACATCATGCTTTTTCAAATTCAATATTTTAGTTCAAATTCAGTTTCTGGTGGCACAAATTTAACCTCATAAGTTTCGCTTTCTCAGCATGCAAACACCTTTTATTCGTCGCCTTCTCAACAACCGTCCTCCCTTGCTCTGCGTAGCAAAACTTGAGAGAGGAAGTGGCTCTGAACCATAGACTGGACAAAACTGAACTCAAGTGTTTTCTCAATGGCGTTTTCTTTGCCATTGTTTACCTGAATAGCGTCCAGCTGTTGCGTTCAACTCTCCCAGAGAAGACTCACGGTCACACGCAGGGCGCAGCGTCACACCTCTTCCTGGTTCTCGCCCAATCATTAATTTCGGAACGAAACAAGAACAAGTAAAAATTACAATTAGAATTAAACAAGAAAATATAAGGGCAAATTAAATAAAAATTCACAAATAATACAATAAAATAGTGTTTTTAAGAACAAAAAAAATAGATTAAATTATCAGGATTTTCTCCAAAGAACAATCCACAAAACAAAGAAAACATATCAATCTACTAAGTCAACAAATCAACACAAAATATATCAGAAATAAAGGCAGGGTGTGTAATCTTGTTCAAAGTCATTTTTGTCATACTGGGTGATATGCTCCTTCCACCCTGTGAGTAGTCAAAACAACATGAGACTGAAATAGGAGGTAAAAAAATCAGAAATCTGTAGCAGCCACAGGACTGTTAACCTTAACCAATTAAAAAGCGGGGTCCGCTCCTTCTGAACCAGTCAGATGCCTTCAGATCTTGACTTGGGGTTCAGTCATGTATTCAACCTGAAAAATATGACAAGCATTGGAAATTGTGAATTAATGCTCAGTTCAAAAGGTAACTATGAACTGTGCAACATAGAGACAAATAGTTATCACATGCCAAACAACTTCTTTTTTTAAAACACATTATTAGTATTTCAATCAGGAAAGACTAATAAGGAAGAGAAGACAAATAGTATGAGTGACCAATTTTAATGAAACAGATAAAGAATTAATGAGTGAAAAAGTCTTTGGCGCTTAGACCCCGCAGGAAGTGATCGTTTCAGGAGCATGAGGAATGATTGATGCTCCCGTGAACTTCCCCCCGGAGCCTAGACACTGGTGGTGGTGAAGAAGTGAGATGCTTGAGTTGAGACTTGAGGGATGACCGAGACCTGATGGGGTGGTGAAGGGGTGGAGGTGGGTTTGAGGACCTTTTCGCTGAATGACAGCTGACCGGCTGCAGAGAGAGAGAGCATATTTAAATATGACAGCTACGACGGATTGGCTGAGAGAGAATAGGTGACTGACTGTGATTGGGAGAAACAGAGATGAGAGGTGGAGTTGTGAGGAAGCGGTTAAAGACAGAGACAGAAAAGGGGCATGCCAGGAAGATAGTCTTTCTGATTGAACTTCCGCTAAGCTTCATTTCTTTTAAATTATTTCTTAATGGAAACAAATGGATATAAAGCTATTCTTCTTCCTGACCATCTGACCTTCTGGTGTCAAACCAACTGTGCAAAATGCATACTAATATTCATCACATGCCACAAGACGTCTTGCAAAATGTTTTGTGTTTTATTACTTACTTTTAATGGAAAAAATGCACGTTAAGCTTATTCTACCTGACAATGTGGTTTTCTGATGTCAAACCATGACAACATATATATGTTCGATATACATGTAGACATTAATATTCCTCACATGCCTCAAGACTTCTTTTTAAAATACATCTTTTGGATTAAAAAAAAAAAATTAAAATGACATAGATTAATTAGATTAAAAAAATCATTTTGCTATGTTAAAGACTAGTTATATAAAAAAAGACTTTTTTACCAAAAATGAATGACCCACTGGTTTCCTTTTTGTTTCATCTATGAAGGGTTTTAGTATAAGTTCATTTGGGATTTGGTAGGAAAAATTCACATTTTACTTTTTAGATAAAACATACAGTGAAGTGGTAAAACATGTTATAAACATTAAATAATAACAATCTCATAATCACTGGGCGGACATGCTCCTGAAATACTTACTATGTTTCTCTGCATAATATTTATATGTTGGATGCTTTCTAGACATCTCAAGTCAAAAGTTTGTCATAGGTAACCCCTAATTTCTAAGCTAAGGTGACAGGATATGCCGAGATCTTGAGAGAACAGATAATATTTACTTCATAAAGCCAAACAGAGTAAAATGGATATATAGAAGTGTTTCTGCTCTTGGCCTCTGTACACCAGTGGGGAACCTTCAGGGACTTCTAGGCCTTCAGAGAAGGCCTTAAAACGTGGACCAAAAAATAAACGTATCATATATATATATATATATTTATATATATATATATATATATATATATATATATATATATATATATATATATATATATATATATATATATATATATAATTTAGTTGAATAAAACACATTTAATACATCATGTAAGTTTTGAAATTAAGTGTACTGCAAAGTTCACTTCAGCAATGAAAAGGTTACTGTCTTGAAACATGTTATCTCTATCGGAGCCCGGTTTGCTGGTTCATTAAGGGCGTATTCAGACCTGGACTGTTTGGTCCACTTTAAACGGACCAGGGTTCGTTTCCCACGGTGGTGCGGACTTTTCATGCAGGTGTGAATAGACACAAACGAACCCTGGTGAGGACCAAACAACCGGACCGAGACCCACTTTTTGAGGTGGTCTTGGTCCACTTCCAAACGAACACTGGCGGTTTGTGGTTCTCTGGTGCAGGTCTGAATACAAACCAAGGTCCATCCGAACTAACTACAGGATACATGCGCCTTTTTGGCCTGTAAAGCCACCGTAACCTGACCGTCTTTGGTTCATACCTGATCCTCCGTCTTCTGTTTAGACATGCTGTTGCTAGCATGTTGTGGGTCAGGACACACAGAGCATAGCGTCTCCTTGCTGCGTACATTCGCCTTCCCTGTTCCAAAATTGTAAACGGTGTTGTTAAGCTGCTTTGAAGGAGCTGCTCTTGAAACTGAAAATGATTTTGCAGCTCTAATAAGAGCACAAACTCATATGTTTACCTCCATTTCAGGGTCTGTATTCTGTGTGCCACCTTTGTCAGTGCTGTCCAATGAGAGCACCGATTGTCACACACGTGGATGTGTTTACAGAATATAGTCCACTTGCAAAAAGTACAATCTGAATACGAACTGCACCAAACGAAAAAAATAAAGTCCGCTTTTGGTCCGGACCAAACAAGTGGACCAAAGGACTTTTCTGGTCTGAATACAGCCTAAGTCAGGGATGTCCAACTCGTGCCATGGAGGGCCAAGAGGCTGCAGGTTTTCTTTCCAACCAAGAACTCCACCAGCTGATTCCACTGATTACCTCACCTTCAAGCAGAGAGCAGGGGCTAATCAGTGGAATCAGCTGGTGGAGTTCTTGGTTGGAAAGAAAACCTGCAGCCTCTTGGCCCTCCATGGCACGAGTTGGACATCCCTGGCCTAAGTGGTTAGGACTTCACGAAGGCCAGGCTATAGGTGTTTCTCAATATGTGTACTTCAGCGTACTTCTGGACTCGCGGACTCGTGATACATCATCAATCACAGCCGAAGCTCTGTTCCAATTCTAAGTCCGCATCGAAACAAGTTCGGTTCACGTACCCGGATGTGGACTTGGCCCGCCCCTATCACCAAGTCTGCCTCCGGACGTAACTTGAGCGGACTTTTCACAGCTCCAATCCCACAATGCAATTTGCCCGTTCGGCCAAAGGAAGAAGCAGAAAAATGGCGGAGGAGAAGAGTCACAATTGTAATAGTACGGGAAAGATCTGAAAATTTGGGAACTAAATCGTTACCAAGAAATTTCTTCACCAATGTGTTTCTTAAGGTGTCTAATATCATGTATCTAAAAGTTTGAAATTCAACTCCTGTGGGAAACCTCTCAAAAAACTTCTCAAAGTTGGGGTACTGATAACCGATTTTCAAAAATTCAAAAGTGCTTAAATTGGACTTTAGTAACTTGTGAAGGCTCAAACAAGTGGTTTTTCATTATTCTGAGTTGATTGCTATCATTTATTTTTCACCATAACCATTCCTTAGTGGAAAAAATGACACACCCACCTTTGCATTTACATATAAAGTTGCATTTATTTCAATTAGTTGCACAATAATTAGAGCAAATACTTATCCGTGCTCTGAAATGCTTTAGGTGTCAATGTCTAAATCATCAAAACCATCATGAATGGCATTCTTGCAGATAATGCCTTTACAGACTCCACAAGCTAAGATTCATTTGACGCCTTCATGCAGCTGCATCACCGGTTACTGCAAGAAGAATTGCAATTGCAGCTTGTAAACTGGAGTAGCTCTTCAGGAGCTATGGGGTCTAGAGTTGGAACTGGCCCATAACCATAAACACCTGGGGCTCTAATTTCATAGACCAAGCGCAAGCGCAGGTGCACCTGCCCTGTGCTGGCCTTCGCTGTGTGGACAAGTTTCCTGCAGTGCCAAGAGAGGCGCAGTCAAGGCGCAGAGGAGCGCAGAGCTGCGGGTCCACGCCTCCCTCCGCGCAAATGGCAGAGAGGGAGGAGAAAAGCCTGAGTGGGTTTAACACAGCCGAGCGCTGTTTTCACCAATCAAATGAGCGCCTCTCCTCGCCTTTAAATGTGCTGTGGCCGAGGCGCAGCGTCTGATTGGTCTGACTGATCCTAGACGCAGCGGAAAGTGTGCTGGAAAGACCCGGTAGCGGAGACGGTCAGAGCCGCTGTCCCTGCAGCAGGGGAATGGACAGCGGGGCACATCGGAGGACACGAAGCGCGTCACCGTGTGAGCTAGCTCCCAGGACAGATTTAATCCGTTCCTTTGTCATTAATAGAAGTACAAAAATAAGAGACAGTTACACAGCTGGCTTCAAATCTGCAAATCTGCAAAAGAAAGCACTTCAGGTTTGTTTCAGACCTTTAGTATACCAATATTTCATTATGATGTGTTGTTATCATTATTATTTTTATTATTATTATTATTATTACCTGTCAAACAGAGTTGTTTTCCCATGGCCAGCGATAGCAGAAACTGTATCACACCCAGTGAAGGCATGAGAAAAGATCATTGTCTCTGTTTTCAGGAGAGTCTTCGCTGCAGCTTTGTGCTGACTCTTTCTCTGCCTTTGATGCTTTAGCTGACTTCTTCGTGACCTCGACAAACTTGTTGTACAAATTATTTTGACACTTATGTTAGGGATGTCCCGATATTACATTTTCACTTCCGATACGATACCGATACAGCAGCATTGAGTATTGGCCTATACCGATATTAATCTGATACAATATCAGCATTAAACATATATACTTTTATTACTTATTCTGTAGTATGTCTGTCATTTTAGAAAAGGCTTGATTAAGTGATATAATTCAAAGAAAGAACATTAGTCAGCAACAGTAGGTATGAGGAAAAACTGACCCATTTATTATTAACCAATGGGTAACAGAAACTGCTTATATCGGAGATTTTAGATGCTTTCCGATACGATACCGATACTTGTTTTTTGCTGATATCAGACGGATATCCAATATCAATATCTACTTTTTGTGGTACCTAAGTCTTCCTTCTTGGTCATACCCCTGCATAAGCTCCAAAATCCTAGCATTTCCAACTGCTTCTACATGTTTCAAAAAAGTAGAGTAGCCTTAGGGAGTTCCTTGTATAAGCCTCTCAGCTGGTGTATCTGGGCCTTCACAGATGAAACAATTAAGCAGAGCTGGATCCATAGTACTGCAATTATAGCCTAATCTTAGACTATCATAGCATGCAAAGTAAAATGAAAATATGGATTTAATATTTTGTAATATCAATATGTCTCAGTAACACCAAATATCACTGAAAACATCAAAATATAACTCAAACATGAAACACATTCTTACAAAATATATATGACACTCGAATAAATAATAGAATGTACACGTTACATATATGAAGATAAGGAAACAAACAACATCACTTACTTCTAAGGAACGCATTAAAAACATGCTATCGGATGTTAAAGCAGTAGATTTGTCTGTCCATGATCAACAGGGAAAAAGGACCAAAATGACTTCTGGTGCTAATGTGAACTTGAATGTCAACCAACTACAGCAATCACCTTTAAACAGAAACTAGGCCTATTTACCATTAAAAAAAAAAAAGCTGTCTTTTAATTTAAGTGTACCCTGCAGGGTATGTGTGTGTGTGGGGGTTATTGGGAGTTTTTTTTCACTAGGGAGTTGCATTGCTGAAAAGTAATTGTTTGCAATCAGCTCAGAATCATGAAAAATCCCTAGTTTGACCCTTCACAGGTCACTTAAGTCCAATTTAAGCACTTTTGAATTTTTGAAAATCGGTTATCAGTACCCCAACTTTGAGAAGTTTTTTGAGAGGTTTCCCACAGGAGTTGAACTTCAAACTTTTAGTACATGTTATAAGACACCTTTAGAAACACATTGGTAAAGAAATTTCTTGGTAACGATTTAGTTCCCAGATTTGTCAAATATCGGATAAAATCCCCTTACTGTAAGTAATACTTGCAACGTAAAATTATGAATAAGATAAGTAATAAGAACTTTAAGATACATACTTGTGATGGAGTTGTGTTTAAAATCTGAATGTTTAATAAGGCCAGGGTTAAGACATCCCTGATGAATTCTAAACGGATGATGCGGGTGGTTTTGGTAACGATAAAAAGGGACATTGAGCTAGCTAGCACCAACCACTGAGCAGCTTTATGTTGGTATTTCAGCACAGCTAATACAGCGCAAAGTTGCGTTCATAGGTTAACTGTTGCAGTGTTACATGTCAGTGGTTTTAGCGTAGATGTGAAATAAGTACTTTATCACGACGGTATCACTCTCTGTTATCCAGGGACAACTGAGGAGACCCGGGCCCTTATACAGTATAACAGCCAATGAGGCTCTTTTTACTGGAAGGCGTGGGTCAGCCCAGACTGGCTGGGAGTGACTAATGCTGTGTCTTGTTGCTTATTGTACGTTTAGGAGCATTATAAAGACGTTATGAAGGCTGATTTACATACTCTTGTTTTGCCAGGGACTTCGTGACTACTTCTGGCCTGCCGATATCGGCCAGGCAGGCCAAGAAGAAGTGGTCCAATTTGAAGGACAAATACAAGGTAATGACCTGCCCCTGTTTGTAATGGTGACTGAAACCTTTTCTGGTACTTTCCTGTTAAACAAGTGTAGTTTACAAAAGCCATATAAAAAAATGAAGGTGCGGTGTATATGATGCATACAAGACTGTAAATCTAAGTACAGTATCAGCTAGAAGTTGTTTTTCTGCCTCAGAAGCTTAGGGACCCACCGACAGGCAGAGGGGTAGAGGCTGGAAGTGTGACTGCTGCCACCTGGCAGTGGTATTCAGAAATGGATGCAGCACTCCAGGGGCAGCACTCAATCAGTCCGCCCCTGGTTGTTGCATCCAGTCTGACTGCCGCTGCAGGTGGCTCAGTCAGCACAACAGCCTCTACCCCAGCCCAAGACGTTTCCAGAGCCGTGCAGCCAGGGAGGAAGAGGGCCAGGGAGGAGAGTTTGCTGGAGTTCTTGAGGGAGCAGGTGGAGAGGGATGAGGAGAGGGAGTGGAGGGCTATGGAGAGAGAGGAGGAGAGAGAGAGAGAAGAGCAGCAGAGAGGGCTGACCGTTTTTTAAATTTGTTCGAGAAACTTGTAAATAAATAAAATGTAAATAAATGTAGTTTTTGTTCAGAGTTCAATCCATGATTCATTCGGATATGGTGTCCCAATAGTTGAGACATTTATGTAGTCTTAAACCATGTCAGACTGTTTTAGAAAAATATAAAACATAGTTGTTATACATAATATGCATTATCATTTGGACTTATACTGGTGCATCTATTTATCCATGTGCAAACTAAGTAGGTCACAGTGAAAGGAAAACAAATACAAGACATTCATGGTGATTGTAACTCAAAACATTTTAGTGTGCACTGATTTAATAACTGATTCAAGAACTGATTTAATAACTGATTCAAGAACTGATTTAAGAACTGATTAAAGAACTGATTTAATAACTGATTAAAGAACGTAAATAACTGATTAAATAATTGATTAAAGAACTGATTAAATAACTTATTGAAAATGATAAATAACAACAATGAAAAAATAACTATTTACACTTTGGTGTGAACATAATTGTTTTCACAGATAATCATGCTGCTCCAGGCATGGTGGTAGAACACCTGGAGCAGATGACTGTGCAGCTAGCCTGCTTCTGAGCGCGTTCCCAGAACTGTGCCGCCCAAAGGCATCTGGGCACTGAATGTCCCCCTGGTCTGGGCCTTCCTCCTCCAGCTGCTCCTCATCAAGCAAGTCCCCTGCTGCGAGGCAAATATTGTGGAGCATGCAGCAAGCTCCAACAACTTTTGGGGCAAAGTGGGGCCGGATCTCCAAGGCTCGGAGAAAGATTGCGCGCCAGCGAGTCTTGAGGAGACCAAAAGTCCGCTTGATTATGTTTCGAGCCCTGGTGTGCAATCTGTTGAACCTTGCTTCAACACGACCTGGTAATTAATATTCATTTTTAAAAAACATATTAAAATGTATCATTGTAAAAAAAAAATCATGTTTTTTTAATATGTTTAGCAACAACATGTCCTTACTTTGAACAGGCTGCCGATACAGGGTGATAATGGCCACAGGGAACTCCAGACATGGGTACCCTCCATCACCCAGCAGGAAATACCCCTGTGGTGGATAGAGGGCCTGCTGGTACAAGGGGGACCTTTGCAGGACCAGGGCATCATGTACAGACCCCACGTTCCCGATGTACACATCCAGGAAAAGCCCCCTGGAGTCGCAGAGAGCCTGCAAAATTATGGAAGCGAATAGCTTCCTATTTATGTAGGCCTGCCTTTGTGGTTCTCCAGGGGGCCGGATCCTGATATGGCACCCATCGATGGCACCAGCAGCCCAGCGAAACACCTCGTGGCCAGCAAGGCGGGCAAAGCCGGCACCCACCCCCACCATTTCCTCTTCCTTGGGGAAATGGATGGCTCTGTGCAGGGTGTCCATCATTTTATCGATGATGCAATGGACCACCCTGCAGACAGTGGCCAGTGGCATGCAGAAAACGACTCCTGCAGCCCTGTAGGATGCCCCACAAGCCAGCCAGTACAGGGTCACCAGCACCTCCACTTCTGCACCCCATCCATGGGTCCTCTCCAAGGGCAGCATCTGCAGAAGCATATTGATGTTGTCCCTGGAGAGCCTGAAGGCTGGTTTGGTGTCAGCTTCTGCGTCCGAATAAAACAAAGCCAGGATGGGTACACTGTGGTTGACTTGCGCATACCTCCTGGCAGGCTCTTGGTCCTGGCCACAACAAAAGGGGAAAAAAATTCAACATTTTTTTTAAATATTTCAGATTTTTATCCTATTTATTATATCAATTG
The DNA here is from genome assembly GCF_033239565.1 of Halichoeres trimaculatus. Lineage (NCBI taxonomy): Eukaryota > Metazoa > Chordata > Actinopteri > Labriformes > Labridae > Halichoeres > Halichoeres trimaculatus. The sequence goes on from NW_027437200.1 coordinate 236,630, forward strand.
TTCTCCATTTTAATAAATGAAAGTTTAGTTCTTATTATTAATGTTAGCGTTTTATTATGTATGTATTCCTCATTGTAATTTTTTAACCTATTATTAGTTATTTTTACTGTTAACTTAAAATTATTTATTCCTTTTTATTATTCTTAATGTTTCTGATTTTTAACATATCATTAATTAGTTAACTATTAATCTTGAAGTGTCCGAATTTAAATTTATTTTTTATTATTGTTAATGTTATTGATTTTTAACATATTTATTTCTTTTTACTATTAATAAACTTTCTAAATTTAAATCTTTTTACTCTGGATCATTAAATCATTAACCTTAACCTACCATACTAACTTAAATTATTAACCTTTTTCAGTGTGTAGCCTATGTTACATTTATGTTTGAATATATGCATGTATTTATTTAAGCAAAAGTACTCCATGATTGTTTTTGTGTAATTTCTTATTAGTTGTATTAAAGGTAAGTGGTACTCCCGTTTCTCTTTGTCCTGAGCATAAAAAGTCACACTGTCTTATATGTTTACTGTGAAAGGTTTAGGAATGAAATGTTTACTGGCCATTTTTTTCGATGTACGACATATGAGTAATTCTATGCGGCAAAGACAGTTTTTGTGGAGTGACTTATATTGATAATTTCAGCACTTTATCGAGCCTTGAAACATACACTTAAGATATCAGTTTGTCTTTCACTGGGATAGAGCTAATGTAAGTAAGTTCAAAGTATATATAATTGTCTATTCCTAATCTGAATGAGATGAAATGAACGTACAAAGACAGCGAAACTGGCCAGCAGGGCGTGTCGTCTTGCCATCCTTCGCCTCATCCTGGCCGTCCTCTGATGGATCTGCCTCCTCAATCGTGCAGCCTCCTCTTCAGCGGCGATATAAAGTATGCCGACAGCAATAGTCACGTCGATTTCGTTCATTTCATTGCGAATTTTTAGACTCAAATGATAGAATTCGTGCCAAGCAGACGTAGAAACCAATGTTTTCTTTTCCTCCCCAACTACACTCGTTTTTTCCCGCCACTGGTTTGCTATTTATTGGAATTTGGAGAAACAAATAAATGAGCTAATAAATTACTGTTAAACAATGACCACAACATGAGACATGATTGATTTATGTTATAATTTATGCTTTTTATTTGTGTAATTTTTGTCAAACTGCTGGCAAGACAACCGGATGTGACGTGGACGTACAGGGAAGGGGACGCAAGTCCGCTGCCGTTCCAATAGTGGTAGGATCATCCTGCGGACTCCCGACCTCTGAAGTCCAAACTCAGAGACAAACTTGCCAAGTCAGAACTTCCAGAGTTCGCGAGTTCGAACTTGCGAACTCTGAATTGAGAAACACCCCATGTGTTTTGGTTTGGAGAGAGACAGGAAAATTGACCAATCACGATTTGATTTTTTGGGGGGCGGGACAAAAACTGAAGAGCGTAGGTTGTGAAGTCCGAACAGTGGGCAGAGTGGTTAGAGCGGTGAAAGGAATGGTAGAAGACGAGAGCGAAGTTGTGGCTAGCTTGTTTGCATTTTTTTCAGCGTGTGAGAGTAAAAATTTCATCTGGTCGCGCTCGTGCGAGTGCTCATGTCTTAATACTTCATCTATCACGGGCACTGTGTAAGACATTGAGGTTTGAATTCTCCCTCTCCTTCACTGGCCCAGTCAGTCTCCTCCACCTGAACTCTCTGCTGTTCTGATGAGAGAGCACGTTCGCGTACACACGCAGCGCGTATGTTCATCACACACCGAAGACAGACAGAACTTCATAACGACACACGTTTCACTATTTTAGTCAGCCTTCTAACTATATGATTCCCGCTGCTCTAAATCTCCTGATTGAAGAGGATGCTGTGTTAGAGCAGAGCTACGTTCGTTTAACTCACGACATGTAATGTCAACACCAAATAAGAAAGATAGAAAACAGCTAAGGCTCTGATAAACTCTTTATCGTCAAGTGCAGCACCGTTATCTGTCTCCATCTCTGAGGTCTCCTGCAGCGTCTTTGGATCAAACCAACTAGGAGAGAGGGGGTGGATGGTTTTTGAGTTTTCGATATAACGCCCATGTACGGGACTTGATGCACTTTAAAAATATATTAGCAATCACAGGAGCAAACTTAAAGTTGGGGGACAATCAGAAGAAATCACAAGCCAGGAGAACATCCAGAGAAGGGGTTTAAAAAATGGGAGACTCCCTCAATATTCAGGAGTGTAAGCTGCCTGCCAGTTCTCTCCATGGGTAAAAGTAACGAGTTTATGTATGACACAGATTGACAAAGATAAAAACTAGACATTTTCTTCATCATTTTAGGTTATTTTAATACGTTTTGTAAACTCAATAATGTCAGTCATTGTTTTATGTAAAGCGTCTTATTTATTTTTATTTTATTTATTCAATGAAAATGTTTTTTGTCAACTACTTTTTTCTGCGATGATTTCATTTTTGGGCTGTGAGGGCTGAGGTGAAGGCCCAGCTGTAGTACTCACGGTTCGCCACTGCTGTTACACCAAAGACATATTTGACACATTTCAACCCGGTTTTTACACTTCCCACTGAAAACAGCTCTCAGATCCACTTTTGGACCTTGACCCACAGGTTGAATCACTGCAGCAGTAGACTGCACTGGAGGCCTGATCCTTTACAGGGTGGTCTTATGTCAGGGAGAATAAGTGATGCAGGATCATTAAGATAAGAGTAAGTCAGAACTAGAGACTGCTCAGGAATGTTGAGTTTTAATTAACCAAGAGGTGGACTCCTCATTTTTAAATAATTGTATTCACGTAAACTGCGCACGTGAGCCAACAAGACATTGTTTGAATTACAGTAAACACAGAGAGATTTATGATCTCTGTCCCGTGCACTGAGCTTCTTCACGCTCATTAAAAGAAAGAAGAAGAAGAAGAAAAAAAAAAAAGAACTTAAGACATTATATATGTAGACGCCTCATTGACTGGCGCTGCCTATTGGAGCTGACATAGATACAGGCTGCCATCTTGGGTGGGTCTCACACGCCGCCCCAGTGCGGTTATTATACTGAGAAAGGTGTATAATGCACAACTATTATGAGCATAACTCAGCGAATTTTTACCCGATTTTCACCAAATAAATAAATCAATTTCTTTTAAGCATATGAATATTAAAATATGTCAAGTATCATACCTAAATGACTGACGTTTGCAGGAAAAAAGACTTTGAAAATCAGTTTAGTATTTAGTGAGCTACGATAGATTTTATGCGCTGACACTTAAGTGCGCCAGCCAAAAAGATGACAGTGAGTGGAGTGGGTGACCGGACCAAGACAGCGGCCCCACGGCTCGTCAGCACCAGAAGGTGGTTGCAGTCGAAGCGGCGTCTTCTCTCTATCATGTTTATGAATATCCCTGTCAATCATACCCAGCTGCTTGGAATAGTGGGCGGCGCCAACGTTTTCCTAAATCTTCAGCCTCTGAAAGCTAACCGGAAGCTAACCAGATGTACACAGCGTAAATATCAAATTAAAAGCATTATACTGTTTTATTTCAGGAGTACGAGCTGATAAATTTGTTAGAAATTAGAACTGGAGATGGACTCAAATGAAACGTCTGGAATTGTATTTTTTTTGACCGATTTTTTTTAGGCAAAAAAGCAAACGTTTTATTTTTAATCATCGTCTGTTAGCTGGGCCGGAAGTTCAGACCGATGTCTTGTGTGTAGTCTTGACAAGATTAAACTTTTTGTTCCTCCCCCTCTTCAACTTCGTCCTTCCAGACATTTATCCAACCATCCATTCACCGTTGTTGTTAGAGCGGGGATGGAGAAGCACAAGGACCGCTACCGACCCAGGCAGGGCTGAAGCTCCGACAGAAGGACACGGAGCCGGGGAAGAGAGCGCTAACGGTCCGGAGGGAGAGCATGGAGACGGTGGAACAGCTCGTGTCGTTCCTTCACATTCAGGTCCAGCTGAGCGGGGGCGCGCCTTGGGGGTTCACGCTGAAAGGAGGGCTCGAGCACGGTGAGCCGCTCATCATCACTAAAGTAAGCAGACAGTAACCAGAAGAAGTGACTTTGATATCTCTTGTTCATGCTCCAGGGGGGTGAAAGCACACTCAGCTGCTTTAAAGTGTGTTTAATTCCCCTTTACCGTGTTTAAATGCACTATCACTGACTATAGGAATGTATTTCTCAAGCATGTTGTCGCTGCAGCACCTAAACTCCAGAAAAAACAGCACTTGTGGCCAGATTATTCACTCATGTGCTGTTGCACTGCTCGACTACCTTTTCTTATGGCTTCAGTCCTCCCTCTAAACTCCAGCTTTTCCGTGTTTTATGCTCACATTCACTCTGACCTCTTCCTCATTTCCCTCTTATGCAGAGATTAAAAAAGTCACTGAAGCCAATATCTGCTGCTGGTAGAGATATCTGTCAGCTGTCACTGTACGTGAATTCAGAGTTTTATCATGTAATGGTGTGGTTGAGTTCTCCACAATTCAGAGGTAAAAAGGGTTCACAAGCAGTTTCTTGGAGCAATGAGGCTCTGTTCATCTCGCTGTCACATCATTGAAAGGTGAATATGCTCAGTTGCTGAAAGAGGAACAAGACCAGTTCAGATGGATTCAGAGCAGAAAGGAGGGACTTTAATGATGAGTCATGATTTATTTAAACCTTTGTATTGTTGGCTTACACTGGCACCAACCAGGTCTGCAGTTCTCAGATGCATCTGTCCAGAATAGGTCATGAAGGCTGTAAGCTGCTAGAAATGTTACTGTAAAGTATGCTCAACATGCTTTTTAGTACCACCTCGGTTGTGGTCCAGATTTCATGCTGCAGGCGGTGAGCTGCTAGAACTAAGTTGGGTGCCTTTTAATTACTGTGAGTAATTATTGGTGTGCGTTCTGCTGGGGGTGATCTGTCCGTCTCAGTGCGTGTGTGTGTGTGTGTGTGTGTGTGTGTGTGTGTGTGTATGTATGTATGTGTGTGTATTCAGTCCAGTGCATAAGGAGGCTGAATGATAAGCAACCTCTGCTCCTTGTGTCTTTCCCTTCACTCCTTTGCCCACTCTGGAGACAAGCAGTGGTGTAAATGTTGGCGGCCGTTCTTCAACATTCACCACAGCAGGGAGTGGAAAGCCTGGCTAAGTCATCTGAAAACAAGGACACACAGACACACATACACACACACACGCAAACACACAGACACACAGACACAGACACACACACATACACACATACATACACACACACACCACACACACACACACACACACACACACATAGTCACACACACACACACACACACACACACACACACACACAAAGAGACACCACACACACACACACACACACACACAAACACACACACACACACACCCACACACACACACACACACACACACACACACACACACACACACAGCCCCTGGGAAAGTGACTGGAACTGCTACGGGAGATAAAAATCAAACTGTGCTCTGTGGCCATTTTGTGACTGGTGGCTAGTGAAAACATACACAGTCAACCAGCTGAGACGCTAAGAGCTACACCGAGTAGAAACTGTTTAATGATTAAGTGCTGAGACCATGAAGGAGAGCCAGAGACTAGAAGGATTTGAGTTTGACGTTTTATATATACATATATATATATATATATATATATATATATATATATATATATATATATATATATATATATATATATATATATTTATACAGTGTTTCCCGCAGGATTTTAGGAGACTGTGGTGAGAGAGTCTCTGACCCTTGGCAGTTTTAATGTGTGCATACATTTTTAAGCGCGATGTAACACCCTTACAGTAAGTGCAGTTTGGGACCATGGACATGAACAAACGCTGATAAATAAGAACTTACAAGGCACAGTCTCATTAATTAATGGGAAACACTGTATATACATTTTAATATATATATATATATATATATATATATATATATATATATATATATATATATATATATATATATATATATATATATATAAATATTAGGGCTGGACAATTAATTGGATTTTAATCGTGAATTCAATTTTGCCATCTGACAATCATAAAAACAACATAATAGAAGAAAAACAATTTATATGCCACACAGTGTAGATGTATGCAAGTTCCTGTGCCTCATAGCTCTTCTGTGTTCCATGTGCAGCTACAGTGAGTGTACAGCTTTTGTGTGTACTTAAACAGCAGTTTTTTTTCAAATGGAAATTTGTTTCAAGCAAGTGTAAAATCAAGTCACTTTTGGTGATACATTTTAAATTCTAACTACATATGTGATGTTTTAACTAGGAATAAGACAAATATGAAAGATTTTGAGGCTTTGCAGTGTTCAGATTAAAATGATGATCTCTGCTGTATTGGAACACATATGGCCCCATTACTACTTGTTATTTGTACCCTTCTACCCTTGACACCTGTCCAGTTAGCTCTATTATGTTTTTGCTTTTTAATCTTCTTCACTTTTCAGTGCTGTGTTTTTGTTTTTTTGTTTTTTTTTTCAATTATCTTTTTATTTATGATTTTTCACATTTTTGCAAGAACAAAACCAAAAAGAACAGGATCAAATATCAAAAAGGAGAATAAGACAGGACAAAACAGGACAAAAAATAAATATACATATACAACAAGACAGTTAAAAAGTAAAATAATTGAAGAGAAAGACAAAAAATAATAAAAACAAAAAAAAACCCAAAAAACAAATAATACATTCAATTAATAAACCATGGTCACAGTGCTTTTTCCTCCTTTGCACTCAGAGTCAGTGCATGAGCTGTTGAGCAACATAGATGTCAGAGGTCCATAAGCGGTTTCCATATTTTTAGGAAAAGGTCCCCTTTGTTTTTCAGGATATATGTGCGTTGCTCCAGACGTAGAGTTTCGTTCAGAGTTTGTTTGAACATAGTCAATGAAGGGGGATTGTGTTGGTTCCAGTTAAGCAAAATGCATTTCTTTGCTATATAGGATATCATTGCAATCCTTTTTGTGTGTGTGGGATCCAGGGTCCTATTCAGATCAGTACCAAAAAGAAAGTATATAGGGGTACAGTCCACTGTGGTTCCCATGACCTTGACAGACAGGTTATGTATGTCTCTCCAAAAGCGTTTGATCTTTTTGCATTCCCAGAAGATGTGCATGATTGTCCCTACACAACTTTTACATAGATGACATACAGGGGATGACTTAGGAAACATCTTACTCAAGCGAAGTGGGGTAAGGTACACCCTTTGCATAAACTTATAATTCTGTTCAATTATTTTGTTACAAGACAGTGAAACAAAGACATTCTGGCACATGGCCTCCCATTGATCTTCAGTAAGATCACATCTTAAATCTTTTTGCCAGATATTGTTAAGTGTGGTGAGGGAAGAGGAATGACATTCTAGTAAAGCATTGTAAATCACAGAGATTTTGCCTTTAAGTGATGTGGAACCTGTCAGAATCTCCTCTAGGCGTGTCAATCCCACAGATATTTGCTTGTCTCCTGTTAGGGTGTAAATGAAGTGGCGAATTTGTAAGTATTTGTAAAAGTCCTGTTTTGGAATCTCAAATTCTGGTCTTAATTCTGCAAAGGTTTTAAGAGAAGTTTTGTTAAACAAGTGACGGGACTGATAAATACCATTTTCCTTCCATTTTGTTAGCAGGGACTTTCCGATTGATGGTGGCAGGTCAGGGTTTGAGGATAAAGGGGCAAGCCCACAGATTCTGTCATGGGCTCCACAAAACCTTTTAACATCTTGCCAAGCCCGAAGAGTGTTGTAAATTACATGTGTTCGCGTTACTGAATGTAGTATGTTTGTGTTGTTAATGAATGGTAATGAGGTTATGGAGATAGGGAAACAGAGTTCTTCTTCTATGTCTATCCATTGAGCATCATTGCGTTTTTTTATCCAGCTAATCAGGCTTTTTGTCTGAGCGGCCCAGTTCAGTGCTGTGTTTTGTAGATTATCTAATTACTAATACTAATTCAGTAATCAACTAATTTGCATAACAAGTCATTTGTATGTAACGGTTGTGGACACTGAAGGAGAGGTGGCAGACACAGAGCTCTGCGGTGCAAATAAATGAAGTGCTACATTTAATTTAGGGAGCTTATTTATCAGATGGAAAATAATAACAATTCTAACTGAATAGCACCTTATCGGCTGTGCCTATCGGCAGAAATGTTCATATCTGCTGATACCGATAAACATGTTTTTACGCTTTTATCAGCCGATACCAATATTGTGCTGATAATATCATGCATCCCTACCAATAGTTGTATCGTTTATTTAAAAAAATCTGGAAGGGGTTGACTTTTTTATTGCTGTGAATGCAGCAATGCATTCACAGTATATGTTCTTCTGTGACAAAAAAATTTATTCTTCTTCTTTCTTCTTCTTCTTCTTCTTCTTCTTCTTCTTCTTCTTCATTCTTCCGCCCGCTTTTTTGGACCGCTAAAACTCAGGCAAACTTCAACCGATTTTCACTGTTCAAACTTCAAAACGTGTGTTTCAGTTGGGACAAGGGGGCTATGACTCTTCAGACACTTTTCACAAATACTTTTCGAGATATTTCAGAATTTGTGCGTTTTTTGGTCTCATAGAGATGAATGAGGAATTTTCAAAATTTTCTCCTTTCAGGACATTTTTTCAGCCTGCTTCAAACGCTCCTCATTTAGTCATACATTCAGCTACAAACTCCATTCAAACTTTAAAATATTAAGCTACCTTTTGGCTTCATTCAGTTGGTTTCAAATGTTTCCTAGCATTCATAGTTTCTTCACAATGACCCTTCAAAGGTCATGATGCATTTCAGCTCTTCGAGCCGTTTTAACATTGGTGTGTATTGGACGGAATGTTTCAGCTTAGAGCAGGGAGAGGGTGAAACCAAACCTGAAAAATTTCTGGGTAAACTGCTCTTTTGGTCACAATTTTCACTCCACATAGGCATTTTATATATCAAAATGGAGAGAGGCTTGTCCTGCTTCTGACAAAGTGGTTTTTAAAGCAAAAGGATGGAGCACTTTTTCACAAAATGGCCAACTGTCATGAGAAGTTCAAAAAAATCCCCATATACCTCCATGTTAATTCCTGAGGGGTTTTCTCAGAGATCAGTAAAATTTCCCTCATCTATCTATCGCTCTCGTGGGTTCGTTTCTTGACCTTCATGCATGAAATTTAGACGGACAGCTTCCTCTGGGTCTCAGGATTCCTACGGTGTGTTCATTTTTATTCTAGCCCTCACGGTTTTGGCAAGGTGACAGGAGATTCGGACTCTTGCTTTGCCACAAAATCTTCATAAGATTACAGTAAGAAGGGCAAAGTTGTGCACCTGCACCTGCTGCCCTTGACGAGCTGGTCACCGTGGTAACCTCTGATCTCATGCAGCTGTTTATAGTAACTCATCAAAACATTCAGGAACAAAGACAAGCATGTGTGTGTTAATTTATCATTGATCACCAATGCAAAATCTGGCTTCAGATAAGCCTCAGCAGACAGGTTTACATGATTGAACACACACACACACACACACACACACACACACACACACACACACACACACACACACACACACACACACACACACACAGACACACACACACACACACACACACACACAGGGCAGAAAGTATCACACTTTAACAGCATTTGACTTCCATTTCCCTGAGTCAGCTCCTTATTTTCCTAGATTTTTTTCTTTAAATTTAAATTCCTTCCTTTAATTCCTGAATTGATTCAGCCAGTCAAACTTTTAAATCCTATTTTAGATTACACTGATTCATGCTTCATCATCATTCTTTTTGTCAGAATTGCAAGCACCTTTACACCCTGATTTCAAAGGGAATGTGTTGGGAATCAACAGACTCCACCAGCTCTTTAATGGCAGTTGGTGAACAATGATCACCATGGCAACATCTGGCTTCAGATGGGCCTCAGCCTACAGGCTTACATGGTTAAAAAACTCACACACAGGACACACAGGATTACATTTTAACAGGGTTTAAGATAGCCGACTTACTTTTCCCCTCAGTCAGGTCATTATTTCCATCAATGTTCTTTAAAATTTGATACATTCCTTTAATTTTTGAATAGACGCAACCATTTAAACTTTAAATTTCTTCATCCATTCCATTTATTCGACCATTCATTTCCTTTCATCCAAGAGTTCATGGCAGGCTAATTCGGCATTCTGCATTAGCAGTTGAGCGCAAGCTTTTACAGGACTTCTTAAAACAATTTTCAGACATATCCTCAGTCATTCATGTTCAGCATTCTACATCAGCAGTTGAGCACAAGCTTTTCAAGACTTCATTCAACCATTTTAAGACACATCTTCAGTCATTCATGTTCAGCGTTCTGCATTAGCATTTCAGTGCAAGCCCTGCATGACTTCATTCAACCATTTTCAGACACATCTTCAGTCATTCATGTTCAGCTTCTGCTGTAGCATTTCAGCCAGAGTTATTTAAGACTTCATTCAGCCATTTTCAGACATATCTTCAGTCATCCATGTTCAGCATTCTGCATTAGCAGTTCAGCGCAAGCTGCTTCAGCATTCTGCATTCACAGCGCAATTTCTTCAGAAATTGCTTTTCTAGTTTTTTAGTGTGGTTAAAAAAAAAGGCAACTATTACTTTATGTGGGCTTTAATGAATTTGCAGAAATAAACACCTCTTTTACAACTAGGAGTAACAGGATTGACAGGAGGTGTCTCTTTCTCATTACTTCACTTCTATCTCGTGGATTGTCTTTGTTGATGTTGTGTTGTAGTTATAGGGCTGACTCATTCCATTAGATGGTGGTCATTTACCGAAACCTGCCACCCACATTGACAAACAACGTTGGCGCCGTTCATTGTGGGAAACAGTTTGCCAGGTAGATGGGTCTGTTGCATACTGAGAAATCTTTCTGATCAGCAAGACATCCAGAGATTTTTGGCATACTGCAGATTTTGCACATTTTTGCATACTGCCTACTATATACTGAATTTGGCAAAAATAGTAGGCACTACTAGTGTAGTCGACGGTTTGGAAAACAGCCTAAAGGCTGGTACACGTTACAAGATTCTCCAAAACTTTACACATTTAGAGAGCACGCACTTGATGATATCAAAAGACAGATCGCACAAGATTTCTCTCTCCTGATCTTATAGGTCGTAGAGACGGCGGGGATATGGGCTGTATGAACAACAATGTGAGTTGGAGGTGAGTAAAATCATTTAAAGTATTACAGATAGATTTCTTACTTCCTTTTCAGTCAGTCAGCTGAGTCAGCTCGCGTCTTGATTGGCTTTGCTCCGGTACACGTGACATTACACGCTGTACCTGCTCTGCTCCTCTTGGCGCGCCCCACACACTACAGGATTTTTAGTCCCAAATATTAAACATGTTCATTATCTACGATCCACGAATCGGAGGCCTTCTGAGCAGATCCGACCAGAAGAAATCACTCTTAACTAGGGCTGGGCAACGATTAAAACTTTTAATTGTAATTAATCGCATGATTTCCCTGATTAATCATAATTCATCCCATTGTGAAAGTGCCATAACATCTGTCACGCAAACACTAAATCAGTACTTGTTATACAGTAATAGTTACATCACATATTTAGTGCAAATCAAATTTACAAAATGTAAATACAAAATTGAAGCTTATTGCCACTGTCAGGGCATTAAAGTGATACTCCGGGATGGATCAAGTTGGGTCCTATCACAAGGTTTAGGGCAGAAATTACCCCTACAGCAGTGTTTTTGTGCAGCAGAAGCCCAGAGCGCACACACCAAACACCCCCTCCCTGCTCGTCAGATGGTTTCCTCTGCACTCAGACGGGGCCATATTTTACTTGACCAAAAACACAAATAAACAGACTCCCACCGAAAAACTCTGATATCCGTCTGCATTCACGCTTTATTTAGAGAATTTTCAGCGTGTTACTTTCACACAAAACAACGCTAAGTAAGGCTCTAGTTCTCATCGTGTCTCTTCGTCCTGGTAGACTACCTGCGTTTGTTTATATCTGGCATGCCGTGCGCGTGGACATGCTTGTTTCGGCTACTTATCGTGTTTTTCCGCCAATTTCACCTCCGGTCCCACTGCGGTCAGCAACAGACATTTACAAAATAAAAGCATGTCAGCAACATGCACTAATGTGGGATAAAATATTCAATGGCGTTAATAGATTGACGGGTTAACGCGAAAATAACGCGTTAACTTGCCCAGCACTACTCTTAACACACCACACACCACAGGAAAATCCCACAGGATGTCATCAGACACCGGGCCTTTGCTGGCTTTGTAAGGGGACAAAAATCAGCCCGATTATCCTGTAATGTGTACCCGCCTTTAGTTGTTGTTCGCAGTGTTGGTTGGACAGACTGCCTATTAGTGACTTTGGGCTTGTTTTCTAATGTTTATTTGCTGATTGGTGCTTGCTTTGCTCTCTGTATGATACCGTTTGACTCTCTCCCAGCCTTCATAACAACCCGTTTAGTTTCATTTCTCTACATATGGTACTTCCATTTCGCTCATGCGCACTCTGCCCCTCCTCCTCCCTGCTGAGTTTTACCAGTGCAGTATGCGCATGAATGAGCTCCATGGGATAAATGACTTCCCCCTTAAAAATTTAGGGGAGTTTTGATGCTAGTTTGTGACTCAAATTCTGAAAAACTGTCTATAACTGAGAGCGAAGAAGACTCTCTAAAACATGTTTTCAGACGCCAAAGACTGGGAGCTGTCAGGCTGTCCAAGCCGGAGGTGAGCCTCCATCAAGGCACAGCAGGGCGTGGAGATATTTCTTCATCAATATTCCTGACGTATGAACTTAGTGATCTTTTCCCATAAAAGTATCTGTTAATGTGGCACCTCATGCATGATGTTACACATGACCATCTACCGCCTGGTATTTCATTTCACCTAGTCCTGGGCGATAAATAGATATATTAATTATATCGATACATATTTCTTCTACCTGATATAGACATAGCTTTATCGTCCATATCGATATAGTTGATCTAGTATCATTTAGCAGTACATTTCTTCATGTGATCCGCAAGTCCGCTCCTATTTCTACTCTCCCTTTCTCTGTGTCCGTATTTGTTACACACAGCGTCTCTGCTCCGCCTCACTGGCTCTGAGAAGTGACAAATAGCCCTCCTCCTCCCCCACCCCTCACTCCGTGACAACACCGAGACAGATTCAGTCACTGAAGAAAAGTTAGTCAAAGATAAATGATGGCTTGATAATTTGGAGATGGTTTGGATTCAGTGTGTCAGCATGAAAAAGTTTTCTGTTAAAGAGGTTCATATGGTTGCTAGGAGAGAGGGGAAGTTCTGGAAGTTACAACATGTGCAAAAATGAGTTTAAATCTATTTGTTACTTTTCACATGTTTGGATTACATAGTGTGTACATGGTGTGTAGTAGAGTTTTGAGTATGTAGTGTAGTTTTTGTGTTATGTGTGTCAGAGCAATGATGCGGTTCATGGTGGTTACTCTGTACAATCTTGTTGACACCTTATGGTTTTGTCAGGCAATTTCCTGTTTTAATGCAAAAAGTTAATAGTATTGTTTGATACATTTTTACATGAGCGTTTAAAATTTACTTTTTATATTTGCATTCTACGTTCGAAGAAATAAATTGCTGCACGTTTGTGGTTTTTACATTGAAAAAGTAATGCTTTTTTCCTACTCTGATTTTTTTCTAACAAATTTAGGTCCAATGTGTTCATACATTTAAATGGCTGCATAATTAATATGAATAATCATAATAAATATCGTTACACGTATCGAGTGTTGCCATTCTGGTTTGATTATATGCATCAAAGCAACATCCCAAGGCCAAGTCAAAATATCGAGATATATATATATATATATATATATATATATATATATATATATATATATATATATATATATATATATATATATATATATATATATATTTATACAGTTGTGCCCAAAAGTTTACACCCCCCCAGCAGAATTTCTGATTTTTTGGCCTTTTCTCAGAAAATGTGAATGATAACACAAAAACCTTTCTGTCACTCATGGTTAGTGGTTGGGTGAAGACATTTATTGAAAAAAAGATTAGTTTACTCTTTTTAAATCATAATGACAACAGAAATTTCAAAATTGACCCTGTTCAAAAGTTTACACCCCCCAGTTTTCAATACCTTGTATTTCCCCCTTTGACATCGATAACAGCTTGAAGTCTTTTGTGGTAGTTGTGGATGAGGGTCTTTATTTTCACATATGGTAAAACTGCCCATTCCTCTTGGCAATAAGCCTCCAGGTCCTGTAAATTCTTGGGCTGTCTTGCACGTTTGAGATCTCCCCAGAGTGGCTCAATGACATTGAGGTCAGGAGACTGAGATGGCCACTTTAAAGCCTTCACTTTATTCTGCTGTAACCACTGACAGGTTGATTTGGCCTTGTGTTTTGGGTCATTGTCATGTTGGAACATCCAAGAACGTCCCATGCGCAGCTTCTGGGCCGATGAGTGTAAATTTTCCTCCAGTATTTTTGGGTAAGATGCTGCATTCATCCTTCCATCAATTTTGACCAGTTTTCCTGTGCCTTTGGAGCTCACACATCCCCAAAACATCAGTGATCCACCTCCATGTTTCACAGTAGGAATGGTGTACCTTTCATCATGGGCCTTGTTGACTCCTCTCCAAATGTAACGGTTATGATTGTGGCCAAAGAGTTCAATTTGGTTTCATCACTCCAAATGACTCTGTTCCAAAAGTTTTGAGGCTTGTCTCTGTGCTCTTTGGCGTATTGTAAGCGGGAAATTTTGTTGCATTTGCGTAGAAATGGCTTTCCTCATGGCGACCCGACCATGCAGTCCATGTTTCTTCAAGTGTCTCCTTATTGTGGATCTTGAAACATCCACCCCAATTTCTTTCACAGAGGCCTGTATTTCAGCTGAAGTTATTTGAGGGTTTTTCTTTGCATCTCTAACAATTTTCCTTGCAGTTTAAGCTGAAATTTTTGTTGGTCTGCCTGGCCGTGGTTTGGTTTCAACAGAATCCCTCTCTCTCCACTTCTTAATTAGAGTTTTAACAGTGCTTCTTGGCATCCTCAGTTCCTTAGATATCTTTTTTAATCCTTTTCCTGTTTTATACAGCTGGATTACCTTTTCTGGCAGATCCTTTGATAGTTCTTTTCCTTTCCCACTTCTCACTGACAGAAAGATGCACATGTCTGTCAGGAGCTCAGAAACTCACTGAGCTTTTATACACACACACTGATTAGAAGCTAATAGATCACAGGTGAGGATGGTTACCCTAGGTAGACATTCAAACCCATTTGTGTCAAATTTTGTTCATGTTATCAGGCCAAAGCTGCCAGGGGGTGTAAACTTTTAAACAGGGTCACTTTTGAAATTTCTGTTGTCATTATGATTAAAAAAAAATTAAACTATTTTTTTTTTCAATAAATGTCTTCACCCAACCACTACCCATGAGTGACAGAAAGGTTTTTGTGTTATCATTCACGTTTTCTGAGAAAAGGCCAAAAAATCAGAAATTCTGCTGGGGGGTGTAAACTTTTGGGCACAACTGTAAATATATACACATATATATGTGTGTGTGTGTGTATATATATATATATATATATATATATATAGTGTATGGCCTAAAATATCAAGATATGAATTGAATGCCATATCCCTCAGCCCTAATTTCACCATAAAACAACATCAACGAAAACAATGATATGACACATTGAGTACCAAACTGATAACAATTGGTTATGTCAATTAATGCAGCCTTTGTGGCTGAGATGTCATCATGACAGGTCTGTGTTTTGCAGATTGGAAATGTGAATAAAACAAACTGAGGGAGGCTTTGCCTTTGTAAAAAGATGCGCAAAAATCTAAGTTTAGTTTGATCAGCTTTGTATTGATTTATTTTAGGAGTGACATGCAAATGTAAGAGTTGAAATCCTAACTCCCACTTGTCCTTCCTTTTTATTTTTTCTACTCGCACAACATATATACGCACACACTCACACACACACACACACACACACACACACACACACAATCACACACACAACCACACACACACACACACACACACACACACACACACACACACACACACACACACACACACACACACACACACACACACAAATATATATATGCCCAGAAATGCTTTACAGGCATCCTAGTCTGGCATAGTGAAAAGTAGAAACAAGCATGATATGTCCCCTTTAATTATATGATCTTGTGCTGACCAGCTCACAGTCGGATTTCTTTGGCTGCATGTAAATGTATTGACAGACACGGCTTGAATAACTTCCAGCACTCCTGTGAATTGGCCAGCTAACACCCAGGACAGCTTTGTAAGCCAAAAGACGTACCAAAGCCCATCTTTAAAGCTTGCTACTGACACAGGTTGACCAAGGGAGGAAACACTATGAACATGAGGAAGCTCCTCACCGTTCAGAATCCTCACTGCCTGAAAGATGCTATGAGGAGGATCTGTTTTAATTGCACTCCCTCGCCACCTTGTGGCCCTTAGTCTTTACATCTGTAGGCTAACATGACATGACCTGCCCCCCCTACACAAAGGTGGGAGAAACACTGCAATGGATTTTTTTTTTTAAGTATTCATGTTAAGAGTGTCTCAGTATGCACAGTGTAGGCTAAACTACAGTGTGCTGGGCATGAACACAATAGATGGATTTTAGAGTGGCAGGATTATTTTACCTGCTTAGTACTGGACAAGACCGCCTATTTTCTGGGTTTCTGTTTAGTTATATTGTACTTTAGAATAATAAATGTGTTTATGTTTCCTACAAGACTTCATTCCGCATATAATCTATACAACTGTGTATGTGTAAAATATTAGCACAATTTAAAAATTTTCCTTAGCCCCACAGGCGGACAAACAGATACCAGACTTGC
The DNA here is from genome assembly GCF_033239565.1 of Halichoeres trimaculatus. NCBI lineage: Eukaryota > Metazoa > Chordata > Actinopteri > Labriformes > Labridae > Halichoeres > Halichoeres trimaculatus. The sequence goes on from NW_027437200.1 coordinate 253,510, forward strand.
CTGATTCAGTTTCTGAAATCCTGCAGATTCATCTTGATCCCCAATCAGGGGAGATAAGTGGGAACTGTGGGAGCTGCGGGAGCTGCAGAAGTGACAAACACACGGGACGTCAGCAGACTAGTCAGCTTTCTTTTGAGTCTTAAGTTAACTTAACAAAAACTGCAGCAGTCGTCTAACACCATTATCACAGCTGTTTCTCGCATTCCTGTAGTTGTTTGTCTATTGTTTCTCAGCAGCGGCACACATAAGCTACGTCATACTGTGGCTTGATGTGGATTGGAGTGTGTCAATGAGAACGGTCGTCTAATTACCAGCTGCTGATTTTTTAGAAGGTCCTGCCTCTGAAAACAAATACAAAAAGCTGCTATCCAGATGGACTAGTGAAATATTTCTGTAGCAGATATATAAAACTGTTCGTCTAGCGCAGACCTGGGCAAACTACGGCCCGCGGGCCACATCCAGCCCTTTGTGCGTCCCTGTCCGGCCCGCGTGAGGCTGATCATAAACATAAAAATCGTGCGGGTGCATATGTCTTAATACTCCATCTATCACAGGCACTGAACAAGACATTGTGGATTGAATTCTCCCTCTCCTTCACTGGCACAGTCTGTCTCCTCCACCTGAACTATCTCCTGTTCTTAAGAGAGAGCGCTGTTGCGTACACACGCAGCACACACCGAAGACAGACAGAACTTAACAACGATACGCGTTTCACTATTTTAGAGTCAGCCTCCTCACTATAAAATTCACGCTGCTCTAAACTTTCCTGACTGAAGAGGATGCTACGTTAGAGCAGAGCTACGTTAGTTTAACTCACGACATGTCATGTCAACTCCAAAAAAGAAAGAAAGGAAACAGCTAAGGCTCTGATAAACTCTTCATCAATAAGTGCTGCACCGTTATCTGTCTCCGTCTCTGAGGTGTCCTGCGGTGTCTCTGGATCAAACCAACTAAGAGAGAGGGGTTGATGGTTTCTGAGTTTTTCGATATGACGCCCAAGTACGGGACTTGATTTGACTTAGTAAAATATTAGAGCTCACAGAAGCATATTTAAATTTTGGGGACTATCAGGAGGTATCACAAGCCAGGAGAACAGCAGGAGAAAGGGTTTAAAAAAATGGGAGATTCCTTCCATAATCAGGAGTGTTGGCAGTCTGCCAGCACTCTCAATCGGTAAAAGTGAGTTCATGTATGACAGATATTGACAACGACGAAAACTTAAGACATTTTCTCTTTCATTTTAGGATTCAATAATTGTTTTTTTTTTTTCTACTTGACCTTTACACCACAATGTTACATAACCTAATATAAACATTTACAGAGTGCTTTATTCTTCTGATTATCAGTTCCAGCTATTCAAAATATTTAATTTAAAGCATTTTACGATGGAAGAAAGTTGGTGGCCCTCTGACACAATTCAGGTTCCTCATGTGGCCCCTGGTAAAAATTAATTGCCCACCCCTGGTCTAGCGTGTCAGGTTACGTCTTGCCCCCCTCTGTGCACACCACTGCAGTGACTCGATGTGTTTTTAAAGTCTTTTTAAAGTAGTGTTTGTAACAGTTTTCATTTGAGGCTCTTCTTCTTTCCTTCCTTTACTTCATGGTTTATGAAATGCAACACCCCCCTTCAGTACACAAAATAAATTTCAGCCCTGCGAGTATAAGCTAAACAAATCAAAGCACTGGCAAATAGGCTGCTCAGAATTTGGGACTTCAGCTGCAGGAAAATTAAAGCTTTGAAGACTGAAGGAAAATCCACTTATAGCCTCACTCCAATGCTATGCAATACCTTTACCTTGTCCCTGGATCCAAACAGAAGTAGTATTAACTCTGTTCCTGTCAGAACATCCCAAACATCCCATTGCAGAGAGAGGTGAAGAATCCACAATGCAAGGAAAAGTGAGAGCAGCTTTACAACACCACAAGAGTTAAAAACAGTCTGGATGTAAAACCAGTCAATATGAGTTGCCCTTAAACGTATAACTTTAATATCTGTGTCCTGCTTACATGTTTTCATCAAGGAAATGAAAGTCCGCGAGGAACACAAGCACACCTGAGTTAAACTCAGAGGCCTGCTACATGTGGTTAAATAAAGGATAAGATAAAGTAGGGCTGGGCGATTATGGTAAAAATAAGAATCCCGATTATTTTAAGTAATATTGAAATCACAATTAATATACACAATTATTCATTTATTCCAAAACTTCAGTACTGATTTAAACACAACTTTAAAGAACCAGCAAGTATTATTGATACACATAAGTTACACACACTCGCTGTGGCTGCACATGGAACACAGAAGAGCTTTGAAGCACAGGAACTTGCATACATCTACACTGTGTGGCATATTAATTGTTTTTCTTCGATAATATTGTTTTTATGATTGTCAGATGGCAAAATTGAAATCACGATTAAAATCCAATTAATTGTCCAGCCCTAAGTTAAAGTCACACGCCACACGATGTAGTTTTTTCCATATGTTATTGACTGAAATAGGCCATCTATCGAGGGTCTTGAAGTGGTTATAGCAATGCTTTGAGCTGTTTGAAACATTGAGCTTGCCGTAGTTAAGCTGAAGTTGGCCATGAGCCTGCACATACCTTTCCTTTTCACCTTCCAGTTGGAAACATTTATCTCTTAGTGTTTTGACATGTGGAGTTTTCAGTATTCACAGATAGAAACTGAGATGTGTTTCTGTGCTGAACGCTGTAATTCTTTAGTAAAACCAAAGTTATATCAATGTATGCCAACTGCTAGCACATCAGTGAAATTTCCCATACGTTAGCATCAAGTTAGCACGATGTTTCTATATAGATTTTGGTCCATTAGTAGATGTGTAGTGTAGTGTATTGAATGGGGATCTGCTGTGAGAGAGTTATGAACATGTCTTTGTGTGTTAGTTCTTCAGAGGAAAATCCTGAATTAGAGTTTCCTTTGTTATTAGCTGCAAAGCCAAGAGTGGATGTAGGGTCTGGCTGCTCTGGCGTAATGTTTAGGATAGGGGGAATGATGTTGATGGATTGAACTGGAGGTGGGGGATAAGGGTGAATAAATATACCTTGATTATTTTTTCAAATTTTCCGATAACGATCTTCTGACGATATTGAACAAAATTACAGTAAAACTACTTGCCTACCAATAGAACAACTATGGATAAACACAGCATTTCAGAACGACAGTTCTTGTTTATTACTGTGAATGCAGTAATGCATTCACAGCACATGTACTTCTGTTGCTGAATTCTTTATTGTTGTGAATGCAGCAATGCATTCCACTTGACCGCTACTAGGGCTGCACGATATTGGAAAAAACTGACATTGCGATTTTTGGGGGGTTTGCGATATATATTGCATTGTTATGGAAAGAAGAATTTTCCTTAGATGACTTGAATAGCATTGTTTGGGAAGAATTTGGTTGACTCACAATGACACCAATTTATTCCTACAATACCGTTTAATCCAGGCTAAGGGGATTTATCTGTGAATGATGAAGATTGCTGTATATGAAAAGGGATCCAGGAGGCCATGTCTCTGTAGAAAATAGAATAGGTTTCAATTTCAGTTGCCTTTTTTACATTTCCCCAATAAATGGGGGAAATGCGATAGTCACATCACATGCGCAATGTGACTATTGCGCATGTGGATATTGCGATGGCGATGTTCAAATGATATATTGTGCAGGCCTAACCGCTACTCCTTCTACAAACTTCAACCGATTTTCATTGTTTAAACTTCAAAATGTGTGTCTCATTTAGGACAAGGGGGCTATACCTTTTCAAGAACTTTTCACAAATACTTTTAGAGATATTTAGGTTCTTCACAATTTCGCTCCCATAAAGAATGAAAGGGAATTTTTCAAAATTTGCTCCTTTCAGGAAATTTTTCAGCCTGTTTCAAACCCTTCTAATTCAGTCATACATTCAGCTACAAACACCATTCAAATTTTAAAACATTCAGCTTTCTTTTGGCTTCATTCAGTGGGTTTCAAAGTCTCCTTAGCATTCAAAGTTTATTCAACATGACCATGCAAAGGTCATGATCCATTTTAGCTTTTCTTTTTTTTTTTTTATACTTTATTTTTCTAATTTTCAAAAAAGAAATAAAAAATATTACAGCTCTGCCAAGTGACATTGTTATACACTCCAGAGAGAAAGTTGAAACAAGAAATTAAGCAGCCTCATAAAATGATGAATTTGTCATAAAATGACAAAGAAATAACCAATTGAGTCAGACATACACAAAAGAAAAAAGAAAGAAAAAAAGGAGGATGGGATGGGGTAAGAACGATAGTAAATAAAATAATGATAGTATTCAGGTGGACATTTATATAAAAATATTCATTTGAAAGCACATACGTACTTACATACTCTATACACATGTTAACACGTGTTTATACGGTCATATGCACTCATATATATGATTTCAAGTATGGATATTTATTTAAGTAAGTAAAGAAATAATGTCATAATAATTTTAGTGGCATTAAAAACACTAATGATAGTGCTAATAATGGTAATAAAATTAATAAAAATAAAAAGGTAAAGAGGAGAGTACAGAAAAAAAGGGGGGGCTGCTACAGTTGCATGTCACATAGGTAAACAGAGCAACACAGAGAACATCAAAAATAACAATGTTCTAGGGGGACCACGGTCGATACCTACAGTACTACCAACCTTGTTTACAAAGATATACAAATCTAAGCTAAATCATTACCTCTTTGCGTGAAGTATGCTTCCCATTTCCTGCATAAAGCCTTGTACCTGTCCCTCTGCAGTCTTAGATTATAAGTCATGTGTTTCATGCATTGAATGTTTAGTACGATGTCTATCCACTGTTTGACAGTGGGTGGTTCCTTACAAAGCCATCGCCTTGTTATGGCTTTTTTGCTTGCCACCATGAATATCTTCAAAAGGTATCTATCCTTTTTGGGCATTTTCAAGTCTATGTTCCCCAGATAGAAAGTCAGACAGAAGAATACAAAATCATTGCCCAAGACTTTTCTGACTATATTGTGGACATCCTCCCAAAAGGGTTTAATAACTGGACAAGCCCAGAATATGTGGGTGTGGTCAGCTATATTGTTGCCACATTCTCTCCAGCAATCAGACTGTGCATTTGGCTGTCTTGATTTTAGCTTTGGGGTAATAAAAAACCGAACATGATTCTTCCATGAGAAATCTCTCCACACATGAGAGGCTGTGGTTGTGATTTGGGTATTGATTATGTTTGACCATTCTTCCTGCGTAATTGAAGTACTTAACTCCTTTTCCCATTTTTCTTTTACATAATTTGCTGAATGCCCTCTTAGTTAATTTATATACCTGTACAATTCTCCAATAATCTTTTTGGACAATTTCTTTTTATAAGCCCTGATAAACATTTGTGTGATACCTGACATATTTGTGGTAAAAAGTCCTTTAAAATTTTTATCAAAATAATGACGGAGTTGGAGATACTTGTAAAAATCCTGTCCCACAAGGCTGTATCTTTCTGACATAGTTTTAAAGTCTGGAAATTCCAAGTTATTAACCATAAGACACAGGATTGTAACTCCTTTTTGTAACCAATGAGTGAATCCTCCATCCTGAACAGCCAGCTTGAAGTCTGGGTCGTAGATTGGCCAGGTTAATATGCGGATTTCATTCTGCATCCATTTTCTCTGGATACTATATTGTTTAATGGTCAATGGGCATCCTAGCAAACTCTGTAAAGGTGTATCTTGTTGAGATAGCTCCATGGATTTCCACTTTGCCACATATTCTTGGTTGCAGCAGAGCATCAGACGTCTTTAACGCTTGGTAAGGCCATCCCTCCTCTATGTTTTTGCAACTGCAATGTTTTGAATCTCACCCTAGGCGCTTTTCCATTCCAAATAAATAGAGATATCACCTTGTCCCATTCTGCAAACTGTTGATCAGGAACATGAACGGGTAAAGACTGGAACAGGTAGAGCACCCTGGGAAGTACGTTTGTTTTTATTGTTATAATTCTCCGACCAAGATCAAGGGGTAGAGGGGCCAATCTGTCAAAGTCATCTTTAATTTGTTTAGTAATAGGTGTGTAGTTTTCAGAATAGAGTTGGGATATATCTTTTGTTGGTTTTACACCCAGATATTTAATAGATGTTGAATCCCAGTTGAACTTGTATTTATTTTTAAGTTCTAGTGATGGTACGAAGTTAAACACTGAAGCTTGAGTTTTGCCAATATTAAGGGTATAGCCTGACATTGTGCCGTATATCTGCAACAAATCCATTAATCTAGGGCTGCAAGTTTATTGAGTTTGATAAGTCCCCATTAACCTTGATTCTGGCTACTGGGTGTGTATATAATGTCTTAATGCTATATATGAACTTCTGGTGGAATCCAAATCTTTCCATAACTTAATAAAGAAATTCCCACCCCACGGTGTCAAACGCTTTTTCAGCATCTAAACTAAGCAGGATAGCTCCCAATTTTCCTCTTTCTATACATTCGATGGTGTGAAGGGTTCTTCTTATATTATCCTGGGTCTGCCGACCTTGAATAAATCCTCATCTATCAGTAAAGGCATCATTTCATCCATTCTTTTAGTTAAGATAGTAGCGTATAGTTTACAGTCCTGGTTCAGCACGCTGATAGGTCTATATGCCCCACATTCTAGCAAGTCTTTACTTTCTTTTGGTATTATTGAAATATTAGCTTCATTCCAGGAAGGGGGGGAGGATTCCTTCCTTCAGGGTGTAGTTGAAACTCTTATGTAGAATTGGTATTAAATCCTCCTTTAATGATTTATACCATTCTCCTGGAAATTCGTCAGGCCCTGGAGATTTGCAGGATTTAAGGTGAGAAATTGCCTTACGAATCTCCTCAACGGATATTTCTCTAATTAGCTTGTCGTTATGTATGTTACCTAGACGGGGCAGGTCTAACTGATTCAAAAACTCTTCAACTTTGCGGGCATCAGGTGGTATTGATTGAGTGTATAAAGTCTTGTAGAATTTCTCAAATGCTTTTTTAATTCCCTCTAGTTTTTAAGTAATCTTTTTGGATATAGGGTTCTTGATTTTATAAATAGTATTTCCTTTTTTTTTTTTCTCTCTTTTTTTTTTCTTTTTCTTCCCCTTGTCTGCATTATCTTTTCTGCTGAGCACTGTGTCATATGACAGCGATGAAAAGACCGATGCATTTTTTTTCTAGCAGTCCGAGAGATGTGAATATGATTTACTGCTATAGTGACCATCACTAGCCCTCCCTGTAGGCTACTCCATCATTCTAAACTTTATTTAACCCCTGATGTGAGCTGAAGGGGAGGGCTGTGCCACACCACAGTGTGAAAGAAGGGGAAATAATGACAGGCAGGACAAGACAAGACAAACAGAAGGGAAGACAAACGTCTACTATTGTTGATTTAAGATAGCAGTTCAAGTGCTGGGCTAATGCAATACAGGAAGTAAAGGTTGTACGAAACCAGGGACACCAGAAATGTGGGGTCTTGATAGTGTGGGGAGTGTGGGCCTAGGATAGGAGTTGAAGTGGCATGCATCACAGGATGTGAGAAGATGTGTAATAGTACCCGACTCAGCATGGTCTGACGGGATCTATCATAACTCTTAGTTAGTCTCGACAGAAGCTTGAGTATCTGCATGCGTGTGAGGTGGTCACCGAATATCCAAGTAAGTAAAACACAGCCACGGGCACCCAGGCCCCCCCACACAGTCCCCAAACCGCCAGGCCCAGGGACAACCCCAGGACTCAAGGGGGCACAGACCTGCCTCCCCGCCGATACCAAAGACAGCACCCAAGGCCCAGAGCAGCAGCCCACCCTGCAGATCGCACCCGCCCTCCCCGACCACCCGTCCGCAAGCCGGGTGGTCGGGGCAACCTGGCAACCTGCACAGGACAGCACCCCACAGGGAGCTCGCCATGCCAAGGCTCCTAGCGAGCAACAGACCGAAGGATCAAGCACCGCAGCCCACCAAGGGGTGCGGGAGCCAGCCAGGCCTACCCGCCCCCTAGGGCCCGCGCCAGACCCCCACCCGCAGCTCCCGGAGCCCAGCTGCACCACGGAAGCCGCCGGCGCCACCCGCCCCCCACAAAGTCATGACCAGCGAGGCCCAACACCCACAGCTGCACCAAGCCTGTGCCCGTGACGAACCCTATACCACCAACCCCCCACTATTCTGTAACCTGGTCCCAGACAGGCTACATTATCCCCACACCGTGAATAGTGCAGCTAAGTGTAATGTGGTGCATTAAAACTGGGGAAGAACAGGTCGAGTGGGGGTCCACCAACCCCCCCCTCCCTGCCTAGCCCAAAAAGTGGATGTTGTGTTGCATTAAAAACAAAGGATCGGTGGGGCAGGCGGGAGGGGAGCAGAAAGTGGCCACAGCCTAAAACAGACTGCGCCCACCCACCAATCCCCCCAACCACCCTCTTCCCTACTCCAAGTAATGTATGTAGTGCAGTTAAAACAGGAGGACGGGAGAGACAGAGGGGTCGAGCTGGTCGCTCCCCCTGTTACCCCCAACCCCCAGAACCTTAAGTGTTATGAATGTGCCCGAAAGTGATAATATAAACAAAGGTGCAATGTGTGAGTGGTGAAGTGCAATTGAGAGGCAGGGCTAGTAAGGGCCGGGCCAAACCACCCAAAACAGCGCCAAGGCGCGGGAGTAGCACTGAACGGCTCCTTGAACAGAAGGACCCAGGACCCACAAGCGACAATCCAGACAAGCCCCAGTGAGCAGGCGCGCTCAGCACGAATACCTCCCCCCAGTAGACTGCAGCACCAGAACCACCGGCCCATTGCCCACCAGGGACCCAACTCAGGCGGGCCACCCCAAGGGCACTGCCCCCCAGGGGTGGTCCCCAGAGCACCCAAACATCGAGTCCCTGGTACCCACCCCCTGCCCGAGCCACCAGGGGAGGTAGGACCAGCACCAGGGGACACCCACCGCCATTGTCTCCTGCTTCATGGCAGGATCTGGAGTCGCCCCACCCAGACCCAGTGGTACAGCCCAGATGACGCAGCCCCCCCTGGAGGTCTGCCCCAGCGGCAGACCCACAGGCGGCCAGGGGCCCCCAACCCCCCGCGAAGGGAGAGGGGGGAGCAGGTGAGGTGGAAGGAGGAGGGGAGGGGCCGCAGGGCGGACAGCAGGAAGGAAAAGACACGGGTGCAGAGCAGAGGAGCCCACCACTCCCAAGCCCCAGGGCCAGCCAAGGCACCACCGCAAGAGGAGGCCAGCGCCATCCCCAGACCCTGCAGACTGAACACGGACCCAGCAACCACAGGGAACAGGAGGGAAGGCAACGAGCATCGCAGCACTCCAGAGGAGGCCGCTAGGCCAGTTAGCCCCACAAGGTAGTGGGTTAACCTGGGTATCTGGGTATCTAGGTGGAAAGATGTCTCCGACCACCATCACCAGAGTATATTTACCTCCTTTGGGACCCACGAAGCTGTGCTATTTCCTCTCCTTTAGTTCTCAGGAATCTGTGCTATATAAAACCAGTAGAGGAGAGGGGAAAGAAAAAAAAACAACCTGAAGAAAAAAAAAACAAAAAAAAAAAACGAGAGAACAGAGCATGAGGGGGCAGTACTAGCTTACAAGAGAGGGATCTTTGGTTAGGAATATAGATGTGCTAGAAAAGGTTGCCAGATTGAGTCCTGGTCTTCGGTCCTTTGCCTGTTTGATTCGGTTAGATTTTCCATAGATATGTGGTCGGCAAGGAGGTTTTTCCAGAATGTAATATTTATTGCTTGTTTTGATTTCCAGTTCATGAGAATAGTTTTCTTAGCAATGGTTAGAGCTATGAGAAGAGGTCTATTTATTTTCATTTTATGGTTTAATGATGATAAATCCCCTAGCAGACACAGTGAAGGGGACAGAGGGATGGGGCAGTCCAGAATATTTAATAGAGAGATGTGATAATATCAACCCAAAATTGTTGGACAGGTGTGCAGTTCCAGGTGGCATGAAAGTAAGTGTCTGGAGTGTGTTGGGAGCAGTGGGTGCAAGTGTCAGATTGTGCTAAACCCATTTTAAACATCCTGTGCCCTGTAAAGTGAACCCTGTGGATGATTTTGTACTGGATAAGTTGGATATTACTGTTGGTGCTCATGGAGAAGGTATTTTCACAGATTTGGTTCCAGAAGTCAGCATTGGGGGTGAGGGCCAGGTCTGTTCCCACTTTTTTGATGGTAGTGATATTGATTTGTCTAAGTTAGCAATTATCTTATATATTTTGGACAATGATTTTTTTCTTTATGGGGTTGATTTTAATTAGGTCCAAAGTTGAGGCGGGTAAGTTGAAGTTTAAGTTTGTACGAGTGATATCAAATTTAGAGGTAATGGCAGATTTAAGTTGCAGGTATTCAAGAAAATGGTTTTCCCCCATGCCGAATTCCTGGACCAGATCAGAGAATGGCAACATAGTGTTATTTGTGAAAATGTGTCTAAAATGAGTAATTCCCTTCCAGGTCCATGTATGGAAGTTGATTGATTTTTTGTTGATTTTGATATCCGGATTGTTCCTAATTGGTGTGTAGTCTGACAGAGCGAAAGAGGTGTTTGTGATTTTGTGGAATTTCTACCAAGCTTTCAGAGCTGTTGATATGGTTAGACTTTTAAAACATGGGTGGAGTTTAACTGACTGATTTAAGAACGGTAGGTCTGAAATATTTATTTCTTTACAAAATGTTTTTTCTATGTCTAACCAAGTGTCGCATTGTTGTCTATTGTGGATCCACTTTGTGATATACTGCAGTTGGTTTGCTAAGAAGTAGTGGAAGAATTGTGGGGCTTCTAAGCCTCCGAGATGTTTGGGTTTCTGTAGTGTGGATAATTTAATCCTTGCTGGTTTATTTTTCCAGTAATATTTTGAAGTGATGGAATCTAAAGATTTAAACCAAGTGCGTGTAGGTTGAATTGGAGTCATTGAGAATAAGTAATTTATTTTTGGTAATATTGACATTTTAACAGTAGGAAGTCCCAGCTTACCCTGTCAAAGGCTTTCTCTGCGTCTAATGAGACTATGTATGTATCTGTTGACTGTGATACTGAGTACTGCATTAAATTAAATAACCTGTGTGTATTATTAGAAGAATGCCTTCCTTTTTTAAAATTAGTTTGATCTGGGTGAATAATAAATGGAATTACCTTTTCTAATCTGTGGGCTAGTGCTTTGCTGATAATTTTCATGTCTGTATTGATTAGTGAGATCGGACGGTAGCTGGATGGAAGAGTTGGATCTCTATTTACGGGTAATTTTCCTTTTTTTATTTGTCATGTCAAGTTTTGGGTTCAATATCATATTAAAATCTCCTGCACAGATCATGACTCCAGCATTTTGGGATTCAATAAATTCAAGTATATTTTTATAGAATAACCTCTTACTGTCTGGAGGAGCATATACATTCATCAAGGTTACCTCTTTACCATCTAATTTACCTCTCACTATAATAAACCTGCCCTCTGTGTCCTTAGTCTCGGACAGAAGCTCGAATTGAACGTAATTGGATATTAAGATTGCCACACACCTTTTACGTCCTGTTTTAAAAGATGAGTAGTATGTGTGTCTAAAACCCATTTTCTTTATTTTTTCATGTTCATGACTGGTTAGATGGGTTTCTTGCCAAAAATAATTAGGGCTTTTTCTTTTTTAGTTTTAGATATGATCTTCTTTCTTTTAATAAGTCCAGTCAGGCCATTCACATTAAGGGTGATAATTTTGAACTCTTTGTTATGCATTTATCAACAGAAAATCTCTAGTGTAGGTAGTCATGGTCCCCCAAAACAACAAAGAATAACTATGTGCAATAAGCATTGAACAGCAACAGCAAGAAAGAACATGAATGAACAGTGTCTGGTCTTCCAACGATGAGGTGATCCTGACACCTCTCATGTGGAGGAGTGTTTCCGCCAGCAGGTGGCGGGGCCCCCTCGGGTTGCTTGTTGAGATGTTGGTCATTCAGACTGCAAACTAACCGCGTCATCAAATGAGATAAAAATTACAAAGGGCCATTTACGATCAGCCTGAGTTATAGGCAGTCAATCCTCAGTAAAAACAAAAGTAGGCTAAGTATAAATTATACGCTGAGAAGGAAGAAAAGAAAAATGAGAAAAAACAGAGGAGGCTATGATCTTCACTGAAAAGTTAAAGGATTTTAGGGGGCTCAGCCTACCGTAACTATCCCATCGCATGTGTTAATACACAAAAAATGAGGCAGTTTATGACGTCGACCTTGTTAAGAAGGCAGTGAGGCCGGTTGTCGGTTTGCTGTGTCCACTTTGGCTGGGTGAAGATATCCGCGGAGTTTCTCCCTGATCCTGTGCTGGTACTCCTCCCTGTCACTGCGCTGGGTGTTTTTTACCTTCTCCCATCTGGTGTTCAGCCTCCACGTTTCTCTAGGTTTATTCTCGGGTCCCTGTGGTATTGTGAAGCCCTTGGATCTTAAATCTTTGGCGGCTTGGTCCGCGCATTGGTATGTAACTGTCCCAGAGTCCAGAAAAACACGCATTTTGGTCATCAGTGTGTGGAATCTGATGCCCTCTTGTTTTAGTACTTTTTAAATTGGCAGCTCTTCTTTTCTCCATCACTCCTGTTGCATAGTCGTGGTCGAAGAATATCCTTTTCCCTCGACCATGACAGGCTTTTTCCAAGCTGCGCAGATGATGTTATCATTGGTTGTGTATTTTAGAAATCTCACCACAGTGGATCTTGGAGGAGCCGTCTCCGCGGGCTTCGGTCCAAGCGCCCAGTGCATGCGTTCAATACCCAGTTCCTTTAGGCCGGTGCTGTCACCCAGTTCAGTTTTTATGAGGTTTTCAATATAATGAATCATCGAGGTCCCTTCAACTCCCTCCTTGATACCGTAAATCTGGATGTTGTTGCGGCGAGAGTGTCCTTCAAGCTCTGTTATCTTTAATTTCAAATCGAGCTGGGTCTTGTGCATTAGGTCCAAAGCCTCCCCGATCTCCGCGCTGAATGACTCCACTTCTCCGATGCGCTCTTCAGCTTCATCAAGTCGGAGTGACGCAGTCCCTATTTTCCCTGCGGTCTCCTCCAACCTCTGTTTAATGTCTGCGCTCATCTTGTCGAGCTGTTTTTTAACATCCTGTTGAAAATTGAATTGGAACTACGACAACTGTTTGAAGAGCCTGTTTTCCAGATCAGACATTGCTTTGGTCATGGTCTCGTTTATGGTGTCCCGGATGGAGGCTAGCGAGGTCGTATCACCTAGCATAGCTTTGTCCTCGTTAGCTGCATCTTTATTGTCTGCCTCTTTTCTTTTACTTCTTGATGCCATGCCTCCCCCTGACATTATTACGTGCCCGAAGACACTTTAGATCAGTCTTCTGAGTTAAAGAGGGATAAGTGGTAGTTCAGTTGCGAGCTGAGTTCTCACGCAGCCATTTTCACCCTCGTGCCACCAGAAGGCCCCTATTTTAGCTTTTCGAGCCATTTAACATTGGTGTGTATTTGACAGAATGTTTCAGCTTAGAATGGGAGATTCAAACGACAGAGTGGGGAGAGGGTTAGACAAAATCTGGAAACTTTTTGGGGAAACTGCTCTCCTGGCCGTAATTTTTGCCCCACGTTGGCATATGAGCCCATTAACTGTAGGTAATGTTGTCATGCTTCTGACAAAGTGTTTTTAAAGCAAAACATGGAGCACTTAATCAAAAAATGGCCAAATGTCAGGTAAAGTCAGCACGAGCACACCATTTGCGTCAATGTAAATTCCTGAGGGTTTTTCTCAGAGATCAGTCAAATTTCACTCACTTGCCTCTCAGCATAACGGCACATTTCTTGGTCTTTAGACATGAAACTAACACGGACAACTTCCTAGGGGTCTCAGGATTTCTATGGTGTGATATTTTTTTTTGATCAGCCCTTTGGTTTAGTTACTGTTGCAGGCAGTCTGACACCATGATATTGTGGGGAGGTCTTGGGAATCAACAGACCTCACCAGCTCCCTGATGGCAGTTGGTAAACATACAAACATGTGCGCGCATTTACACTCACAGACAAGCACATTCCATATAGCAGATAGAGAGCTGGAAAAACCACCACAAGAAAAATCTCCCAACACCTTGTCTGAGAAGATGCAACACTCAAGTCTCGCTATTTATCTGCTGAGACAGGGGACACCTGCATGTTTAGTCCATGTACAACTATGTAGTATTTTGGTTTCAGCTAAGTCAGGAGACCCTGTGAACCCTGTCCGCTGATTGGCTTCTGAGGCAAGCATTTAGTGAATGAGGACTTTCAAGCACCTCTCCCTTGCCATCTATGCACTGTCTGTTTATTTTTTTTTGAGACAGTAATACTTGATAATGTAATATTGCAGATTGTTAAAGCAACATTTTGGAAAATATTGTACGCGATATATATACCGTCCACCCTGTGGAAATTGGCACTCGCCACTCGCCTTTGGCGAGCATTTTTTCTGTTTGGCGACAAGGATTTTTGGCCGACTTGCCACATGACGAGTAGGATTTTAATCCTCCCAAAAAGTATCACACCTCTGAGGTTGGATCACGCGCCCCCGCATGATTTCTACATAGCGATAAATGTCATAAAAATGTTCTTGTACGTCTTTGACACCCAGCACCTTGACAGAGACGTGTTCCTTATAGTCCATATCAACAGCCCAAAGAGATTGATATAAACTAGACCTCTCGTCAGTAAACGTTCAAATCCCTTTCCTCCAATGCTCTGTTTTCTATCTGTCACTTTTTAGGCATTTGTTTAGATCTTTGACTGAAACATTTACAAAGCTTGGACCCTTTCAGGTTTAACTGCAGATTATTGATGATGTGATTGACGCGTAAAACCTGCTGCTCTTTGAAGTTAATACTCTGATCATTTTGAGATTTAGACAGTAAAGAAATATACATTAGTTTATCTCAGAACACCCTCACGCTACCATAGAAAATCCTCTCTTATGGTGACATGGACGGATCATGATTTGTGAAAGTAGACTGTGGGGAGGGAGATGGGACGACGATGGGCGATAGAACAGAGCGGCGCGCTGCTCAGACACACATGACTGAGAAGTTGTTAAACTTTTACCTGAGGAAAGCTGAGTCCTGTCTTTCCCTGCAGCTCCCTCTGTTCCGCCAACTAAATCCTCCATTCGGCATTAATCCATCTGCTGACGAGCAGAGCAACATAACAAACCAGCATCGAGGTGCGCTCTGTCAAGCAGGGGCGGACCAGACTTTTTAGACTGGGGTGCCCCGACCAGGGCACTGACTTATGCAGGGAGGCGTACATTTTATGAGCCCACACTAGAAAAAATAGCATTTATTTTTACATATTTGTTTGTATTTAAATTAAAGGATAAACAGGCTACAGCCTTAAAAAAAAAAAAAACTAAACAGAAAAAGTCTTTTTTTTTTTATAAACCATTTAAAAGTAGAATATATGAATAGTGCTGTAGTGCACTGAAACAGTACTGTACATGCTTTTTCTGGCAGTATTTTTGAATTCAAAATGTACAAAATGGTGCAGCTTTCACTGTGAATGTAAATAAGTCTGCCTCCTTTAAAACTACAAAGCGAAGTTACTGAGTTACTGATTCAATTCCAAAAGTCAAACAGAAGTTACTTTTATTAAGTTTTTACAAAATTAAAACAAGAACTGGTTTTGAGTTATCTCTGTCAATTGTACTTATTTATGAGTTATCTGTCAAATGTACTTTTTTGTACTTATTTTTGACCTACTTGCCACTTGGCAAGTAGGTCAAAAATCTAATGTCCAACCCTGCGTCCACCCCTAGATTGAACCATTTTTTAGAGGTGCACTATAACTATCGAAGTGATAGTATTGAGCCAATAACGGGAAATTATTATGTCATTCCTATCGGTCCAATATTACAGCAGCTAGACCCAATAACGTCTATATTTGTCGGCGCGGCGATGCCCCGCTCCCACTGAAAGACATGAACGGCCTGCAGTGAGTGATGCGTTCAAGCAGCGTCCACATAAAAAAAAAAAAACAACGCTTCCTGACTGGGGAAATTTAAGAGTTCCCCCTCATGTCGGAAAAGACTCGTTAATTCGGTCATATTGTGGTAGTTAAAGACTTGAATTGGCATCCACAGTATTTTTTTCACATGTTACACATAAAAAATAAAAATATAAACTCAAAAAGCCTGAAAGAAGGACTAGCAAACGTGTGAACTGTTTTTTTCGGACACACCCTAAATGCATCACAACACAGCACAGCATGTTGACGCTTCAAAACAGAAAACATGGAGTCGACTGTGTGGGACTTCTTTAAAGTTTCTGAAGAAGACAGTTATTCCAGGAAAGTTCCATGAGGAGGAAAGGGAGCAGCTTCAATACTTTAAACCTAATCAGTTAGCTGAAACGTAACCGTATCTTCGACAGAAGCATGAGGACACCCAGGATGCTAAAGACGCTAATAATGTAAAGCCAACTGCAAATCCACTGGAACTTACACACTTTTGAAAAATCCAATAAATTTGCCAGGCATGACCCACGGGCTAAGGTAATTTAAGACTTTTTAAGAATACAGTGTCAGGTCAGAACATGTGCCATCTTTATAAGTGACTCTGACCTGCTCACAGCCGTCATGATGCCGTCATACTGACGGTCAAAAACACAAACATCTGCACTGAACACAAAACTAACAGCAGAGCTGTTACAGTATGAACGCCAGAGTCCATTTGTGAAACGTACGTGGAGGTGAGAGAGGTGCGTTATTATGCTATAACGTGACATTTTTTTTGTGAAAAAGGTGTTTCTATTGCGTAGACATCACCCAATGAGAGCATAAAAACTTTTTATCCAAATTTGAGAGGTTTTGTAAAATTTTGGTGCAGAAAAAAATAAGTAAACCTCATTTACTGTAGTGAAAAGATATTCATTTGAATCAAACCAGAAGCCAGAGTCCTTTAAGATAGATAGATAGATAGATAGATAGATAGATAGATAGATAGATAGATAGATAGATAGATAGATAGATAGAGGAACCTCATTAATCCCTTGGGAAGGTTACCCCAGGAAATTCAGATTCCAGCAGCAGATGCACCAAAGAACAGATCCAGCACACAAGTAGAAAAAAAATATATAGGATACAAACTCAAGTTATATACAGGCACTTTTCTGTACACAGTAGCTGCAATTAGAAAATAGAAAATAGAAAATAGAAAATACTTTATTTATCCCTGAGGGGAAATTCAGGAGTCACAGCAGCAATCAAGAAAACTAAAGTAAGATAGTACTTACTATTAAAATAGTATTTTGGTTTTGTTTATAGAATTCAAGTCATGATCTTAGGTAAATATATAAATGTTTGAGAGTGTGTGTTATCAGTTATCGGTAGTGGTATCAGCCTGTAGAAGCTGAAAGTTATCGGTATCAATTCAAGAAAAAGTAATCATGCATCCCTATCATATTTAACTGTTTTTAACTGGAACCAGATCTCGACATCCATCCCAAGATATGATCTGATATAATAGGATATGATACAATAGGCTACATGTAATAGAATGTGATAGATATGGTGTAACGTGATACCATGGGATATGATAAAATTTGTATAGTACAAAAATAGGATAGGATGGATATTATAAATTAGATAAGATGCAATGTAATATAATATGTCAAGAGTTGATACAACTCAGAACAATAAAGATGTAATACGATTTGATGTAATATAGGGATGGAATGGTTTATAAAGAAATCCAAACCGTTCCGTTTTCCTCACTTGATTCAGGACGTGTGTGCTTTGTTCGGTTCATGCTTTTCTTTTTTTCTCCATCATTTTTCATATCCACGCGCAACATGAGGTGAAAGACTACAGCGGAACAGTTGTGGGGAAGCGTTTTTGTTGTGTATATGATGAGTGGAGACGACAGAGTTAGAGGGTGTACCTGTTGTGTTGAGTCTTTCTACTGTCTTGGAGCACTTGAGGGCGTGGTCACACTTTCATGCCATGCTTTAGCACAATTGCCCTCCTGCAGGGCCATTCCTCTGGCTTGAGAGTACGGCCAGTGGTCACACTACAACAATATGATCCACACTTTAGCGGGTATCACACACTCGCATGGCACGCCTATGTCATCGTGAAGCTCTGTTTACATGCAGCGCGATCTCATTGGAGTTAAACGAGACACGGAGAGCACTGCTACAACTTTTAGGTACTTTTAGACTTATGGTAAGTCTTTTTGGCCTGACACAGCCTTCTAATTACCTCGCTCTGTTAAAAATGATTGTTGAGCAGTGCACTAGTGGTGAACATGTGTCATGGATCACATGCCCTGTCCGCATGCTTGTGCTCGTGCATGAAGTAAACGGTGCCGAAGCCAACCTCTCCAAAGCGTGCCAAAGCAGAGAAGCGAATCGTGCTCAAGCACGGCACTGTTGTGGTCACACTGGCCATTCCAAACATGCTAGCATGCTAGCGTGCTAGCGTGCTAGTGTGCTAGCGTGCTAGCGTGCTGAAGCGTGCTGAAGCGTGCTGAAGCGTGCTGAAGCGTGGTATGGTTTGCCAGTGTGACCGCGTCCTTAGATTCAGTGTGAGCTTTAGTGACGGGGGTAAGAAGGAGAGAATAAACCCGCAACTGAGTGTTTCGACCTTAGAGACTTTGTTGCTACATTTAATGACTTTTCAGATCTCTCTGGTTAATTGATAATAATAATAATAATAATAATAATAATAATAATAATACATTTAGTTCAAGGCGCCTTTCAAGACACCCAAGGATGCCGTACAAAACATAGTTTAAAAGCATTTCAACAAAAGTTAAAACAAGAAAATGGATACAAGTTTAAAAAGAAAGATAATTTAAAAAGTAAGATGGATGGGGTACAGTCAGATTGAGTAGGCCAGGCGGAGTAGATGGGTTTTGGGGCGGGATTTTGAAAACAGTCAATGAGTCAATATCTTGGATGTCTGGTGGGAGGGAGTTCCAGAGATGGGGAGCAGAGTGACTGAAGGCTCTGGATCACATGGTGGACAAGCGGGCTGGGGGAATGTTGAGGCTGAGGGAGGATGAAGATCTGAGAGGGCTGCTGGGTTTGTTGATGAGGAGGAGATCACTGAGCCCTCCATAACCTAGCTTTGAAGGTGAGGAGCAGGATTCTATACCTGATGCGGTGGATGATTGGTAGCCAGTGCAGAACAGAGGTGATGTGGTGGAAGGAGGGAGTCCTGGTGATAATCCGGACTGCAGCATTCTGTACAAGTTGAAGTTTATAGAGGGACTTGAGGGGGAGACCAGATAAAAGGGAGTTGCAAAAGTCCAGACTGGAGGTAACAAGTGAATGGACCAGGATAGCGGTGCTGCTGGGGGTGAGGTGGGAGTGGAGGCGGTTGATGTTGCAGAGATGAAAGTATGCAGGCCAGGTAACGTTATTGATGTGAGAATGGATTGACAGAGTGCTGTCAAGGATGACACCCGGACTTTTGACCTGTGGGGAGGGGGAGACAGAGGAGTTGCTAATGGTGAGCTCAAAACTGTTAGTTTTTGAGAGAGTGGATTTGGATCCGATGAGGAGAACCTCAGTTTTGTCACTATTGAATTTCAAAAAGTTGAAGGTGAACCATGATTTGATTTCCTGTAGACAGGCACAGTGGGAGGAGGGAGGGAGGGTGGAAGTGGGTTTGGTGGCAACATAGAGCTGGGTGTCGTCTGCATAGCAGTGAAAATTAACCTTGTATCTACGGAGAATGTGGCCAAGGGGGAGGAGATAGATTATAAAAAGGATGGGATTGAGAACAGAGCGCTGGCGAACACCAGAGGTAAGGGAGTAAGGCAGAGATATGAATGATTTTAGCTGGATGAACTGGGTGCGGCCAGAGAGGTAAGAAGAAAACCAGTTGAGGGGAGTGCCTGATAAACCAATGGATGCCAGTCTATGGAGGAGGATGGAATGGAAGATGGTGTCAAAAGCTGCCCTCAGGTCAAGGAGGATGAGGATGGATGAGAGTCTGGCATCAGCTGTCATCAGGAGGTCGTTGGTTATTTTTAGAAGGGCTGTTTTGGTGCTATGATGGGAACAGAAAACAGACTGGAACTGTTCATAAAGGTTGTTATTGGAGAGGTGGGAGTGAAGCTGAGATGTAACAGTTTTTTCCAGAACTTTTGAGAGAAATGGCAAGTTGGAGAATGGACAAAGGCCATTAAAGTCAGTGGATCTAGGCCAGGTTTCTTTATAATCTGAGTTACAGCAGCAATTTTGAGGGATGAAGAGACTGTGCCAGAAATGAGGGAGGAGTGGCTAATTTCTGTGATTAGAGGTGACAGGAAATGGAGCCAGGTCTTGATCAAGGGTGTGGGAAGGGGGTCAAGCTGACAGTTGTGGTGAATCATTAGGGTATACGTTAATCTGGGGTGATAAAACAACAACAAAGTACTCCGAACCCAACAGAAAACTGTGACCACAAAACTGTGATATGAAGTGAACCATGGATTCTGTGAACCTTTCCATCCCTAATGTGATATGACACAATATGACGCCTCTTTTTTATACAGTATGATACTGTATGATACATTATGAGACGATATGCAAAGATATGATACAGTGTCATATGATACAATACAGTACAGTATAAAACAATACGATTTGCTACTTTTTGATACGGTACATTGCAACTCAACATGATATTTGCTAACTCATGTCAATTTGATACTATACTGTTCAATGTGATTTTCTACAGTATAATAGAATAAGATAGGACATTAAACAAATTCTAAACTTTTGTAGTTTTTCAGAAATATACTATCTAGTGTTCTCTTCTATGTGTGACCATGGCACCAGCCGCCATGAGGCCATTCCCCGCCAGTACGGCGCCTGTCGGGGAATATACTATCTAGTGTTCTCTACTATGTGTGGCCATGGCCTCAGCCGCTGTGAGGCCATTCTCTGATAGCAAGGGCTTTTGAGCAAACTGGATCTCTTGAGAACCATCGTAGCATTGCTAGCAGAAGACGACCAGCAACCCAGGGATTTGAGTGTTGAGGCAGGCAGATGAGCAGCAATGGGCATCGTTGATTGTCAGGGACTGAGGGGACTAGAGTTCGTCTGGCTGGCAGTAGCACTGGCAGAGAGCAAACAGCTTTTGGAGAACCAGGATCTCATCATAGGTTTGTGACCATCGACGATGAACAGGAGGACGATTGATGGGTTGAGGGATGATAATGCCAATATTCCATCATAAAAAACAAAGAACAAATAATGGTATTAGTTTCAGCAATAACCATTTGATTGCCGTGGCAAGATCTGTCAGAGTTTCAAGAATATGGAACACGTGCTCTTCTAAGTTAAATCAGAATAGTGAGTTCAAAGGATAATAAAGGAGTGGCCTAGATTTGGATTTGCCACACCTGAGAAACTATAAAGCCATGAAGAGAACTGCTTCTCGAAGAAGAACAATAGAAGTCAAATAGGTCTTTTTTTTTAATTTTTTTTTATTTGTGCAATCAGGCAATACAGGGACATACCAGGTGTGAGGTGTGAACGACAAAACTTTGTGGTTGTGTGTGCTAAAAATGTGGTTGATGATATTTGTTATTACAGAGGAAAATATTAATTGAATGATTAGAAAAAGTTGCATTGTTACTGTGACATGGATAATAACAATAGTTAAGAAGAAGAGAGAGAAGAAAAAAAATAAAATTAAAAATAAATAAATAAATGAGAATAAAGAAAAATAAATAAATAAATAAATAATAATAAAAATAATAATTATAGTGATAATAATATTATAATAGTAATCCTAATAATAATAACCATGAACAATAAAAACTACAGTATTAATATATAATATAATATAATATAATATAATATAATATAATATAATATAATATTGTTGGTATGAGGAGTGGCGGAGGGAACGGGGCAACCCCCCCCTTTAAATATGACACAATATGGCAGTCTCGGGCCCCATGGGCCTGTAGGGGCCCAACCCGAAGCCCCCAGGCAACCCCAGCCACCCACCACCCCCCACCCCTCTGGAAGGCATGCAATTCATCACCTTACCCTATGTTTGTTTATTTTCCTTATTTTTGAGGGGAACATGTTGGCGGAGTAGTGTTGCATTAAAAACAAAGAAGGCAACAGGAGGCCTCTTTATGGCTGTGTATTGTGTTTTTTTTGGGGGGGGGTCCCTGTACTAATGTGTTGTGCATTAAAATGGTGATGTGCCACATGACGGCAAGCCGGGGCATGTATAAGGGGAGAGGGGAGCTGCAAGCTGGCCAGAGGGGACTGCAGACCTGGGCCCACAAAGCCTGGTCCACCCAGGGCCCGAGGCACCGCCAATCTATAACCAATGATAATTTTAAAGCCATTTTTGTTGTTACCATTATAAAAAATAATAATAATTATTATAATTGTATTATAAAAGATAGAAAGAAAGCAAATATATGTATACATTGTGAAACAGGGTGACAAAGACAAGACAAAAAAAAAGTGACATAAGGTGAGCAGACATACAAATGACAGACAAAAACACAGCTTGCAGATATGAATGTTAATGTAACTGTAGTGTTGAGGGTGGGGAATTGGCTCTCAGGCAACTGTTATTGGAGTTATTACTTATAATTATAATGATGGCTGGATAAAAAATGATGGCTAATAATAATGGGGATGGTAAGTATTAACAAATAGTGGTTTCAGGATTGAAAGTAGTTGAAGAAAGGGGCCCAAACAGAGAGGGGTTCTCCTGCTGAGTTCTGGGTTGGTATAGGTAAATGATCCCGGGTGATGTGTTCTATAAGAAGGTTTTTCCAGTGCGTATGGGTTGTATTGTTGTATGTTGTATCTCTAAGGTGAATCCCATTTTAAACATTCTTTGTCCTGTGAGGTGTGTTCTGTGGAGTATTTTGTATTGGATTAGTTGTAGATTTGCATTTTTTGTCATTGAGTAAATATTTTGGATGATTTGGTTCCAGAAGTTGGCATCAGGAGCAATTGACAAGTCTATTTCCCATTTTGCTATTGGTAGGGTTATGGTACTGTCTGACTGGGATATAATTTTATATATTTTAGATAGAAGTTTTTTTTGCTGAGGTGATATTGATTACTTCTAAGGTTAGAGGTGGGAGAGGGAGATAAGTGTCTGTGGTCTTACATATTGCATGGATAGATGATTTGACTTGGAGATATTCCAGGTATTAGTTGCTCCTCATGCCGAACTCCTGGACTAGCTGTTGGAATGAAACCAGTTTATTGTTTTGAAAGATGTGTTGTAAATGCGTGATGCCCTTGTCTGACCATGTGCAGAGGTTGAGAGGTTTTTTGTTGCTGAGAAAGTCAGGGTTGTTCCAGATAGGAGTGAGTTTACATGGTGCAAGAGTAGAGTTTGTGATTTTGTGGAATTCCCACCAGGATGTCAGAGCTGATGATATTGTCACTGATTTATAACAAGGTTGGCGTTTGATAGATGGGCTGATGAATGGTAAATCTGAGAGGGGGATATTGTCACATGCTGTTTGTTCAATGTCTAACCATATACTGTCTGAATGTTGGGGGTGGATCCATTTGAATATGTACTGTAATATGATTTGCGATGAAGTATTGATGAAAGTTTGGTGCTGATAGTCCTCCTTGTGTTTTGGGTTTCTGTATGGTAATAAGTTTAATTCTTGATGGTTTATTTTTCCAGTAATATTTATTGATGATTTATTTATTGAGTCTAGGGATTTGAACCAGGAATGGGTGGGTTTAGATGGAATCATTGAGAATAGATAGTTAATTTTGGGTAATATGGTCATTTTTATTGATGCTATTCTGCCAATTAATGAAAGTGGTAGGTTTGTCCAGCGGAGAAGTGTGTCCGTTATTGTTTTAAGTAATGGTGTGTAGTTGAGGATGAACAGCTCTGACAGTCTGGAGGAAATGTGAATACCTAAATATGTGATGTGACCAGTTCATAAAGGGATGGGTGGTGTGTTGGCTGCCACATCCCAATTGTTACTATGGAGAGGGAGAATTGATGATTTGTGCCAGTTTATGGAGTAGTCTGATATTTTTGAATATGTTTCTATGGTTTTCATTGTTTCCTGTAGTGATGAGTGTGGCTTCTGTAAAAAGAGCAATATGTCGTCAGCATGTAAACTGATTTTGTGATGGTGGTTTGGTGTTTTGAATCCATGTATATTGGTGTTCAGTCTGATAGCAGCAGCTAACGGTTCTATGAATATGGTGAATAATGAGGGGGAGAGTGGACATCCTTGCCTAGTCCCCCGGTGAAGTGTGAATGGTTGTAAAGTTAGTCCATTTGTGATAACTGTGGCTGAAGGTGTAGTGTTAAGTATTTAATCCAATTAATAAATGATTCCCCAAAGCCAAACTTTTGCATTGTTGAGATGAGAAATGACCAGTTAACTTTATCAAATGCTTTTTCTGCATCTAGTGTGACAATGATAGATGGTGTGTGTTGTTGTGATGAATATTCCATTAGATTAAAGAGTCTGCGCGTGTTGGTGGATGAATGTCTGCCTTTGATGAAACCGGTCTGATCAGGGTGGATTATGGACGGGATGATTTTTTCCATTCTGTGAGAAAGTGTTTTTGTGATTATTTTTAAGTCGACGTTTAGGAGGGAGATGGGGCGATAGCTAGATTGGAGTAATGGGTCTTTGTTGGGTTTGAGGAGGAGTGAAATTGTTGCAGAGTTCATATGTTGAGGAAGTTTTGACTGTTGTTTTATGTCGGTTATTACTCTGTGGAATAGTGGGGATAAAATTGACCAAAAGTGTTCATGAAACTCAGCAGGGAAGCCATCTGGTCCTGGTGATTTATTCTTGGGCATGAGATATAGTGCAGATGAATGTTCTTCAGGAGTTATTGGAGTTTCTAAGGCAGAAATATGGTCTTGGCTAAGATGTGGTAAATTAATTTTGTTAAAAAATGAGATGATTTCTTCTTGGCTTGGGTTGTGTTCTGATGAGTATAAATTAGCATAAGATTCCTTGAATACTTTATTTATTTCTTCGAGTGAGCTTGTTGGCTTCCCTGCTGAGTTCTTGATGGTGGGAATAGTTGTTTTTTCTTTATTTTGCCTTATTTGATTTGCTAAGTATTTACCAGATTTCTTGTTGTAATGGAAATGTTCTTGTCTGAGTCTGTGTATTTGGAATTGAGTTTTTTTAATTAAGATTTCATTCAATTTAAATTTACATTTTCTGAGTTCAGTATGGGATTCTTCTGTTGGGTTGTTGGCTATGATGTCGTCAAGGTGTTTAATTTTTTGTTCTAGTTCAGTTTCAGTTTAGTTCAGGTCTTTGAGGAGGGATGTGTTGAAGCGCCATCTGGTGTTAGGTCTGAATGGGGTAGTTTTATTCCATGTGAATGTTACTGGAGCGTGGTCGATAATGATAATGGGGTGGATCTTTGATTCTGAAATATTGGATATAATTGAATTGCTGGTGAGGAATAAATCAATACGTGAGAAAGATTTGTGAACCGATGAAAAGAATGAGTATGGTCTTGCTGATGAATGTTGAAGCCTCCAACTATCGCCAAGTCCCATGTCAGTCATAAACTGTTTGTGTCAGATGATTGGCATGTTCGTTTTGTTGTGTTGTTACTGCGATCAATGGATGGGTCAATGACTGTATTGAAATCACCTCCTATGATCATTGGACCGTTGGAGTTGTTGGCGATGGATGAAAAGAACTTATGAAAAAATGACGGTTCATCCAAGTTTGGTCCATAGATATTGCCGATTGTAATGGCGTTATTGTTGACAGTGATATTTATTATAATGAAACGTCCTTCTGTGTCAGTGATGGTGGAATTAGTCCGTTCCTTTGAGCTGCCTGCCTTGTTGCTGTACCAGTTGTTTCTATTTGTAATGCTCGAATTTAGCAACTATTGGACGGGGGCGGTTGTTGGTGGCGTTTTTCTGACCCATACGGTGAACTCGGTGGAATGGACTGTGTCGGATGAGAGTTTGAGTTGTTGAGTCATGAAGTCCTTTACAACTTTTTCCGGATCGTCTGTGGAGTGTTCTGGGTTGCTGGTGAAAACAAGGTTGTCACGCATGCTGCGGGCTTGTAGATCTAGTATTGTTTCCTTCATGTTTTTATTGTCCGTGGTGATAGTGTTGAGCTTGGTGGCGAGAGTGTTGACGGATTGTTTCAGTGATTTATTTTCGGAGGTGAGGGTGTCTATTTGTTCCTGACAGTATTCCAGGCTCTGACGGAGGGATTGGAATTCACGGTGTAGAACTTCTATGAGGGCGATTCTATTGTCCAGTCCGGTGAGTTTTTGTTCAATTGATAATAGAATGTTGCTTACCTCGGTACAGCAGGGTGGTTTGGGGGGTGAATCTGAGCTGGAGAGTGGAGATGGACGGGATCGTTTCTTTTCGTTACCTGCGGCGGAGGTGGAGGTGGGGGTAGTGTTTGGCAGCTTGTTATCCATATTGCAGAGTCTATGAAAGCATTCGTCGATGTATTCTTCAAGTAGATCCAGGTCGGGTGGTTTGTAAATCCGGTTTTATGGTAGAGGGGACGGAAAGAGGCAGAGAGTAGGGAGTAAAAAAATAAAGATTTAACGTTGGGTGAAAAAGTTTTGTATCGTGTCTAGCAGCCGGGCGCCGCCATTTTGGGTCTCGCACTGTCTCACGGGAATTGGAGTCACAGCAGCATGAGCCTCCAGTCACAGCCTCCCGAAGTCAAATAGGTCTTAATCTCAACACTGACTTGTGCACCAGTGATTTAAAGAGGGGCATTCTTTATCATATCTTGGAGGATATGTCTTAAGTCATTGAGAGCAGCAGAATGGAAGGGTCCCCGAGAAGACTCTGAAGTCTTAGCATCTAATGTAAAACTAAATCCAGACGAGCAAACCCTTAACCATAAAGAATCCCCCAAAACCAACTAATGGAGCAGGGTCATTATAAACAAGAGAGAATCTTAAGTCTCCACAAAGTCATTGCAATGGAAGAGAGATCTAATGAAACCTATATTATTATTATAACTTCATTGAACATTCCTTGTGGCAACACTATAGCTCTTGCTCCAAATGGAGAAGGGAGTTTGACCTTAACTTACTGAGAATTTGACAAGGTTGTTTAAAGAGCACAGGAATATTGTAATATTATAATAATAATAATAATTATTATTTTAATTATTTATTTATTTATGTATTTGTTTAATCTTTTATTTGTATTTATTATTATTGTTATGTATTATTATTATTTCTTCTTCTTTTTATTATTATAATTTATTTTTATTTTTCTTCTGGTCTCACAGCCTGACATAAATGCACTGGCAGAGGTGAAAGACAGCAGCACTGCCTTCAAACATACTCCCATGCAGAGGAGCAGCAATGAAACTCTGAGAATTGGTCATAACTGCATGACCTCTTCCAAACAATTAAAAACAACTGAATGCATTGCAATAAAACACTGAATATATATGCCTTTTTGTTTGATTATTATAATCATTAAACTATTATTTATTACAACTATTATTATTTTATTTCTATCATTATTTATACTTCTATACCTTTATTATTCCATTATTTCTTAATATTATTTATTTATTTATTATAACTTTTATTATTTTATTTCTATTATTATTATTTTATTATTATTATTATTATTATTATTATTATTATTATTATTATTATTATTATTATTATTATTATTATTATACTTCTATACCTTTACAGAAGGTATAGCATATTTCTTATATCTTATATCTATTATTTCTTATATCTATTTAATAAACTTATTATTTATTTTAAAAATATATATTATAATTCATAAATTCATTTATTATTATTTATTTATTTATGTAGTTTAACTGGCACTGAATTGCCTTGCTGCTAAGATAAACTTGCTTTTTATCTTTTATTTCTTTATTTGTTTTGAGAAAATGTCATACATTTCAGCCCGTAGCATTCATATTCAGGCATTTTATGAAAAAAGAGGATTTAAGACATTTAAGATCTTAAATTCAAATGATTGGATTTTATGATTAAAGGCTTTAATACCTTGCAGATACCCTGAATCAAATCTCTGAATGTACACGACATCTTGGCTGAAAGATTGAGGTGCTCAAAGAAAGAGCCACCATAGATCAGAATGAGGTCTGATAACATGGCAGAGTAACAAATTCCTCACTGTATTGAGGATAAACTGCAAGCAGGATTTAAAATGCCCAAAGCCTTATAGATTCTGCCATAGTAAAAGTTTTACAGACCTGGATCACTATTCTCAAGAACCTGCAGAATTTTATGCAATCCACAAAACTTTTGTCTGCAAATCCAAACCCACGCAACAAAATCTTTACCAATATAATGTCAAAGCCTGTCAGAATAAGAGCAAAGTTAATACGCATATTAAATGATAAAGTAACTACATCTTGCACAACCCCCGTGTCTGCTCTGATACAACAATAAATAAATAAATGTATAAAAATGCATTAAATAAGTAAAGAGTAATTACAACACAAGCAGGAGAGTGTTGGCTGAGGGGCTTAGACCTGCGTCCTTTGAATGACTGACCCATGGCAGACTTTTAACTTAATCAGTTATGAAGTCAATTAAAGGCACAACGAGATTACCTGCAGGAATTATTCCCCAAAGAATCAAGAGCGACAGCAGGGAGCAGGGACCGAGAGCCAAGGCAGGGGCTGGGACTGCAGTTCCCAGGGACCTTTGCAGCGTCAGTGGGGAAGACCGGGGCAGGTACAGCAGCCAAGGGAGAGCCCAGGTAGCTCACATGGCGAGAAAGGAAGTCCATGGTATTTAACTAGGCATTTCTGACTATCAGAGACTCTCCCGAGAGGTGAAGACAGAAGGACGCCTCGATGGAGGTGTCAGGATCCGGCAGCTCCGATCGCCGGTTCGGGAGAAGCAGAGTGAGGAGCAGAGCGCACGCTTAAGCTGGAGCTTTACCTAATGTAGAAGGACGATTCATTCATGGAGCAAAATTTGCCGACCGAGCCTGGGTTTCAGGAATATAATTAACGTCCGCCCCTGAAAGTCGAGTCTCACCCTTTGAATCAGAAACGGCGAGTGACACCGTGACCTACGCAGCTAGAAGGTAAAATCACGAGCGGCAAAGAAACATGCAGCATTACAAACGCAGGGCAGCCAAGGCATTGACAGGCAGAGAGGGATGGGAGACTCCCAGTTGACTGCCTGAACTAGCTCGCGGGCTCGCCCCATTTATTCTACAAGAAGTATCACAATTTATCAGTCACAAAAATTAACTAATTTCTTTTCCTGTTTACAGTCTACCATTTTTTGCAAGTTATTTGTTCTACAGGGAGCATCAACATGTATCTGTTAAAAAAATCAAATCCCATATTTTTCTTTTAAGTGATTTTCTTTCTGTCTTGTTTTAATGCATTTCTTTTCCATTCAGTTCTCATTTACAACCAACCTCACCCCTAAGTTATTCATGCACGTCTACCTTTTGTGTACTGTACCATTCAGTGGGAGACTTGGGCTTGTCCTTAACTGAGGATTTTTGTCAGTCTTGGTCGCAGTGAAGCCACATCTGTGATGAGACTGCTTTCAAGGCAACGTCTATTTCCCTGCTTTGTTTTGATCTGGGTCATAGCAGAAAATGAGGCTTCACAAAGGTAAGTAGACTCAAAGGGTAGTAGCCGGAGTTCTGTTCGAATCTTTATTTAAGAGGTAGGCATCTAGTTGAAGAAAGCAGGCAAAACCTCCTTGTGCACATTATCGTTTCCATAGCTCTGTTTTCTTTAAGAAACTATCAACCTTGTCATATCACCTCTGAGTGTAGTTCAAACAGCCTATTCAGTATTCTCCCTCAAGACAGCCAGCACACTTCTGTGTGGAGTAACAATGTTGTGTGTTCAGAACCTATGGGTTCACACAGTATATGAAACAGGTGCGCATTTAGTGGCTTCAACTTTTGAAATTGTTGACCTTAACATCGTCACTCAAAACTGCATGAAGCCCTGGGCTCATTTTCTTCGATGCCAGTGCCTCCCTGTAAGGCTTGAGAAGCAACTAGTTACATGTAACAGCGTTATGTAATTAGGATACAAAAAAATGAATGAAATATTCTTTATTGATCCCCCTTGGGGGAAATATTTTTGTCACAGCAGCCCAACAAAAAAGTGCAATAATGCAATTACAATAAAATAGAATATGATAATGGAATATAAAATTAGAAATTGGAAGAAATATAAAGAAACATAAGAAATATAAAAAAAGTAGAAAAATATTACTATTTACATATTTATTTAGGAGCGAGATACATACAAAGTTAGGTTCTTGACAATGAAAAAGTGAGTACTGGAACTGTGAGCAGGAAGGCAAGTATTCATTGAATGCTTGATGTCATTCTGGTGAGAGTTCAGGTGTGTGTGTTATTAAGTCTTATTGCAGTAGGGAGGTATGACCTGAGGTAGCGCTCTGTCTTGCAGGGTGGTAGTCTGAGTCTGCTGCTGAAGGAGCTACTCAAGTCCCCCACAGTCTCATGCAGTGGGTGAGAGGGATTGTCCATAATGGATGCAAGCTGGTCAGGTATATTTGATAGAAGCAGTGTATATTTAGCAGGATTACATTTTAAAATCAAATGAGTAAAAAAAAGCCTTCACTGGGTGGGAACTGCGGAATCATTTTGAGTTTAAATCAAAAAAGGGGAGCCACATTATAGCACAGTGCAAATTATCATAACCCATTACCTTAACCCATGCACTTAAACAGAGCCTTCTCTGTTTGCCTTGTAAAAGGAACATATTTTCTGTTTATTTTGAAAAAGCACATTTTAAGTTTGCTTTGAAAAGGCATATTTTCTGTCAACTTTGTAAACAGTTCCGTTTTCAGCCAAATACTTGAATAATTTGGAATCAGTAAGCGTATGCCTGAATTTGCTTTATAGTTTTAATTTTCCCTTTTTCCTTTTTTTAGATTCAGTATTTGGACACCTGATTTGTTAAAAATACGGTGGGTTGTCTCATTCTACGTGTTCAACTAAAACAGCATTTCCTGTTTATAGTGTAGGAGATTTTATCATTTTATGTTTCTCTAAAAAACACCAAACAGATGACACATCTTTTATACTCTCTTGTGTTAGGAATGATAGAAGACAAGTTATGCTATTGTCTCTCCTTTTTCATATTTTTTTTTTCTATTCTATGTGATGAATATCTTTCAGACTGGTTTAATAACAGAAATAAAGTGTTTAGATAAGTAATGAAGAGTCACTGTGTTTCTCTAAGTCTTTGAATGCATCAATTGATGCACTGGACAAAAAAAAAAATTGCAACGCCAAGACAGCAGACTCGGAGGACACCCTATTTTGTTTGGATTACTGGTGTGAAACCCCTTTTGCTTTTCCGTTAAGTCAGCTCCTTTTAATAAACTCTGAACTGTGACAAAAACACTGGGGCTGGCCGTTCCTCTCAACGCTGCCAGCCGGTCTGTAATCGGACTCCGGTTGGGTGCTGGAGCTAGACCGGCCCCAGGATAAATGGACATTGCTTATCCAAAGTGTGTGGGAGGGCAAAGCACAGGAGGCGTATGCAGCCTTAGAAGCGAATGAAAGTAGAGACTATGATGCGGTGAGGAAAGTTGTTTTGGCAGTGTATGAGGGTGTGCCCGAGGCATACCGACAAACGTTCAGGTCGCTGCGCCGTAAATCTGGTGAAACTTTCCTTGATTTAGCTCGACAACTCAAGGTCACGTTCGACCGGTGGTTAGCAGGCACCACGACAGCTTTCAGGAGTTATGACAGTTCATTTTGGTCGAACAGCTCAAGAATAGTTTGCCGCGCCCCATAGAAATACACCTTAATGAGCTGGATCTCAAGGACTTGAGGAAAGCTGCAATGGCAGCAGATTTTTATGAGTTAACGTACAGAGACATACAGTGGAAAGCTAAGCTTAACTGTCAAGGGGGTTTAGGGAGGCCTGTAGGGGGCAATGTTTCTAAACCTGTTCTCACTTCTGCTCCCGTTCAGTCACATGGTCAAAGTAAAAGGCATGAGAGATCACACTATCCCAGAAGTTACATAATTTTTCATTACTGTAAAAAGCCTGGGCATCTGAAATCAAACGGCCTAGCTTTGAAATGAAAAAACAGTGAGATGAAGACTGTAGCGTTAATTGGTGCACAGAGTCAGACAGTCCCTGTTGAGGTGAGTAGTTCTGGATCAGCATCTTGCCCGGTGACAGAAGGATTTGAGGGTTTTGTGTCCAGAGGTGCAGTTTCTTGTACAGCTGAGGGTGAGGTGGTCCCCATTAACATTCTGAGAGACACAGGCACCAATCAGTCCCTGCTGCTGCAGGGTGTACTGGATTTGGAGCTCTCCCGTCTCTTGAATGCAGTTACCCCTGTCAAAGGAGTGGGAGATGGCTTTGTTAGTGCTCCGCTGCACAAAATATTTTTACAGTCTAACACTGTGAATGGTCCAGTAGTGGTTGGGGTGGTCCCAAACCTGCCCGTTAAAGGAATTGTCTTTCTGTTGAGTAATGATTTGGCTGGTACACTGGTTTGTATGACTCCAGTGGCTAGTGAGAGATCCTGTGAGGTCCCAGAAACTTTAGCTTTGGAACAAGAACACCATGAGGTGTCCTCAGCTTGTGTGGTAACACGGTCCCAGGCCCATGTTCCTGAAAAGAAGTGCTTTCATGAAGATGAAGACTCATTTGTAGGTCTAGAAGGTACTTTTTTTGCAAAGCGTGCGAGGTGTCCCCTTGTTCTCAGTTCTCTCGAGAGGCTCTTATCTTAGAACAAGAGAAAGATTCTTTCATAGCTTCACTGAGGGGAACTGCAGGTTCCGTGGAAGATCTAAAGGGAACAGCTGAGGGTTTCTTTCTTCAAAATGGAGTTTTGTTGAGGAAATGGCGCACCCATGATCGGCCAGCAAATGAACTGGACGGTTAGGACTCAGATTGTGTTGCCAGAGAGTTTCAGGCAGCAGGTTCTCCGCTTGGCTCATGAAGTTTTCATGGCAGGCCACCTAGGTATTTGGAAAACTCAGGAAAAAATTGGCAGACATTTTTATTGGTCTCGGATGCATAAAGATATTGTTTTGTACCTGTTTGTCAAGTAACGGGTAAACCAAACCAGAAAATTCCAGTTGCTCCTCTTTGCCCTCTACCAGTCATGGAAGAACCTTTCTCAAGAGTAATTAATGATTGTGTAGGGCCGTTGCCAAAAACCAAGAAAGGAAATGAATATCTGCTGACCATTATGGATACTTCTACCAGGTTTCCTGAGGCTGTACCATTGAGATCAATCAAGACCAAAGTTATAGTTGAAGCCTTGATTCACTTTTTCTCTAGATTTGGTTTACCACGGGAGGTCCAGCATGATCGAGGGTCCAACTTTACTCCAGGAGTGTTTCAGGAGGTGATACATGAGCTAGGAGTCTCACAAGTAATGTCCTCGGCATACCACCCTCAGTCCCAAGGGGCCCTAGAGAGATACCACCAGACCTTAAAGTCTATGATAAAGGCCTACTGTGTGAGTTATTCAGGTGACTGGGATGTAGCTATACCTTTTCTTTTGTTTGCTGTCAGAGACCCAGTAAATGAAGCCACTGGGTTTGCTGCTGGTTTAGTCCTTTTGAGTTGGTTTATGGACATCAGGTAAGAGGACCGCTGAAAATGGTCAAGGAACAGTTGTTGCAACCAGCAGGGACTGCAGATGCCCCACAAAGGGTCTTAAAGTATGTAGCTTCTTTTCAGGACCGGCTGCAAGCGGCTTGTGATTTGGCAAGGAGTAATTTGCATGCTTCAAAGGGAAAGATGAAGGCTCAGTATGACAAGCATGCTGTAAAGCCTACCTTTAACCCGGGGATCAGGTTTTGGTACTGTTGCCCATGGGGGGAGAGAAGTTGGGGGTGAAGTTCTACGGCCCAATCAAAGTTGTCAAGCCGGTGGGGGATTTTAATTACGCTGTGGATACCCCTGACCGTAGACTAAAGTCCCGACTGTGCCATGTCAACCTGTTGAAACCCTATTATGTACGGGACACTCCATCTGACATAGGTATGGTTTCTTTGACCACTGTTGGAGATGACAGTGAGGATGATGAGCATGGATCTGTTGAGCCCGTCACAGCTCGGCTTAAGAACTCCAGTGCCCTGGTAAGTCTAGGTGAGACTCTAAACCATCTGACCTCTGTTCAGAGAGAGGATGAACTACAACTGGTTGAACAGTTCAGGTCCCTTTTCAAAGACACCCCTGGGTTAACAGACCTAATTGTCCATGATGTGGGCACCGGGGAGGCGACACCCATTAAACAACACCCGTACAGGATTAATCCTCAAAAATGGGCCCAAGTGAAACCAGAGTTGCAGCATATGGAAGAAATCGGTGTGATTGAACAAGGCTTAAGTGAATGGAGTTCTCCTTTGGTTCCTGTTCCAAAGCCAGATTTGACAGTGCGTCCATGCATTGATTATCGAAAAGAAATAGAATAGAATAGAAAATACTTTATTTATCCCCGGGGGGGAAATTCAGGAGTCACAGCAGCATTTAAGAAAACAAAAGTAAGAAACTGTATAAAAAGTGCTACAAGGTCCACAAGAAAATAGATGACGACAGCCTGTTCACCACTCTCCAGCCCAGCCAGTCTCCACCTCCACAGGGTCCAGGACTGAGCCTCCCCAGCAGTCTGTTCGGTCTCTGTCTCCTGGATCCTGTCTGCTCACAGCAAGCTCCTCCAATGTGGCGCAGGCATCCAATGTCAGCTCCGTCAGCCACGTCCATGAACAGCATGATGGCACTCTACCCTCCGGCAGCCCCTTTGCTGCTGGGCTAGCACAGCTAGCTCTTCCATCCCACCGGAGACAGATCCCACGTTCCCAACGATGGATGGAAGGACAGCTCCACGTCATCACCTCCCAGCTCACACCCGAGAACCAGCACGTAGTCCTCACCTCCTCCTCACCTTGAGGGAAATCATCAAGCCCTTCACTAGTTAGCATTGACGTGTTACAGGCTGCTAACAGCTAATTTCACATGTAAACAATGCAGCCATGGTTACATGTAGGATCTCCAGACAAACACAGGAGAAAAGTAGTAAAAATACTGCTGAAGCCACAAAAAGTTTGGTGTCCATGACCACCAATGAACCATTCAAAGTAATGATCCACTCCAAATACAAAGATGACGAAAAAGAGACGAAAAAAATTACAAGAAACGGACAAAAAAGACAGAGCTGCTGCAACAGGCAGCTACTTGGGCAGTGCCTAGCAACGAAAAACGTTGGTAGACAACTTACCTAAATGTGAGATAGGGAAAGGGCAGGTCACAAGGACAGCCAAGGTGCAGGCTATATTAGATCTTCCTGCTTTAAAGTCAAAGCATCAGTTGATGCGCTTCTTGGGCATGTGTGGGTTTTATAGGCATTTTCTTCCCAACTTTGCTGCGGTGACTGCACCATTAACTAACCTGCTGAAAAAGGGGGTTAGGTTTAGCTGGCCAACTGACTGTCAGAATGCTCTTGAAAATGTCAAAGCTATCCTGTCTAATGAACCCGTTTTGGCAGCTCCTGATTTCTCTGCACCATTCAAGCTGGCTGTGGATGCTTGTGATGTTGGAGTTGGTGCTGTGTTGATGCAGGCAGATGAGTCAGGTATGGATCGGCCAGTGGCATACTTCTCCAGAAAACTGAATCGACATCAGAAGAGGTATTCTACTTTTGAGAAGGAGGCTTTGGTTCTTGTTTTGGCAGTTCAGCATTTTGAAGTTTACATCTCTAGTGCGAGTGGGGATTTGGAGGTTCTGACAGATCATAACCCGCTTCCATTTCTCGCCGAGTTCAAGACCTCCAGTCAGAGTGATCCGATGGAGTCTGGTTCTCCAACCGTGTAGCTTGCGAGTCAGACATATATCAGGAAAGGAAAATGTGATTGCAGACACGTTGTCAAGGGGTTGAGTAAGTGATGTTATCAATACCTTGTAAAGCAGAAGTTGTGGTTTGTGGATCTAATAGGCTATAAAACCGTAAAGCCTTAAAAAAAGAAAGAAAATCAGCCTGTCTGGTAGGCTGCACCTAAGGGTTCATCTTGTATTTTAAAACAAACAAAAAAAAACTTAAGTTGTATAAGTATTTAAAAACTGATTTCAAGAAAAAAAAAAGCTGAGTTGTTTTTTTTTTGTTTGAATGGGGGAGGAATGTTAGGGATGATAGAAGACAATAGTTATGCTATTGTCTCTCCTTTTTCATATTTAGGGCCCGAGCTCCAGAGAATCGGGGGGGCAAAGGCCCTATTGAAACCCTTGTTAGGGCCCGAGCCCCCGAGAATAGGGGGGGAAAAGCTTTATTGAAACCCTTGCAATTATTATTAGGGCCTGAGCCCGCCAACCGCAGGTTTGGCAACAGCCCTATTGAAACCCTTGCGATTATTATTCTTCCGCTTTATTATTTCTTTCTGCCAAAACAACCCCAAATTGCGTGCCTTTCACTTGGCGAAAACGTGACACACATGTACCCAAAATTCGCATGCCCGAAAAAATTTATGAATCTGTAACTTGCACAAAAATGAACGCTCCATAGCTCCCCCTAGGGGCTAAAAACTGCAGCCCCTCAGGCTACTTTGAGCTACAGCCCTGAAATTTGCAGAGCATAACAACCATGCGTGGCTCTACAAAAAAGTCCCTTATGGCTCTCGTGATTTCCGAACACGAACTTCGCTATTTGTACCTAAACATCGTAACTTTGAGATTTTGGGCTATGTATTTGAATGAACTAGTCCTAGGTTTTTTGACTTATCAACTCCAAACTTGGCCTGAGTATACTACCCAAAGTGAAGATCAATAATCATAACAAAAGTTGTAGATTTTTTTTCAGTGTGGCTACAACATTGGCTCAAAGTTCGGAATTTTTTAACTTTGTTCGATCTGCACAAAAATAGACATACATGATCAATGTTGCGCTTCAGACGCAGCCATATTATTATTTTCACCGGGAAGTACAGAGCCCCCTAGTGGCAATGACCTGAAATTGCCAAAAATTGCGTTCATAGGGTATGTATTTGAACGAACTAGTCCTAGGTTTTTTCTCAGATCAACTCCAGACTTTCCATGTGTGTACTAGAGACATTGAAGATCTATAATCATTTGCTGTTTTCTTCACATCTTAATAACTCTTCTGTACAATGTTGGATCAGGACCAAAATTCACACACAAGTTCACTGTCACATTCTGATTCCATTTCTATTATTAGTTGCGTTAACATTAATGCTCCATAGTGCCACCAAGGGGCTCAAAATTTTTGCAACCCCCTCTACTTTGAGCTACAGGTCTGAAATTTGGTAGGCATAACAAGCATGCCTAGACCTACAAAAAATTGTATGATGACCATAGTCAATTCTGAACAGGAAGTTAGCATTTACGCCGTAAACATCTGATTTTGCCGATTTTTAGGCTCAGACTAAATGGAACAATTCCTAGAATTTTTCTCCTATCAAAGCCAAACTTGGCTTGTTAAAACAACACACACTGACAATAATAAGTACTCAATGGATTTTTTCTATGTCAATGGGAGTGGCCACAAATGAGGGTCAAAGTTAACCATTTTGGCTGCTTCATCAAAATCTTAATAGCTCTCTAGTACAGTGTGGGATCAGGCCAAAATGGGCTTGACACTTGTGCTTAGACCTATGGCTTTTGGCTGAGCCACATTTCGCTGCTCATGCGACTGCTGGGACATGATCCCATTGGCATGCCTTGGGTGAGCGCATGCAGCGGCTGGGACACACTCCGACTGGCGTGCACAGGACGAGGGCCCGTTCATCGCTGCTTGCGGCTTTAATTATTTTTCCTTTTTCTTTATTTGGATGAAAACATCAGATTTTTTAATTCCCTGGTTTTTCATCAGATCAACTTCAAACTTGCCCTGTGTACAAAACACGCACTGACAATGATAAGCTCCAAATGGATTTTTGCTACGTCAGTGGGAGTGGCCACAAATGACAGCTAAAGTTGACCATTTTGGCTGCTCCATTACATACTTAATAGCTCTCTTGTAAAGTGTTGGTT
This sequence comes from Halichoeres trimaculatus, assembly GCF_033239565.1. Lineage (NCBI taxonomy): Eukaryota > Metazoa > Chordata > Actinopteri > Labriformes > Labridae > Halichoeres > Halichoeres trimaculatus. The sequence goes on from NW_027437200.1 coordinate 291,460, forward strand.
CTGGGCCGAAATGCACACAGAGGTTCAGTGTCTCAGCCTGAGTGCAATTCTTTCACTGGTTGCACTAACATTAATGCTCCATAGTGCCACCCAGGGGCTCAAATCTGCAGCCCGTCCAGCCACTTTGAGCTATGGGCATCAAAAGTTTTAGCCTAAACCCTCATGCCTAGACTTTTGGCCTTGGGCTTAGCCACATTTTGCTGCTCAGGTGGCAGCTGAGATATGCTCCAGACATGGCGCGCACAGGACGAGGGCCCGTTCATCGCTGCTTGCAGCTTTAATTTCTATTTCTTTTCTATGTAATAAATATTTTTTTGACTGGTTTCATAACAGAAATAAGGTGTTTGGATAAGTAATGAAGAGTCACTGTATTGCTCTGAGTCTTTGAATGCCTCATTCCTGGAGCAGGGGCTCGGTTCCCTTTAAGACTTCAAGGTAATCTAGAGAAGTGGCTCCAGCTGTGAAAAGAGGCCGGAATTGATGCACTGAACAAAAAAAAAACTGCAACGCCAAGACAGCAGACTCGGAGGACACCCTATTTTGTTTGGATTACTGGTGTGAAACCCCTTTTGCTTTTCCGTTAAGTCAACTCCTTTTAATAAACTCTGAACTGTGACAAAAACGCTGGGGCTGGCCGTTCCTCTCCACGCCGCCAGCCGGTCTGTAATCTGGAAGCCAGGTGAGCTTATCCTCACTCTGTATTTCTTGTTCACGAAACCAGTCCTTAACAGCAGTCCGTCTTTCGTTCCACACTTTATGTGTTAGGGTAAGCTTCCCGGGTTTATGAATCTTCCTAAAACTTTATCTAACCTGTAACACTAGTCTTTATGTGCATATTTGGTGTTGAAGTAATCCAAAAGTAACTAAGGACGCGGTCACATTGGCCATCCAAAACGTGCCGTGCTTGAGCACGATTGCCCCCCTGCAGCGCTGCTCCCCAGCTGGAGAGTACGGCCGGCGGTCATACTATCCCAATATGAACCAAACTTTTGTGGGTATCCGACACACGCACAGCCCGCCTACGTCATCGTGAAGCATTTGTTTACATGAAGCGCAATCTCATCAGTGTCATCACAATGAGACACAGAGAGCACTGCTCCAACTTTAGAGACTTTTGGACCTATATTTAGTCGTTCTCGACCGACACAGCCCTCTAACACCCCCGCTTTGTTTAAAATGACTGTTGAGAGATGCGCTCGCGGTGATTATACGTAATGGATCGCACGCGCTGTCCCCGTGCTTGTGCTCGTGCATGAAGTAAACCGTGCCGAAGCCCACCTCTTCGAAGCGTGCCAAAGCACGGAAGGGAATCGTGCTTGAGCACGGTACAGTTGTGGTCACACTGGCCATTCCAAACGTGCTTTACGGCTGAAGCGTGCTTAGGCACGGCACGGTTGGCCAGTGTGACCGCGTCCTAAAAGTCATCAGGTACATAACTTTAATATTGTGGTACTTATACTTACTTATTGTGATACTTAGAGTAAGTTACTGATTATATTTTTTAACAGGTAACTTGTAATTGCACTGGTTTAGATTTTTAGAGTAACCCTTCTAACTCTGCTCCCTGTGTATGATGCAATGAGTCCACTGCACTCAGGGGTTCTCCATTTAAATCCGCGCCAAGAGTCCTTTCACATGGCCCGTCATAGATGCTGCCGCGTCAGTACCAACACTTGAACAAAACTTCTGACTGAGTCGGTTTTCCTTCAAGAATGAATTGACACCATTGAAAATGTCCTCTTGGGTCATGTATCCTTCCAGGGTCTTGCTCACTAATGTCTTTGATATCCACATACAGACCTGACCAAAATCTTAAGACCAGTTGAAAAATTGCTAGAGTATGCATTTTGCACATTTGGTTCTCAATGAGGTTTTGAGTAGAGCTACAATATACAAAAGCAAGAAGGGGGAGTGCGACAAAAAACATTTGGAACTTGTAGATAACAAAAGAAACAACTGAAATAGTTTGTCACCTGATCAAAAGTTTAAGACTACAGGCTATTAAAGCCAAAATCTGCTCAAAATTTTCATTTCTGTCAGGCATTCACACGGTCAGGTCCTCCTGATGGCTAAAGCTAAGAAGCTGTCTCTTTCATGTGGTCAGTTGTCAAGCTGCATAAGCAAGGCCTCTCGCAGCATGCCATTGCTGCTGAGGTTGGACGCAGTAAGACAGTCATCCTACTAGGGCTGCAGCTATCAAATATTTTAGTATTTGAGTGTTCTACTGAAAATTACATCGAGTACTCAGATAAAAACCATTTCCGTGTACTTAAACAGCAGTTATTTTTCAAATGTGAATTTGTTTCAAGCAAGTGTAAAATCAAGTCACTTTGGGTGATAAATTTTAAATTCTGACTACATATGTGACATTTTAACTAGGAGTGAGACATTCTTGAAAGATTTTGAGTCTTTGCAGTGTTCAGACTAAAATGATGATTCCTGCTGTATTGGAGCACATATGGCTCCATTACTACTTGATATTTGTACCCTTCTACCCTTGACACCTGTCCAGTTAGCACTATTATGTTTCTGTTTTTTAATCTTCTTCACTCTTCAATGCTGTGTTTTGTAGATTATATACAACACTAATTCAGAAGTCAACTAATTTGCTTAACAAGTCATTTTTGTGTAACGGTTGTGGACGCTGAAGGAGAGAGGAATGACATTGTATGAGGAACAGAAAGCGTATAATATCACACCAGTGTTTCCCCTGGGTTAACTGTTTGGGGGGGCAGCAACGTTGCCGGCAGCAGGGGGGTGGGGGGTACGAGTGCAGGGGAACGAGTGTGGCATTTTCATAGAGAAAGCGTTGGGAGATGTTTCTTCTGGTGGTGTGGTTTAATTGTCCTCTATAGGGAATGAACTTGTCTGTGTCTAAATGCAGGCATGTGTTTGTGTGTCTGTGAACAAATTGGAGCAGAACTTCGCCGTGCGCTTAAAGATCACGCGCTCTTTCGTGCACTGTGAAGTTCCGCAAGGAGAATTATGAACCCAACGATGTAGAAACAGCATCCCGTCTTGAAAATTAGATTAGTAACATAAGGTTATTTTGTCTGTTAGATTAAAAAACAAGGTATGGACTAGTGTTGTCATGATACTAAAATTATGATTCGATACGATACCTGCTTAAAAAATTTCGATACCAATACTTAATCGATACAATGGCAAACTTAAAATATAAGAAAAACGAATAAAATAAATAGCTGGAAGAGAAGGCTGTCTCAAGAGAGTTTTTTTGACATCTGTTTGTGTGTCTGTGGGGCTAAGGGAGATTTGTAAATTGTGCTAATATTTCAGAAAACACACACACACACCCGCAAAGTTTTATAGATTGCATGCAGAATCAATTCCTCGAGGGAACCCGAACTCATTTATTATTCTCAAGAATAATTCAACTAAATATAAAACCAGAAAATAGTAATTGTTGTACAGTAATGAGGTAAAATAACCCTGCCAGACTTTAACAGCCATCTATTGTTTTCATGCTCAGCACACTGTAGTTTAGCGTGCAGTATGTGTTGATACACCGGAAAGTACCCTTTTAACATGAATACTCTCAAAAAAAGTGAACCCGTGTTATCTGAGCTCTTTCCCAGATGCAACACTTTAGTGTCTCCTCAAGGTTTCTATCATCGTTACAGTTAAAAAACTAATTGTCTTTGTACTGTGTCAACACCACACAGCTCATGTGTTTATGACGCTGATTATTTGTTGTATCAACTACAAATCGTGGTAAACTAGTTTTCTTGTCACAAAGTAATTGACAGTCGTTTGACTTTTGTGTTTGGGTACGTCGTTTGAATCTGTCACTCTTGGCCGAAGGATCCAATTGGCTGTCTGTCAAGACACAGGGCAGTCCTCGACCCAAATTAAGGGCCTTACTTGTGCCAACTGCAGCGCAATAACCATCAGATGCCATCTGCAGGAAAAGGGTTTCAACAACAAAGAATGACCCAAAGACCTTGTCTCCTTCAACGCCACAGAACTGCCCGTTAACACTTTGTCAGGGAGCATCAAACATGGGACATTAAAAGGTGGAAAAAAGTTTTATTCTCTGATGAGAAAAAATCTAACCCTGATGGTCCAGATGGCTTCCAACGTTACTGTCATGACAAGGAGATGTTTTCTGCCCGGCACAGTAGAGGGGGGTCCATCATGATCTGGGCTTTTTCATTCAGTGGAACGCTGGAGCTTCAGGTGGAGCAGGGTGGTCAAACGGCGGCTGGTTACGTGCAGATGTTGCAGCGGGCATCCTTCATGACTGAGGGCCTTGGTCTGTGTGGTAACAGCTGGGTTTTTCAACAGAACAGCGCTGCCGTTCGCAATACTCGATTGACATAGGACTTCTTCAGGGAGAATAACATCACTCTTTTGGACCCCCTTCTTGCTTTTGCATATTGTGGCTATACTTAAAACCTCATGAAGACCCAAATGTGCAAAAGTTAATTCTGGAAATTTTTCAACTGATCTTAAGATTTTTAACAGGTTTGTATCTCATGAAAGCATCAAGTTGCACCTGCCCACTTATTTAAGTTGATTCAGCTGGAGTGAAAATGACCTGCCAGCCCAAAGTTTGTCCAAAACTTGATCAACAAAATCTGTAGCCATCTTCTCTATTCTGTGGGAAACTATGTTGTTTGACAATGGTACAGCTTTTAGCTTGTCTGCTGCGTTTTTATCCAGCATTGTCTCAGCCAGCACAACCGGAACAGGAAACAGCAACTCGTAGGCGATGCCAAATGACTTTTTAGCTTTGTACCACAAGCAAAGAGACTGCGTATGACCCCTCTAGTACTTTGGTTGATGTTGTTGAAGCTTTTCACATTGTTTTTTGGGATGACACAGTTTGGTACAATAACACATGACATTGTACATTCTGATACTAAATGCTACATTTGATCTGGGACTTGATAGTGTGTTACAATTGTAGACTGTAAAAAAAATGGAGGTCATTTTGCTGGGCTCAAAGTGACGTCGCCACAAAAACTGCTCCCCCTGGTGGCTGGCTGCAGTAAAGGTTAAAAAAGTCTGTCTGGTCATTCCAGATGGGCTGTGGTCAAACTTAAAAAAAAAAATTAATACGCCTCGTAGAAATGTTTCTCACATCCCATTGTTATGGTGATTTGAACATATAATTTGGCTGCCTTGTATTTATTTTTTATTTTTTTGAAAAGTTAAGTTTCTATTAGTTTTAAGAGGTTAAAAACAAGATTTTATGTCACATTTAATAATGATGGACAGCTGCCATTCCAGTGTATTTTTTTCAGGGATTGTAAAATATGTCGGGAGGGGGGGCCAAAGAGAGATTAAACCCTCAAATGTAAAAAATATATTCCTTTTTGTCACTAGCTCCACTCAGATTCTCCCAAAGTCCCTCACAGTCTCTACTGCGCAGACTCTGGTTGCACGACAGCTGCCAATGGCTGGGCCTGTAACGGGGGTATTTTGGCCTCAAACCATACATTGGTAAATGGCGGCGCTACGGTGTCCACTCTAGTCAATGGCTAAAACAGCTTTAGGACCAGAAAGCTGGCTGAAGAAGCATGCACAAATGTGTGGTGTGTGTTGTAGTGTGTGTGTGTATAGTGTGTAGGGTGGGACAGGAATGTCTCTAAATCTGATCTGTGGAGCCTTTAGCTGTTTGTTTTACGCTGCGTCTGCAAGCACACACACTACAATTACAGTGTGTGTGTGTGTGTGTGTGTGCTTCAGTGATACTCAATCGTTATTTTATGGTACTGCCGTGTGTGTTTAGATCTGAGTGTGCTTATAATGATGGATAATGTCAATTGTCAAAGCTGGATTGCTTTTTTCATGTGCGGATGCGAGAATGTGTGTGTGTGTGTGTGTGTGTGTGTGTGTGCGCGTGTGCTTGTGTGTGTGCGCGTGTGCTTGTGTGATTCCAAGTGTGTGTGTGTGTGTGTGCTTGTGTGATTCCAAGTGTGTTAAAATCCTGACCTGAGGCTGCTGCAGTTCGTGTTTTTGTGTTGCTCACTTGAGGGCGGGGGACACATACACAGTTGTGTGGTTTTTCTTTCAGAGCTGCAGCTTTATGTAACACAGAGCAGCTTTGGGAACAAACCCAGTGTGGTACGAGTCTGGTTCATGGTCCCTCTTTGCATGCTGCAGAGTCATATCTGTTTGTGATCTTGTTCTACCTCACAGTCTAAAAATCAGAGCCTCCCAGTGCTGGTTTTGGTCCTGTTTGTACCAGGTTGTCCTAAAGTGGAAGAAGGAATCAGATACAGTTTATCCTACTCCTTTAACCCCCACCTTGGTCCTAGTTTTGGTTCCTCTCTTTTACTTTTTCCACCCCTGGCCCAGCAGCTATTAGCTCTGACATTAAAGCAGTTTCCCAGTCATTAGGTCTGACCAAAGCGAGCTGTAACAGGCACAATTTGTGTTTTCAGTGTTAATATGTTTACAGCTTATTGCAGTGTAGTCATCCCTGAAACAAAAAAAAGGCACAGAACACAGATTCCACAATGCAATATGGTCCCCTCTCACGGCTAACCCTGGCAAGTCGACTCCAGTTTGAGGTCTGAGATGGCACAGAATCTTCTGTGTTTGCTGGATCTGCTGTCATTGTCAGTCTGCCCCTGATGGAGGAGACATCCTTTCATTCCTCAATGCGCATTATTATTATTTGGAGGGCCTTAACTTCCCTCATGTTTGCCCCTGGTTTGAAGTGGGATAAAGAGAACGTCTTAGAGGGGACAGAGTGAGTTTCGTTCCTGTTTTCTTCGGTTGGTCTGAATAATTACTTTATGGTTTTGGTTTCTGAAAGCTGCTGATAATCAATATTCAGTGACTTTCCTCCCACAAAGAGAAAGATTTAGAGTCTTCACAGCTGGATTTTTCCCCTTCTTTAATAAGAAAAAAGCCTGTGAAATAACATTTCTGACCACAAAATGCCAGACTAATAGAATTCTTTCAGTATGAATAAGGACAGAGGGTCAAACCTTGCTGCAGATGACTCCGTGCTGTGGGATAATTGTCCTCAGAGAACTTCAAACGAAACAGGAAGACATGCTACAAATATTACACTGTGTCTCTTAAACCAGGGGTGCAGGATAACTATCCGATTGATAATTATCGGGACAATAACAGGAAATTATTACGTCATTCCGATAGGTCCAATACTATAATGGCTAGACCTGATACTATTCGTCTTTTATCAGCGCGGTAGTGTCCCGCTCCCACAAAAAGACCTTAACAGCCTGCAGTGAATGCTGTATTCAAGTACAGTCAGCCCAAACAAAAAAACAAAACGCTTCCTGACTAGGAAAATTTAAGTGTTCCCCCTCATGTCGGAAAAAAAACTAGTTAACTTGGGTCATATTCTGGTATCTACTGACTTAAATTGACATCCACAGTATTTTTTCACGTTATACAACCTGAAACAATAGACATATAAACTCAAAAAGGCTGAAAGAATGACTAGCAAACATGGGAACAGTGAATTTCTGTCACACCCTAAATGCAGCACAAGATGCACACAGTGCAGCATGCTTACGTTTCAAAACCAAAAACATTGAGTCAACTGTGTGGGACTTTTTTAAAGTGAAGAAGACCGTTATCCCAGGGAAGTTCCATGAGGAGGTAAAGGTCTGACCCGCTCGCAGCCACTGACCGTCAAAAACACAAACATCTGCATATAACTAACTAATATAACTACCCATAACTAACAGCATAGCTGTTACAATATGAACGCCAGAGTCCATACGTGTGGCATTGGACACATATGAGGAGGTGATGGAGGTGCTCTGTTATGATAACGTGACATGTTTTTGTGATAAGGGTGTTTCTATTGCACTTTTATTTAAGTCTTTTTGCGAAAGATGGATGGATGGATGGATGGATGGATGAATGGATGGATGGATGGATGGATGGATGGATGGATGGATGGATAGATAGATAGATAGATAGATAGATAGATAGATAGATAGATAGATAGATAGATAGATAGATAGATAGTACCTTCCCCCAGGAAATTCGGATTCCAGCAGCAGTGGCACTAAAGAATAGAACCGGCAAAAAAAGTACAAGAAATAAAGGGCACAAACTTAAGTTATATACAGGCACTTCACTGTACACAGTAGCTGCAATTATAATAGTATTTTGTTTTTGTTCATAGAATTCATGTCATGATCTTAGGTAAATTTGTAAGTGTTTGTTTGTGTGTGTTATCGGTATCGACCTTCAGAAGTGGAAAAACGTTATCGTGCATCCTTATCTTAAACTCATCATCATCATCAAAATGATGGATAGAGAGACGGAGGGCTTAGGGAGGATAAAAAGTGAATGAAGAGACGAAGCAGAATGAAAATATTGAGTGGTGACAAGTTATATTGAAGCAGGAACACAATATGTGGGGGTTACTTGGCTTTAGGCTGATAGGTAATGAATGGATAGATGGATGAGCGTTAAAGAGAGACAGGACAGAGCTCTAGTTTTCAGGCTTGACTCTGTCAGCAACACCTAAAGGTACCGAGTCTGAAAACAAATCATTGCTGTTTCTGTTGTCTAGTTTTAGATAGATGTGAAGCTTTTCAGCAGCTTTAAATCTAAAAACAACAATATCTGCTCTTGTAGTATTTATTTTAAAGCTCGAGACAGAAAACATGACAAGGTTTATTGGAGAGGACAAGGTCCTTTGTTTACAAAAAAATAGCAGAGTGTAGGATACGTCCTTTTGTATTGGACCCCGAGTCAGACCTGGACGGTTCTGCAGCTCAGGAGGAAGAAAATCCACCACAGTACTGTAACATGTATAGTTTATACGTGGAAATATAGGCAGACTTCACCAATAAACTATTTCTATAACAGGGCTCCATCCTGCTCCTTCACTTTTCTCTGTCTGTTTTATCCATCATGCTGAAAGTGTAGTCTAAAGATCTCCTCTACCGTCAGTTCCTCACTATGTTAGCACTCAGACAAGTTAGCCAGAGCTAGTAGGGAGCTTTATTTATACTCGGCTCTTGGTGGGTGTATCCCTCGGTGGCGGTTGTCTAAGTGACTTCACAGAAGAGGAGGAGCTGCTTTGTCAGATTACTCCAATAAAAAGAAAGGATCCTCGTGTTGTCACGAAGGTCGAAATCTTGCGGCCAAATGGAAATGACCTATTTTCAGAGGCATCAAATCTCGTTCTAGGATATCAGAAAAAATACAATATCTCATTTTTTGAAAATTCAGGGGGTGTAAGGTCTTGTTTTCAACTTTATTATATTATATGTAAGTATTAAATCACGGATCAGCATATGTCCCCTTTGAGGAAGCTGTATTGATTGCACAATTTACTGTGAAGATTATTATTTCACACCTCATGATATCGTGAACTGTGAAAAAGTGGCTATTTCATTACAGAAGACGTTTATTTACATGAGATCACAACCTATGTGCTCGCCTTGTGGCACGAATAATCATAAACTCTGTCGTAATTGCACACAATCGACACACTTCAGCCCCACTCCCTCCTCAGTCTGTGACAGGTTCAAGCTGGAGTCTGCAGCTTCTTTCAGAGCTCAAACACATCTTTAAAAGACAACTTCCCCTGTTTCTGGACCTGAACGCAAACAATTAATAATATTGTGGCTTCTAATAGTCAGATGTCACAGATTAATTAATCAAGGTATAAACAAATGCTGTGTAAATTAAATATTAAAAACTCTGCTGTGTTTTACTTTGTCACATCCACGCTGCTGAATCACTGAAGTGATTTCCTTGCAGGTGAGTTTTTTCTGATTCTTTTTACTTTGCTGCCACTTTTCCGACTGCCAAACAACGCGGCGCCATTTCTCTCTACCTCTGTTGCTATGGCGTTGTCGATTACCAGCGTGGAGAAGTTCCCTTTTTCCTGTAATGTGTCCCTCCATGTTGTAAATTCTGTGGGTGCTTGAATATTTAGGGGCGTGACATGTAAATTACGATTGTTTTCAGCCGCCACATTTATCAACACCTGATCAGGCGTACACCGTGATTGGTCCTGGTACACACGTTTCATAACTCTCATGTGAACGTAGCCGAAAGATAGTGATGTTCGATACCACCAATTTCCTTTCCGATCCGATCCTAAGTAAAATTCAGGCTGGTATCGGCAATACCGATCCGATACCGATCCGATACCGATACCGATACTTAGTGGAAATACATGTAATGTGTCTGGTAAATCCTTAAAAAATTAGCGCATTTCAAATCATACCACAAATTTAAATTGCCACTACAATATTTAGTTTAATAAAGAAATAAATGCAACAATAATTTCACGAGTTTGGCAATACCTAAGTTTCTAATTATAATTATGGAAACCTTTCTTGAATTAATCTAGGCTTTTTTGCCCATGTGGGATTGTCTCCTTGACATGTATTATTTCTCTAGATGAACTCATGCAGTTATTTATTGAAGCATGTGTTTATTTTGTTACTTATTTCCAAATAACTATATTTATTAATTCGACAATAGCAACAGTGCTTAGCGACTCTTACAGCTCCATATTTTCTCCCTCTGTACCTGGATGGTGTCTGTCTGCAGCACCAAAGGACTCAGAGATGTCTGCCTCACCGTAGCAACACCTGATGCTGAGCTCTCCTCCCTCTCTTTCCTCCTCATCATAAATGCCTCGTATTATTGGTTGTGACTCAACCTGAGGTGTGTAATGAGGTTTGCTGTGTTGCCACAAGTCCTGACGTTTTTTATTAAAATATGACAAACATCGTCTTGGCTGTTTGTGAAGCTAAAATGACTTCTTTTACACTTTGTCATTCTGTCCTGCAACAGTGTGAGAGTGAGTGACAGACTGGGCAATGTGCAGCTGCACTTACACATTACGCACTTGGCCAGGCGGAAGAAAAGTAATTCCCACAGAACGGCGTATCATTCAGATAGGTTCTCAACAGTTTGGTGACTTTTCACTGTGTTCCTGTTCATGATTTACAGGACCTCAAATGACTGAAGTATCAAAAGTATTGATATTCTGGTTTGAGAATCAATTTGAGAGCACAGACAGCTGGTATTGGAAGTATCGATATTTCAGTATCGATCAGCACATCACTACCGAAGGATCGTTTTTACACCCAGATCCGCGCCAATTCCCACGCAAGATTGATAAATGAGGGCCAGTGTGAACACTGATGGCGGCGGTAAGAAAGTGGAGGGTAAAACCATGACTGAGTGATGTTAACTTAGAGACCTTGTCACTACATTCAATGACTTTTCAGATCCCTCTGGTGAGCTTTTTAAAGGTGACATTTAATGCAACTTTTCTGGAGTTTAAAGAATCTGAGGTTAAAGCGTGTTTTGATCTCCTTCATGGTCAGTGTGTGTGAGCCCCTCTCCTATCCAAAACACAGACAGACAGTCCTCCTCACTCACAGCAGTCTCCTCCTGCTGCTCCAGAGCAGTCAACTGCATTCAAATAAATCACACAATTGTGTGTCTCATTATGGTCACTTCTGCCGGTCCCCAGCCCAGATAAAGGAGGATGGTTTATATTTAGACATAAAAAAACAAGAATGGACAGAAGAAAGTTAATTTGTAGTTCTAAACATATTTATGATGCTGGGTTTTACCTGCTTTCTGTCTCTTCCACCTTATTTCTCTCTTCTACTGAGCACTTTAAGACACTGGATGGCCTTTTTCAGTCAATACCATGTAACATAACAATCAAGAAATGTTGCTTGACATTTTGTGATTATTTTGGAGTGAAAATAATTTATGACACATTTCTGCTCAAACTACTTAAAGGATCTGTCAGGTTTTAATATGGGTCCCCCACAATACACAACCTCTTCCTACGCCCTTGGATGCCATGTCTAGAAGGGCATCAGTGGCAGGGTTGGCAAATTTCTCTTTCAAGTAACCCAGGATGGAGCCTTTGATGGACTTGGTCAGCTGAGTGACATCCTCCTGAACTGCCAAAATGCTGGAGTGGAAGAGATGAAGCACAGGCTTAACATAGGACACTGTGACATCGTCCTCCCCTGGTAAAGCATCAGTGAATTCGACGAGGGGCTTGGGGGCCTTGTGCACTGACTCAAGGACTTCCAAGTCTTGCCAGGTTAGAACAAGATGCCATGTTTTCTTGTCTGAAGCCAAGACCTGAGAAATGGCCCGCTGCTGCTCCAACACCCGCCCAATCATCTTCTGGCAGGACCCCCACCTGGTAGGAGATTTACTTTTAGGCTGATGTTCAGGGATATGTAGTTATTCATGCGCTGTGGCCAGGTTTCTCCTCCTCTTCCAACTGAATCTTCTCACAATCTTCTTGCAAACACCAACAGCACGTTCAATGCGGGGGTCTTTCAAGCTTCTCCCTGAAAATTAAAAAGAAATGATTTTTTTTAACATTACACAAATTTGTCATAAATTTAACAAGCAATCCAGTTACTATGCTTAACACTAGACTTAAATTGTAATTTTGTTCACTATTTCCTACAGATCAAAAGTGATTATAAATACACTTAAGAAGAATCGGTTTTCTGGGAATAAATGCTTTGCATACATTATATGCTTTAGAAATGCATTATGAGCACACAATTGTTAACTGCATGAAATAAAACATGAAATATACTTACTTTTGAAGAAAAATATGAAATATTTTCAGTTTTTAACTTCATAAAAATAGATTACTCTGCTTTAAGCTTAATAAGAAAATCATGGAAACACTCTCACATTTTTTAATTGCTTGTGACAATTTATTAAATGCTGTTTTAATCATATTTACCATTGCTAACAGTCTATTTTTCCCATTAGAGGGAGGCAAACCTACACAAATGCTTACCAATTGCAAGGTGCAGCCGATGCCACCAGAGAGCCACACTGCAGTCTTGTCCACTCATTTAGGTTCACAGCTTTAACTATATTAGCCCCGTTATCCTTTGTGATACACACTTGACAAATTTCTGCCAAGTTCCATGACATAAGAGCATCTTGCAGCCCTTGAGCGATGAGCTCTCCGGTACGATCATCAAAGAAAAAGCATTTTTGAAGGCACAAACTTTTAAACTCCCAGTTGTCGATATATGCACGGTTGATGTGAGATAAGGCTCACAGGTTCTGCTGAACCACAGACCTGTGGTTGTGGAGAAGTGGGTCACATTCATAAGCTTTTGGGCCACCTTTTCTCTTACTGAAATGTACAAGTCTGGCAGTGCCTTTTCTGCAAAATGATTGCAACTAGACAATTTGTACCTTGAGTCAACTGTCTTAATGGGATTTTTGAGTCCTGGCTTTTCCACGACACCAATCAGAGCCATGTCTTTAGTGATGTACGTTGTCACCACGGCTCTGATTGCTTTCCATTTTGGACTTTTTTTATCATATGGAACTAAACTGGAAGCAAAGAGGCCAGGGTCATTTGCTTTGGTGCTGGCTGCTTTGAAGTGCTATGTGGTGCGGCATATTTTGCAAATAACTGTTTTTTGTTTCACATCATCCTGGCAAAAACTGAACCACTGATAACAGAGCCAGTGTTGTGTTTCTTCGAAACCAAGTCGTCCATTTCCATCTTCAATTAACCTCTCTCATAAACTCTCGTGGCATTTCACTCTCTTTTGCTCTCTCCATTTCTCCTCCTCCACCGACACAAAATCATGCATGCGCAAAGGAGTTTCCTGGATGGGCGGGGGAGTCTGCCGGTTGCTGTGAGAGGAGAGAGTGAAAGGAGCGAAACTTTAAAGAGAAATACAAATCAACGTCTTAGAACAATTATGCGGCAATTTATACTCGATGGTTGCGATATAGTCATTTTATATATCTCACGTGCAACAACCCGCGATATATCGAGTATATTTGATATATCTCCCAGCCCAAGGATGAATCAACTTTTTAACCAGTACAAGAGTTTAGCTCATGACATGTTGTGTCAACACCAAAAAATAAAACGAAAAAAAGAAAACAGCTAAGGCTCTGATAAACTCTTCATCAACAAGTGCATCACAGTTATCTGTCTGTATCTCTGAGGTGTCCTGCAGCATCTTTGGATCAAACCAGCTAAGAGAGAGGGGGGTGGATGGTTTTTTAATTTTTCGATATAACACCAAAGTACAGGACTTAATTTGACTTTGAAAACTAATAGTGATCACAGGAACATACTTAAATTTGGGGGATAACCAGGACAAATCACAAGCCAGGAAAACAGCAGGAGAAAGGGTTAAAAAATGGGAGACTCTCTCCATATTCAGGAGTGTTGGCAGCCTGCGAGCACTCCTGATTGGTAAAAGTAATGAGTATATGTATGACACAGATTGACAAAGACAAAAACTCAAGACATTTTATTTAATTGAAAAGGTTTTTGTTTACTGTAATAACCCTGACACGTTAACACATGCATGTCTGTTGTTTTTTTTGTTTTTATTAAAGAAGCATTTTTGTTGTCTTCCTTTAAAGTTACATAAAGAATAAACCTGTTTTGACAGCCAGTGCTTGTTGCTTGTTGCAAACTTCATATTCACAATGAAATATTTAGCAAAATCATAGCTAGACTAACTGCACCCCCTGTTCAAATAAATAAATAAATAAATAAATAAATGGTGCAACCAAATTATGTGCTGGTGCAACCAACAGAGAAAGTTGGTCACACTTTCACCTGAGAAAGTTGGTCGCACCGGTGCTACCAGTGTAGAAGTTGGTGGCCCTGTGAGCCCTGTTTTTGATTCCCTCCTGTTGTCTATGATATCTGTTTTCTCTGTGCGTCATGTGTGAGTTTGAGTTTAATTTGAAGATGATTTGTCGTTTGTTTGTTTAGTTCTAATTAAGATATACCTGTAGAAAACAAGATTGATCTTAACCACAGGCCTTACCTCTGTCCTCGGTAAATGGAGCTAAGGGGGAGCCCTGTCATCACATGAAAGTGAGAGATGTTCAACTCAACATAAGGAAAAAGAGGAGTCTGCATCACTAACACCTCAGCCTCAGGTCTTGTCCTCAGCGCCTCCAATCCCGCAAGTGTCATCCTACAACACAGCAGGATCTTACTGCACACCTGTTGCTCTCATCTTCTCCTCAGCCTACACCTCTCCTCAGCAACCAACTCAGTCTATTACCAACCTGATGCAGCGGGACCTCAGTCAGCCTCATACCAAGCCCAGAGTCAATAATTTCTCTAGCTGAACAGCAGACTAGCTTCTTCCTCCCAACAGGGCATCACTTAGAGTCACCAACCTTCATTATCAGCTGATGTAGCACGTTATACTCCTCCAGCCAACCAACAACAGAGTTTCCCTTACCAACCCTGGTCTCTACCTTACTTAAATGAGCTCCTAATTGCAGCTGCATAAGGTATCCCCAAACCTCGTCTGCCATACTTCGAGTCTGGGAGAGAAAATGACTTCCTCTTTTAGAAAATGGCCTTTGAAAATCTACAAATACAAATACATACAAATACCAGCTTCTTCTTGATCACCTAAAACACCCAAGTGCGTATAAGCTAGCCAGAGCTTAAATCTATGATTCTCATCCATACTCTTTAGTCATGAGGGCTCTGTAGGCTAAATATGGACAGCCACGCCAGTTGATTCAGAGTGGGATAAACAGCATTCTAAATGCCCCTGAAATTAAGCCAGGAGATGTTGATGTCTTTGAAGAAATTTCCTTGTCAGTTCATGCTCTCATTGGCCTGCTAGGATCTCCAGAGGGAAAGAATGGATCTGAAATGAGGTGTAGCTCTCATTTGGACAGGCTAATAAGCAAACTGCCAGCTAACTACCGTGACTCCTTCGTTCAACACTGCTTGCAAAGGGGCAGTTACGAGATGGACGGGAACATGGTTACATCCTTCAAGATCTGTTAATCTGGCTGCAGACAAAGGCCCATGCCAAACTCATCGCAAATCGAGCCGCTGTCTTGAACAGGGCAAGGCAAGGAGGGAGCTAGAAAGGATAAGGTTTCCAGAGCCTTGAAAGAGCAACCCTAAACAAGTAACAATATATCTCACAAATGCTCCTTCCACGTCAGAGCCCATCTCAACCCAATCAACAAAGACAAAGAAGCCAGAGTTCTTTCCATTCTGCTCCTTCTGCAACAACAAAGAACATTTTCTGAACAGCTGTCAACAGTTTACCCAGCTATTAACTACTCAGAAAATACAGTGGATAACTGACAACGAACGCTGCTGGAAATGCTGCTGAACCCATGCTCCTGAAGCCTGTACACTCCAGAAACCATGTACATTCAGTAAAGAGATACATCTTCCAATTCTGCATGACACTTTTCTAGCAGTAAAGCGCACTCGCATGATTGTCAGTACACCGCACCTCTTCCTCGACCATCCACACAGGTCCCCTGGTATAATCCTCAAGGTAGTTCCGGCTGTCCTACACTGTGATGAAAAGCGTCTTAAAACCGTCACACAGGAAGTCCTACATGTTTACAAATCCACTGTGACCTTCCATATCTCAAAACAAAGGGCTTCCTCTTTCAGATTTTAAGTGAAAGAAGCATTCACTGCTTAAGAATTGAGTCTAGCAAAGCATTTCTTTCCTGTGGAAGCATTGCAACAGCGCTACCCTCCCCTACAGGGTTTACCTTTGCCCCGGCTCCACAAAGCCTAGCCTCTTGTCCTAATTGGCTCAGATCACCCACACTTGATTGTGCCCATCCCGCCAATCCGCACTGGTCCAAGTGGAGCCCCTATAGCTGTCCACACTGCACTGGATTGGACTGTTCATTGACCCAGTGGACTGTCCCCAGGTTTAGCCGGGAGCCAGCAATACCTTTTCACAGCTACCTCTTCTTCATTAGATGCCAATGAATTGATGAGGAAAGTTGTGAAGCTGTGGCAGTCTAAAATCCTCCACACACCATGGGACCAAACTTGACAAGTATACCCTCAAGCTCCTGACCACAAAGACTGCTCAGACACCCTCGCTTCCCTTCTTTCAGTGCCACACCACAAGATGTTTTTCCCCTCCTCTTAAGTGTGGAACAAAGGCTCAAAAGAGATACCTGCATGGTCAGAGTGTATGAAGAGGAAATTGGAAAGCTCCTGGATGCAGGCTATGTTGTCCTGATCCTGAATGTGGCCATGAGTCTTAAGAATCCTGGTTCTTACCACATCACATTGTTACTCAACATGGTGGTAAACATTGACTGATATTCAACTGCTCCTTCCAGCACCACAGGCAAAACATGAATGCCAGCCTACTGGCTGGCCCGGACATTGGGCCTTCTCTACTCTGAGTGCTACAAAAAGTGGCTGTGACTGGTGACATAAAGGGTATGTTTCACCAGGTGCGCATGCTACCCATGGACCACCCTCTGCTTTGGTTTATATAGAGAGACCCTAAGAAGGCGGAGAATTCAGGTGTCTTTTAGTGGCAGGTCTTACCATTTGGCACAATCTGCAGTCCTTGTTGTGCCATATTTGCCCTACAGCAGCATGCCAGGGTACATCCAGAGGCTACTGCAGGGATTCGCAGAACCAAAAAAGGAAATCTGTCTATGTGGATAATTGCCTGGAAAGTGTCCCCACAGTTGAGGAGGCAAGAGCATTTGTGGTGAACCCAAAGGCCTCCCTTATAGGCATGCAATGTTCCCTCTGTCATTGAGCACCTACCTCTCACAGCCCGATCCGAATCAAGTGAACTCAGGCTTTCTCACTCCACTGATGACCCCCATGAGCCAACCTTAGGCCTCAAATGGAACTGTTGTCCTGACCTGTTGGGATATAAGCAAAGAATCCCTGACCTACCAAGCTCTGCAGCTGCCCACACTATGATACATCTATCATGTTCTTGCAAGTCAGTATGACCCTTTAGGGTACATCCTTCCTTTCACCACAAGGGCCAAGACACTGGTGCAAGAACAGAGGAAGACGGAGAGAGGCTGGGATAATCCAATTGAACCAGACATTCTGGCTGATCAATGGAAGACTTGGGGAAGTGAACTCTGCTTCTTGCCAGATGTAAAATTCCCTCGATGTTATGAGCCATCATGTCTTGACCCCTCTACCACATCAAGAGAGCATCATGTCTTCTGTGACACATCTGAAAAGACTTATGGCCGGTTGCTTACCTCCATTCTGAAGATCAACAGGGGCAGATACCCATGTCTTTTGTTATCGCCAATTTAAGGGTGGCTCCCAAGAAGCAGATTTCCATTCACCGACTTGAGCTATGTGCGGCTCTCACTGGTTCTCAGCTTGCATCCTTGATTTGGAAGGAAATCACCTCGTCTATCCAAAGCCACACCCTTTAGAGTGACTCAACCACAGTGTTGTGATGGTTATGTGAACAGCATCCATAACCCCGCTGATGATCTCACTTGTGGGAAACCTCTGTCAGACCTGACTCACCACACAGGTGGAGCCTCCATTCTTGCTACTCTCTAACTAGGCCAATCAGTCCCTGCTACAGTCCTGCACACAGTCCATGTGGAGGTTGAAGACATCATGAACTCCAAGCCCCTGGGCCATGTGTCATTTGATGTTGCAGACCGTGACCCTGTCACTCCCAACATGCTGTTGATGGGGCAGTGTGAGGTCTCTCTGCCTCAAGTGGTCTACTGCAATGAGGAGCTTGTTGGAAAAAAAGGCGTTGGTACCAAAGCCAAATACTGACAGACCACTTCTGGTCCAGCTTTATCTGCCATTATCTTCCAAATCTGCAATTACACCCCAAATGGCATGCTGACACCCGCAACTTGGAATGTGGCAAGGTGGTATTAATGGTGGATCCCCAGCTTCCTCGTGCTCTCTGGCCCATTGGAAGAGTGGTCCAAACGCACCATATACTGTTCGGGCAGGTAAGAACTGTGGGGATCAAAGTGGACACTTGAAATTACCTCAGACCAGTTGCAAGGTTGATTCCACTGCCAGAGCTCAAGGATAATGATAGTGATGAGGATATTTGATGGCCATGGAGATGGGATCAAAACTGTCAAACAGTTTTTGGGGCAGTGATGTTGAGATCATGACTATCTCTCCCTGCCACCTCCCTGTGGAGCCACACAAACACACACCTTTGCTCGCTAGACGATCAGCACATGTGGAACTAATGACTGTTTGGCGAGCTCCTTACAAAAGGAACGGATGGCTGATTCCCTCCTGTGGTCCATATCTGTTTGCTGTGTGCGTCATGTGTAAGCTAGAGTTTAATTTAAAGATTATTTGTTATTTTTTTGTTTAGTTCCAATTAAAATATACCCGTAGAAAACAAGATATGTTGATTGATATTCTTTTTATTTACATATGATATTCTTTTTATTTACATACTCCAGGAAAAAAAAACATTGAAGCAGTAACAAATGAAAAACTGGAATTAAGCTGATTCTTTTTTTTTCAATATTTTTATTAGGAGGCAATGCAGAACAGAAGAAAAAATACAGAGACAAATGGTAGAGCACAAGATGGAATGAATAGATTGAGCAACACCTGATATCAGTGACAAAAAAATACAAACAGATACAGAAGTAAAAATACATAAATATCATACAATATTGTGCTATAGCAGATACAGTATGCCCCCTGGGTTGTTTTTTAATTTAGTGCAAATCAAAACAAATGATAATGATAAAAAGAGAGAAGAGACAGAAAGGAGAAAAAAGAGTAAATAAAATAAAATAACAGAGATAAAGGAGGAAAGAAAAAGAAAAGAGAAGAGAAAGAAAAAAAAATAATTAATTTAAAAAAAAAAAAAAAAAAGGTGGAGTGGAGGGGTCCGTGACTCAGTAGGTAAAGCTTGAAGAGAGTGAAAGAAGCTGAGAAAAGGAAGCCACTTCTTACAGAATTTGTCAGAACAGCCTTTTGTTGAATATCTGATCTTTTCGAGTTTAAGAAAAGACATAATGTCTCTGAGCCACTGTGCAACAGAAGATGCTTTGGTTGACTTCCAGAGAAAAAGAAGATGGCGTCTTGCAAGCAAAGAAATGAAAGCCAGAATATCTATCTGAGATGAATTAAATCGGTCGCAGTCTTCTGGGAGGCCAAATATGGCAACATGAGGGGAGACTTTTATTGTAGTTGAGAGAATTTTTGACATGATATCGAAATAATTCTGCCAGAAAGGAGAGAGCAGCGGACAGGAGAAAAACATGTGGGTTAAGTTACAAGGTGAGAGGTGGCATCTGTCACAGCTGTCAGTGATGTTTGGGTAGATTTTTGAAAGTCTAGATTTGGAATAGTGGACTCTGTAGATTACTTTAAACTGTATAAGTGTGAGGCGAGCACAGGTTGAACTAGTATAAATTTTTTTAAGTGCATTGTCCCACCAATCATTATCAAAGAGTACACCCAGTTCTTGTTCCCAAGCAGCCTTGACTTTTGTAAGTGGAGAGCAATCAAAGGAAAGGATTTTGTTATAAACCTTAGAGATGAGTGACTTCTGAAATGGGTCTTGGCTTAGAAGCTCCTCCCACTGTTGACCTGATGGTAGTGAAGGAAAAGCTGGAAACAAGGCATTAGTGCAGTGTCTAATTTGGAAGTAGCGAAATAGATGGGATGATGGGAGATTAAATTCACCTGATAGATCTGTAAAACTGCGAAAGATGCCATCCTTATACAAGTCTTGGAAACATTTCAAACCCCTATTATGCCATAAAAGAAATGAAGAATCTGAGGATGCAGGAGGAAATAAATGATTCCTCAATAGAGGAGTCAAGATGGATGCTGAATTGAAATTGAAGTGTTTCCTAAATTGATACCAAATTTTTAACGTGGATCGAACAATCAGATTATTTGTAAAGCCAGAGGGGTTGGATGGGATGGAAGAGGTAAGCAAAGCAGCTAAGGAGGACGACACACATGACTGTGCCTCCAGATAACACCAAGGCAGATCTGTTGAATTTAACCAAAATGAAATCTTGTGGATGTGCGCTGCCCAGTAGTATAATTGAAAATTTGGAAGGGACAAACCAACATAGAATTTACATCTCTGGAGAGTAGATTTGCGGATTCTGGGTGCCTTTCCACGCCATAGAAAATGAGAAATAGCTTGATCGATTGTTTTGAAAAATTGCTGTGAGGGGAAGAGAGGGAGACAGTGAAATAAAAATAAAAATTTTGGCAAAATATTCATTTTTACTGTGTTGATTCTTCCAATTAGTGAGAGAGGTAAGATTCCCCATCTCTGAAGGTCAGATTTGATTTCAGAAATCAAAGGCAGAAAATTTGCAGAAAAAAGAGAGTTAAGTGTTCTGGTTTTATTGATCCCCAGATACTTAAAGCCAGACGGACTCAACTTAAAGGGGACTTCAGAATGTTTGAGCAGCAGAGCTGACGCATTGACAGGAAAGCACTCACTTTTTGAGATGTTCACTTTATAGCCTGAGAAAGAACCGAATTTATGAAACAAGGACAGAATCGCAGGGATAGAGAGGGCAGGATCTGAGACATACAGCAATAAATCGTCCGCATAAAGGGATAATTTAAATTCTGTATCCAATCGTGAAATACCAGTAAAAATGGAGGAGGATCTCAGAGAGATTGATAAGGGCTCTATTGCTAAAGCAAACAATAGGGGGGATAATGGACAGCCCTGTCTGGTACCACGGAATAGAGTGAAGAAACGAGATTGAATGTTATTGGTGGAGACGTTAGCTTGTGGGGATGTATAAAGAAGTCGTATCCAAGAGATAAATACCTCGCCCAGCCCAAATTTCTTGAGTATAGTAAATAAATAGACCCATTCAACCCTGTCGAATGCTTTTTCAGCATCGACTGATATCACTACTTCAGGTGTTGCTGTGGTAGCTTCAGAATAAATAATGTTTAAAAGTGTACGGCTATTGAAGAATAACTGCTGCCCTTTAACAAACCCAGTCTGCTCCGGAGAAACAATAGTTGGAACAATAGTTTCCAAGCGAAGAGCCAAAGCTTTTGCAAGGATCTTAGCATCCACATTTATTAATGAAAGGGGTCTGTAGGAACTGCAGAGAGTCGGGTCCTTATCTTTTTTTAAGAGGAGACTTATGGAGGCCTGTCTTAAAGTTGGAGGGAGAGTACCAGATTGTAGTGATTCCATATATACAGCAAGCAGCAATGGGGTCAGTTTATCCTGAAATCTTTTAAAAAACTCAATTGGAAACCCATCGGGGCCAGGAGCTTTATTATTTTGCATTTTTCTCATCGCAAAAATAATTTCTTCTGCTGTTAATGGTGAATCGAGTTTTTTAGCTGCGTCTGGAGAAATCACTGGAAAGTTTAGACTATCTAAAAAGGAGGTCATTTCAGAGGTGTCAGGAGAAGATTCAGATTTATAAAGGGAGGAATAAAATGAATAAAAAAACGAATTTATAATAACAGGATCTGTTTGTAATGTGCCTAGCGAATCTTTAATCTGGGGAATCGAACATGATGCTGCCTGACGACGAAGTTGATGGGCTAAAAGGCGACTAGCTTTATCACCATGTTCGTAATATGTAGCACGAGAGCGCAATAGTAGTCTCTCTGCATCATTACTAGTGATAAGGTCAAATTCAGTCTGTAGCTCAACACGTTCTTTAAGTAACTTGGGAGAGGGGGAGTAGGCAAGCTGTTGATCTATTTTAGTGATTTTCACAGAAATCTCCTGCAATTTAGCTTTACGAGATTTACTCAAATGGGCAGAGTAGGAGATTATTTGACCACGTAAATACGCTTTTAAAGATTCCCAGAGTAAAGAACAGGAGACTGGGTCTCTGTCGTTTTTATTTATCGCAGTAAAATCATCAATTTTAGCTGCAATAAATTTATTAAACGTATCATCTGAGAGAAGTAATGTATTGAACCTCCAGGGCGTTAGATATCGAGGTTGTGAGCAGAATTTAATATCTAAAGAAAGAGGGGCATGGTCAGAAATAACTATTGGGTGGTAATCGACATGAGATACTTTGGAAATCAATGTGGAATCAATAAAGAAGTAATCTATCCGTGAAAATGATTGATGCATCTGAGAAAAAAAGGAATATTTCTTAGCATGAGGGTTATAAAATCTCCAGGGATCAATGCATCCGTTTTTGGACATGAAATCAGAGACAGACTTTGACATCAGTGATGGGGTCAGAGTGCGCGGATTGGAGCGATCCAAAGTGGGATCAATTGCACAATTCATGTCGCCTCCAATGATGAGAAAATTGTTATTCAATGAGGGAAGATGACTAAACAAATTGTTCATGAACTGTGGGTCATCAAAATTAGGAGCGTATATGTTAACCAATAAAACAGGAGAATGAAAAAGTGAGCCTGAAACAATTAAATATCTGCCATTTTTGTCTGATATGACCTTAGAGGCTGAAAACTGGATTGATTTACCGATTAAAATAGCCACCCCCCTGGCTTTGGAGTTAAAATTTGAGTGAAACACCTCAGAAACCCAAGGACATTTAAGTCTGACCTGATCTTTGATGCGCATGTGAGTTTCCTGAAGAAACACCAAATCAGCATTTGGGCGCTTCAAATGAGAAAAAATCTTAGTCCTTTTAATTGGACTCCCCATGCCTTTAATATTCCAGCTCAGAAATCTCACAGAGGACCCATGATATGGGGTATCAGAAGTACTGGAGTTAGAGGCCATTACCCAAGTTTCTCAGAGACTGATGAGATAGATTGTGGACCTGTGGACCCCCCCACCCACAAAGAAAAAAAGGGGAAAGAAAAGAAAGAAAAGAGAAAAAAAAAAAAAAAAAAAAAAAAAAAAGGAGAGAAGAAGACAAAAAACAAGAACACTTGCAGAAAACACCCCAGTAACACCCCCCCCCCCAAACACACCAGAAAACACCCCCCACCCCCCATCGCACTTACAACGACCCCATCCCCAAACGATGGAGTACCCAGTGCTAACTCCACAAGGAGTAAACTCCCTAACAGGGAAAACTTACGGTTTAGACCAATAATAGCAGTCAGGCTACGGTCTAAGCTCCTGCAAAACTAGCATTTAACAAGGCACTATGTTTAAGCTATACTAAGAACCACTTCACAATGAATAATGAAGAAGAAAAGAAACAGAATAAACACTGAGATGCTGAAATGAAACATATTCTGCGAAGACTGAAAACAAAATCAGAAAGTCAGTCCGACAGCATTATGAGTTCCTTACGGTTTCAGTGAACTGATATATGCAGTAGCTTCTTCTGGTGTTTTAAACTCCTTCTCCGCGCCGTTGTGTGTCACCCGGAGGCGAGCGGGATACAGTAGCCCGAAGCGTATCCCGGGGAACTCACGGAGCTGGCGGCGGACGTCATTAAAGGAGGCTCGGGCCCGAGCTGTCTTCGGAGTATGGTCGGGAAAAATGGAGACGTTCATGTCGGCGATCTTGATCCGCTGCTGGGTCCTGGCTCGCAGTAGAATATCCACACAGTCCGAGTGATAGTGTAGTCGGGCGATGACAGGACGAGGGCGATCACCGGGCTTCGGCTTCGGCTGGGATGTACGATGTGCTCGGTCTAAGAGGGGTTCCTTCTCGAGCTTGAAGGCTTCCTTGAGCAGAGAGGATATGGCTGTCGTAGTGGGTAAAGTGGAAAAATCCTCCGGGATCCCCACCAGCCGGATGTTGCTGCGCCGAGATCTAGCCTCCAAATCATCACATTTATTGTCCAGCCTAGTTAGCTCCGCTGAAAGCTGATCCACTTTAGCTTGTAAGGTAGTAACGTCGTCAGAGCAGGAGGATAGCGAAGTTTCCATCTCACTTACCGTGCTCTGCAGAGAGCACACATCCGACTGGATGCCTGAAATACGTTCAGATAGCTCCGACCTTATTGCCTGCATCTCAGGCTTGAGGATGGTCAGGGTCTCGGCCAGGGCGGCTTGAAGCTCGGCTTTGAAAATGGCCGTTAGCTCGATGCGGAGCGCCATTAGCTCAGTCTTAAAGTCCGAAGGAGGGCCACCTGCGGCGTCAGTCAAGCGGGGGAAGTGGTACTGCGAGGCGGGGATGTTGCAGGTGGAGTAGGCCGCGAGGATAGCGAAGCTAGCTTAAGCTGCTTTGGAGGCATTTTCAAACAGCAAGAAATGAGTATAAAATTGGATTTAAGGTGGCAGGGTAACACACCGAAGACAGGGGAAAAAAAATGATAAAGAAAGTGCCTAAATTAAAAAGTTAGAGAGGCAATTGCAGGAGCTCTAACGGGCACGTCCTACTCCATCAGTCGCTTCACCGGAAGTCCATTAAAGCCGATTCTGCTGTCTCCCCCCACACTCATTTTTCCCCTCATGCTCATTTTAGTTGTCTAATTGATGAAGATGTTTTCTTAACTTGCTTGTGTTTTGTCTTTTTGCATGTGCTTTCTAAAGTTGCAGCGCCGTGAGCTTTCAGGGCCACCGTACAAATCAGACACTAGTTTGGACTGTTTGAGAATAAGCTTGATGAGTTTGAAGTAAAGGTCCCTCAGAACATTCGCCCGGACTACTTTTGATGTGGCACATACAGCTGACGCTATACTTGGTGATTTTTCAGACCCCTCCAGCGCCTTTTTTCCTCAAAAATGTGACCAGCACAAATCTAGTTCTTTTCAGTGTCCACAGCCGTTACATACAAATGATTTGTTATGCAAATTAGGGGGTTACGTTACTTTGCATTTATTTAATATGTAAAACAAAGTGCTGTAGAGTGAAAGAGATAGTAAAAACATAAGGGAGTTAACTGGGTAGTTGTCAAGTTTAGCCCACAGGTCAATAAAGGATAAAATATCAAGTAGTAATGGAGCTATATGTGCTCCAACACAGACGAGATCATCATTTTAGTCAAAACACTGCAAAGACTCAAAATCTTTCGAGAATGTCTTATTCCTAGTTTAAATGTCTCACATCTAGTCAGATTACATTGAATTTTGAATTTATCACCCAAAATCACTTGTTTCCCAACTTGTCCGAAACAAATTTTTATTTAAAAAAAAATTGCTCTTTAACTTAACAAAAATGTGTTTTATCCGATTACTAGATTAACTGATTAATTAATGGAATTTTCAGTAAAATACTCTAATAATAAAATATTTGATAGCTGTGGCCCTAAACCTAATGCACAGGAATTAGACGCGCAGAATCAGCACAAGAGAATGTGTGTGGCTTTTATACTTTTTAACACTTTGTGCGGCATCCCCCCCTAAACTGCAGGGGTTGGTGTATTGCAAACATAGGTCTACCACAGTACTAAACTAGGGTAAAAGAAGTTGACAACAACCTTTTTTTCATTGTGGCCACAACTTCATGCCAGGAGTTTTTCATCACACTGTTATCACGGTCATCTCTGTGTGAAGAATCATGTAAATGCCAGTTAAGGAAGCACAAAACTCTTCAATAGTTCTTTGTTTCTACTCCTTTGGGAAAACGGGAACAAATTTGTCCAAAATAAATCCAGTGTGATGTAGTTGAAGCAGATCCAGTTTTATTGCAAAACAAAGTAAAACAAAGGCTGTGTTTTGTCTCCAATGACTTAAACACAGGTATGACAAAGAATGACTGCTGAGCCTGTGGTCAATGACGGTGTAAGCTGTGACCATCTTCCACACAGGTGCGCTCTGCAGTCTCACTTAAAGGTGCCCTTCTGCCGAAGGAGGGTGCACAGAAAAGTTAATCACAAATTCAAATGCAGAAAGCTTAAATGTAGCTCCTTCACCAGTATTTTTGTACTCTGGACACAAGGAGCTCCTATTTGTCCTACCACACGTCTCTATGTGGCTAGGGGGCTGGGCTGCCAAAAAGATGTCTTTGTTCCGCTCAGAGCAGTGAGGACCTTGCGGATGCATCAAGCATAAACCAAGCTTCAGACACCATTTACACGGCAAAGGTTTCAGGATGAAACACAAAGGTATTGTTGCATTTCAGTCCTTTGGTAACATGGAAGCAGGTTTTTAGCCAACCTAAAACTTTTGAAAACAGCCTCCAGAGTTGATTTTTTCTGAAACACTATGACAACCGTTTCCATGTAAACTTCAAGCCGGAGTTTTCAGTGGTAGCAAGTTCACAGAGGAGAGTCACACGAACAAAAAAAAACAAAACAAAAAAAACAAACAAAAAAAACACAAAGAAAACAAAAAATAACAGCATTTTTATTTCTAATGCTTGTCTTTTCACTACCATTCCAAGGAACTGGTTCTCATGACATGCCGACATAACTGATATCATTATCTTCAAAACTAAGAGTAATAGGAGCAATATGAGGATTTATAATATATCTAATGTATTATAGTGAAATACATAATGCAGTTCTCTCCTTTGTGAAAACAGCCTCTCTCCACACTAGGTATTCCACAATCAGGTCGTAGTGGGAGAACAAATTTTATGTACCCTTACCAACACTGTGTGTGTTAATGAAGCAGCTGTCAGCTCTCGGTGGATCAGTCTGAAAACAGACAGTGAAGTCTTATCTCCTGTTCAGCCCTTGAGAATTAAACTGAACACCTTGTAACAAACGTCCACCCATTAAAAAAAAAACAGCGTTTAACATGATGGAGCTTATCATTTAGCACACGCACATTGGCTGTAGCACACACAAGTGTCAGCTGATAAGAAAGAGGATGATTGACAGCGTTTTCCCAAACTTCAGCACGGACGTCATGTTGAAGCAGGACTAAAACACTAAATCAGTTAATTTTTTTTTTAACTTAATTTTTATTAGATTTTTTCTTCATCAGTACAATATATTGTATACATTTCAATACAAATCAATGAATTTCTTTTCCTTTTAAAATATTTCTGTTTTTTTTCTCCTTTTTCTTCTCTAGCTGTATTTAGGGCTGCAACTAACGATTATTTTTAGTGTCGACTAATCTATCAATTATTTTTTCGATTAGTCGATTAATCACGATTATTTTGAGTTTCAACCTAATTTGGCCTTTAAAAGGTGCAGACCTTTATAATTCAACCTGTGTTTTGCATTTTTACTGCATTTACCCAGAGTTAGGTTCTCATCTCTGATTGGTCAGCCCTGTGTCACGTTTGTTTGTTTGTTTGTCTTTATTTCATTCATGATGACGTGAAAAAATACAAGTACTAGGCTATACAAAAAATAAATAGGCTAAATCTCAAACTGAATGAAGCAGGTAACAAGGAAATTAAGTTGTTGTTTGCAGTGTTGGACAGACCGCTTATTAGTGACTTTGGGCTCGTTTTCTAATGTTTATTTGCTCATTGGGGCTTGCTGTGCTCTCTGTGCGATCCCGTCTGACTCACCCCCAACTCTCCATGACAACGCGTTAAGTTTCGTTTCTCTACATGCGCTACTTCCACTTCGCTCATGCACACTCCGCCCCTCCTCCTCCCCGCTGAGTGTTACCGCTGCAGTGTGAGCTTGAGAGTGATAAATTTCCTCTCTTTTCAAAAGTTAGGGGAATTTTTTTACACTAGTTTGTCGCTTAGATCCTGAAAAAATGTTGGTAACAGAGAGTGAAGGAGACTCTCTAGATCACGTTATCAGACGCTAAACTCCGGGAGCTGTCAGGCTGTCCAAGCCGGAGATGCAGAGCCTCCGTCAGCGCGCAGCGCTCTCTGGGAGTGGAGACTTTTCCTCATCAATTTTCCGCACGTATGAACTTAGTGATCTTTTCCCATAAAAGTATCCAATAACACAGCACCTCATGCTGTGAACTGAAGTTACAGATGAGTATTACCCCCTGGTATTTGATTTCACCATGTGACAACAACAATAAAAACAATAATAAGACGCGTCTACTATTAAAATTTGCGTCGATGAATTTTTTTTCGTCGACGTAGTCGATTATGTCGACTAATCGTTGCAGCCCTAGCTGTATTTGTATTCATTACATATCTCCATGTGCACACTATGATGGTAATAAAAGAAAGAAAATAAATAAATAAATAAAAACAACAACAACAACAACAACAACAACAACAACAACAACAATAATAAACAATAATAACAGTCACATAGAAATAAAAATTATGTCCACTCAAAATTATGACATCACAGGCCCATATCATTATCGGTATAAGGATGACAACATTTTGCATACAATTCAGGGGTATAGAACAGGATTATTCCATGTATTATTACTGTATCTATTATTGCAGCAATAGAGGAATCATCGGTTTCCATCTTTTAGTAAAAGTTGCTCTTTGAAGCCTTAATGAAAAAGTTATCTGCTTCATTTGATAAATATCCCAAAACTTCTGAATCCATGTGTTATATGAGGGAGGTTCTGTTTTCAACCACCTGATGGTTATACACTTTAAGGCTACCGTTAATAATATATTCAAAAGGTATCTATCTGCTGTTCCACTCAGACCTTCAGGAATTACTCCCAGTACTGCTACTACAAAGTCTCTTGGGATGTTCACCTTAAAAACCTCCTTCAGGGCAGCGAAAACCTCCCTCCAAAACACATTTAACTTTGGACATAATGAAAAATGTGAGTGTGATTGGCAGTATGTTCACCACAGTTTCTCCAACATAAACTATAGTGTTGTGGACCCATCTTGGAAACTATTACTGGTGTTCTAAAGTACCTACTAATTATTTTCCATTTGAATTCCCTCCATGTGTTAGAGTTTGTGACTCAATGTGCCCCAATACACACATCAGACCAGTCATCCTCGGATATGGCAGTGTTGGCCTCTGTCTCCAATTTCTCTCTTATTTGTGAGCTATTTTTATTCATGGATAGGAATATGTTGTATAGTTTGGAAATAATTTTCTTTTTTCCATCTCCAGTTTGTAGCTTTTTCAGATATATTTCCAAGGGATTAGGTTTTGTAAATTTATTCCATTCCTTGTGGGTTGTCAAGAATTCTCTAAGTTGCAAATACCTGAAAAAAATTGTGCTGGGGAGATCAAAGGCTATTGTGAGATGATCAAATGTTTTAAGTAGGTCACCATCAAATAACTGATGCAAGTAAGTCAATCCCTTATCTGACCATTTTTTAAAACTGTTATCTAGATTATTGGGTGTAAAAGTCTTCATATGGCCAATACTTATCAGGGGAGAAATTACCTTGGGTAGCTGAAAAGCACACTTTATTTTATTCCAAATTTAAAAGTAACCTTTGTCCAGTCAGACATCCCTCCCATGGGGGCATCTAAAAAGGGCAAGTTTTTTTAGGGGGTCCTGGCATTGTTGCTTTTCAATATTAACCCATCTTGTGTCAGTGTTATTCTGAATCCAATCTATCAGGGGTTTAATTTGTGCAGCCCAGAAATAGAATTTTAAGTTTGGTAGATTAAGGCCTCCATTGGACTTGGACAGCTACAAGGTTTTGAGTCTAATTCTAGGGCGCTTATTTTGCCATATGTATTTTGACAGTGTTTTATCCAAATTGTTGAAAACAGCCTTGGATAGGATGTCAATGGGTAGCATTTGGAATAGATAAAGAAGTCGGGGCACAACATTCATTCGGATGCTTTTGACGCGCCCTAGCAGAGACAGAGGGAGCACAGACCAACGCTCCAGGTCACCTTTTATACACTGGATTATTTTGGTATAGTTAGCATCATAAAGATTCTGTATAGATTCGGGAATGAATATACCAAGGTATTTAATGCCTTCTGTAGGCCATTTAAACCCTGTTTGAAGTTTTGTATTTTGAGGTATCTTGCCATTGATGTCCATAGCCTCTGTTTTGTCTATATTTACCTTATATCCTGATTAATATCAAAATTTGCTGATCAAAGTCTTAAGATGCAGTATTGTTGATGCTAATTTTGTTAGGTATAACAGAACATCATCTGCATAGAGGGATAATTTATGTTCTTTGTTATTTATTGTAATTCCTTTTATGTTAATATTATCTCTAAACAGTTGGGCAAAAGGCTCAATGCTGATAGCAAATAGCAGTGGTGACAGAGAGCACCCCTGCCTGCAACCACGTTCTAATTTAAATCTCTGCGATATGAAGCCATTCACTTTGACAGAGGCCCGGGGATCTGAATAAAGCGTCCATATCAAACATATAAAATTTGGACCGAATCCGAAGCGTTTGAAATAAGAATTGCCATGACACACGGTCGAATGCCTTTTGGGCGTCGAATGATAAAATCATTGACTCTGAATCTTTTTCTTTTTGATATGTTATTATACTCAGCAATCGTCGTAAATTATCCCCATAATATCTTCCAGTAATAAATCAAGACTGATCTGGGTGAATAATTTGAGTTATTATCCGATTGACCCGTCTTGCCAATATTGCTGTTAGTATTCGCACATCTCCATTTAACAGTGATATTGGTCCATAGGATTGGCATTCAGTAGGGTCTTTACCTTCTTTGTGTATCACCACTATGGTTGCATCTTTCCAAGATGGTGCCATGGTTTTAGAATACAGTGTATAGCGGTATGCCTTTAGCAATAAAGGGGATAATAACTCACTAAAAGTCTTATAGAATTCATTGATAAAGCTATCTGGCCCTGGGCTTTTATTATTTTTTAAAGTGGAGATCACCTGTCTAATTTTGCATTCTTCAATCGGTTTATCTAGTTCTCTGGTTGTATTTTCTGGTAATTTTGGTAGATTTATGTTTTCCAAGAAATCTGAAATTTTTTGGTCATCACTGCAAGTGTCTGTATTTTTATATAATGATTCATAAAAAGGGCAAACGATTCTGCTATTTTATTAGGTTCTGTGACAAAGGCACTTCGTGATTTTATTATTATTTTTTTGTCCTACGTTGGATGATTTTTGTTTTCTTAGTCGGAATGCTATAGTTGGGTCATTTTGGAGCGAAACGTGACCACGGTGAGCGAAGGTCCGTTTCTCAATGGATCTGTCATCTAGGAGGGCTAAAAAACAAATTTAGCCGGGGTGTATTTTTTAAAATGGTGGGGAAAATTTTTTAGAGGCCAAAATCCATAATGGCTGTCATGGAAATGATCTTTTTTAAAGCTCAACCTACAATGATGAACAATACATGTTTTCAGACCTTATTTTTGTTGAGAAATACATATTTCAGGGTTGGACAATGATTTGACCTTATTTGAACCTTCAAATTCAAGATGGCTGCCACTTTTGGTGTTTTTTAAGGGTATTTTGGGGGAGTTTTTGCCGTTTTGGGGGCATATTTTTTCAGTGTTGTTACAGAGTCTCTATAAGGTTAAAATGGAAGCTCTGCTCATGATGAGTTGAAAAATTTACAGTTAAAGTTCACACAAATAACATCTGAAGTCAATAAAGTAGATGTTTTTGTGTAAACAACACTTGTTGGTTGATCATTTCCCATTAAAAAGGACTATGCACAAATGACTTTTCAGGTCTATATCACAATATTTTTTGGCTTTATTAAATTCTTTTGCAGTATCAGACCAATGGAAATGAATAGATTCCTTTATTTCGCTCCCATTTAAATCAATGGAGATTTTTAGTTTTTTAGAATGGAAATTTTTAGTTTTTTATCTCCAAAAATGTTGCCAGAAGCAATATTTTTGCAGATGAAAAACTAAAATGTCAACATGTCGGCTACTCATGGTTTGTGAATGAATGGAGATTTATCATCACCATGGAAACCACTGGAGCAAAGACACATGTGTGATGTCACAGGGAAAACGCAGGCTGTTTTCAAATTCACCTACTACATACTGTGTATGAAAGTAGTATGTAGTAGGCACTGCATACTGCCTACTACACTTGAATGTAGTATGTACTTTGAATGTTCTGTTAGGTTTATTTTGTAGCGAAGCGGAAATAGGATTTTTTTTTAATACTAATTTTGATTGTACAAAACAAACCATGAGTAGCCGACATGTTGACATTTTAGTTTTTCATCTGCAAAAATATTGCTTCTGGCAACATTTTTGGAGATAAAAAACTAAAAATTTCCATTCTAAAAAACTAAAAATCTCCATTAATTTAAATGGGAGCGAAATAAAGGAATCTATTCATTTCCATTGGTCTGATACTGCAAAAGAATTTAATAAAGCCAAAAAATATTGTGATATAGACCTGAAAAGTCATTTGTGCAAAGTCCTTTTTAATGGGAAATGATCAACCAACAAGTGTTGTTTACACAAAAACATCTACTTTATTGACTTCAGATGTTATTTGTGTGAACTTTAACTGTAAATTTTTCAACTCATCATGAGCAGAGCTTCCATTTTAACCCTATAGAGACTCTGTAACAACACTGAAAAAATATGCCCCCAAAACGGCAAAAACTCCCCCAAAAACCCTAAAAAAACACCAAAAGTGGCAGCCATCTTGAATTTGAAGGTTCAAATAAGGTCAAATCATTATCCAACCCTGAAATATGTATTTCTCAACAAAAATAAGGTCTGAAAACATGTATTGTTCATCATTGTAGGTTGAGCTTTAAAAAAGATCATTTCCATGACAGCCATTTTGGATTTTGGCCTCTAAAAAATTTTCCCCACCATTTTAAAAAATACACCCCGGTTAAATTTGTTTTTTAGCCCTCCTAGGTGACAAATCCATTGAGAAACGGACCTTCGCTCACCGCGGTCACGTTTCGCTCCAAAATGACCCAACTACTAGTAGTCTACTTGACCTATTGCCGTGTTCATAATATTTCTGGTTGGTAAACCTTAAGTTTCCCTCAATCTTATCTGATAGTAAACGATCAAGTTCTCTGCGTGTCGCCTTTAATTCTCTTAGTAAACTGTTTAATGTAGACTGCTTATGTTTGGATTCCAGCACTTTTATTTTATTTTCTAATTCATGTTGTTTAGCTTCCCTCTGTCTTCTCCTGGCACACGCAAAAGCAATAATGCGGCCTTTAAGGAATGCTTTAGCACAGTCCCATAGGATGAGGAGGATGTTGCAGGCATGTCATTAGTGTCTATGTAATTTTTGAGTTCTGTTTTGATAGAGGAATTAAATTCTTTGTCATTTAAAAGGGATGCATTGAGTCTCCATTGTTTAGAGCAGTGATTCCCAACCTGTGGGCTGCAAGTACTGCAAGTGGGCCGCCACAGCTTTTCCAAAATAGTTAGATTTTTGTGGGGGTGGGCATGTAATTATGTAAAAATAAAAACGTTTCAACATGTTATAGATGCTGTGTTAGTGACTGTGGAGCCTCCAACATGTTTTGCTTGTATTCAGTTCAGTCCTTCATGTTCAATCTATATTTTAAAAGAAAGTGCTCTCAGAACGCATTGTATGGCTGGGTTTCTTCTACATGTACAGGATCTTGGCACAGCGCCACAACAAAGTAAAAGCCGCCATGCCTTCAGAATTATGATCTTTTCTTTTTCCGATGTTTCAGACGTAAATTAAATTGCACATGGCTCTTGTATGCAGCTAAAACTTTCAGAATGCCACAAACATTTTTTGATACTGCCCAGAATCAAACAGTTATCTTTCAGGAGCGAATCATCTCTCTGTGTTTTCATGTGAACGAAGTCACCCTCATGGTTGGATCATATCACGGTCTGAAATAATAAAAGACAGAGCTCTGGTGGGTATTTGCCATTCACAGTTCTCAGCTGTCAGCATCACGCACAGCGGAGTTCCGCTCCGATGCGCACAAGACGCACGGTTACTGGAGAAAAAACAATTCCACACTGATCCTTATCATTCATCAGTGTTTACAGATGCACGTTTTCTGTGTATAAGGCCAGTGCAAGCAGAAATGCCCCTGTTACTCTGTGGTTTATATTTGCTTTAAACTTCATCCTGATCAGCTTGTGTAGTCTGTGATGAGGATCAGTGCAGTGCTAATGATGAGTTCACTCGCGCACACAGCAGCTGATCGCTGTTCCTTCTCCCGCTCATCCAGGAGTCACCTTTCTGCTCTCTTTGGGACAGAAGTTATAGTTTTGCTGTTTTCCTCTCATTCCTTAAAAATCAGCAGAGGAGTTTTCCTCCAGCTTTCAGAGATCAAACCTGAAAGCCTTCATACCACACTGTACCTCTGTGCAGGGGCGTCCAGACTTTCAGACTGGGGGCACAATGAGAGTAGCAGTATCAGTGGGTGGGTGGGGGGGTGCAAAAATACAAATTATTACCATTTGTCTCGACTCACTACTTTAACTATGAGTAACAATGATTGTACAAATATTATAAACCAGTGTATGATTTTAGAATAAAATGTACTATATATTACTGTGCATCAGCCTGTCTAATACATTTAAAATACTTTTTTTAAGCCCAGATAAAAAAATAGAGCTGACTGTAAACTGTGCCATTAGATTAGGCTAAACTATGCTTGTGTTAATTAATAATGAAACTATAAGGTTTTAAGTTGTATGTTTTTATGTATTTACTGGTCGGGGGTGGGCCGCAAAAATGTCTGGGACTTAAAAGTGGGCCCTGAGTTGGAAAAGGTTGGGAACCACTGCTTTAACCAATGTATCAAACTATCCTTTGTGCGTTTGCTTTGTTTTTGTTGTCCCTCAGCATTGCAATGTCCTCATAAAACTTCTCAGAGCTTCACTTTTATGTCTTTGTATCCCTGAAGAGACAAAACACACTCTTGATGAAGGCCTGCATTTATTTCCCATGTGACACTGTGTGTATGTGTGTGTTTGTCTGTGTGTGTGTGTGTGTGTGTGTGTGTGTGTGTGTGTGTGTGTGTGTGTGTATGGGAGCTGAAGTGTGTGCTTTATGATGTATTTATCCGGATAACCGCTAAGGGTCGAGGTTCGATGGATCGAGGGGAAAGGGGGGTTAAGTTGCAGGAGCTGCCGCTGTGCTCTTTTTGCTGGGTAATGGAGCTTTGATCTGGCCAGCATCTGGGAGTCTTTAATGAGGATCTTGTTTTCACAGATTAAGCCTGACTTCAGTGGCATTGGGAAATTAAGGTGGTAAGAACATCATTGGACTTAAGAAGTTGGGTTTCTACACCTTTCAAACAAATAGGGTGAGTGGCAGATTGACGTCTTTGATTTTACTTCATAAAAAGTTCTTTTTCTAGCACAATGGTACAATGGCATCAAGGTTTATATCATTCTTTAAAGATGCTATGAGGAGGATCTGTTGTGAGTGTGGAGTCTTTTCACACTGTCGTAAATTACTTTTAGCGAGGTGTGTGTTTGTTTCGGAATTAAATGGCCGGATTGAAACAAACTTTCATTGATCAAGACAAACTGGATACAACGTGCCGAGGTAAGGGACTTATCAGTTCAGTTACGTGGTGCTATTGGTTTGAAACGTGACATCAAGCAAAGGTTTTAGGAGCAGGCTATATGTTAATGACATCTGCAGCGTGGTGCTCTGACGTATCTGTAGGCTAACATGAGTAAACACTATCAGTTTGTATGTAGTTTAGTAACCATTTATTTAACAAAGCTGGCATTCCGGTGCGCTAGTCTAAGACAGTTTGTGTGACATTAGTGAATCCTGGTGACATCAGAAACACTGATGTCACCAGGCCTTGTTTTGGACTGACGTTGCGAAACACTTCTTAACATTTCTGGTTTCTGATTCAACAGGTGTCAAAATTACCTCATGCACAGTCAAGTGTGCTTGGTGTGCACACTTTCATATCTTTACTATTCTAGCCCCAAATATATGTCACAAATATACACCTTCATGTCATGAGACATGTGGGAGAGTGGCTGGTTGCAAAGACGTAACCCCAACAAATACATGAGAACTTGTTAAAGTACCTGTGTGTGTGTGTGTGTGTGAGGGAGAGCGGTAGAGAGAAAAGAGCGAGAGAGAGAGGGAGAGATAGAGGGGTAGAGAGAGATAAAGATAGTATTGAGAGAGAAGGGGGTTTGTGTGTGTGTGTGTGTGTGTGTGTGTGTGTGTGTGTGTGTGTGTGTGTGCATACTCTCATAACTATACTATTCTAGCTCCAAAGCAATACGTCACAAACATAGACTTTATGGTGGACAGCGTGGCTCCGTCATTTATGTACAGTTTTGAAGCCAAAATTCCCCTGTCACAGGCACAGCCATTGGCAGCAGTTGTGGAGCCAGAGTCTGCGCAGTAGAGACTGTGAGGGATTAATCTGAGTGAAGCCAGGTGACAAAAATAACAGTTTAATTTTTTTTCTTTCACGAGTCTAATCACTTCTGGACTCTACGTCCTGACATGTTTTACAATCCCCGAAAAAAAATACACAAGAACGGCAGCTGTCAATCA
The DNA here is from genome assembly GCF_033239565.1 of Halichoeres trimaculatus. Taxonomy (NCBI): domain Eukaryota; kingdom Metazoa; phylum Chordata; class Actinopteri; order Labriformes; family Labridae; genus Halichoeres; species Halichoeres trimaculatus. Next base: position 328,352 of record NW_027437200.1, read on the forward strand.
TCACTAAATGTAATATAAAACCTCAAAACCAAGATTGCCTTTATTGTCTCAGAGAGAAAATTGTTTTGGGCCTTTTGCCCCTGCTGCAACCACATACAACAACAGTACCATGACCGTAAGAAAGGACAAAAACAAGACAATAAAACTCAACAAAATAGTAAAGATAAAAATAGATGAGAACAGGCAAAGTGCTGATCTGTGCGAAAACAGAGTGCTAACTGGTAGCGCAAATACGCTTATCAATCAAGCTCATTGACTAGCTTGTTAAAAACCTTGTTTCTAACCCTTTATTACCGTTAAATGTAATACTATTGGTGATGTCACAATGGGTGATGATCATCAATGGAACTTTGAATACCTTTTTGCCCATTGATATGAAGCGCAAGTATTGGATTAAATCCTACATTTATGGTGAAACCGTTAGGTCTAGAAGAAAAATAAGCTTGTGCTGAAATGCTAGTGCAGAATGCTGAAGATGAATGACTGATGAAATGTCTGAAAATGGTTGAAAGAAGTCCTGAAAAACCTGCACTCAACTGCTAATGCAGAATTTTGAGTTAGCCTGCCATGAACTCTTGGATGAAAGAAAATGAATGGATGTATCAGTGGATTGGATAAATGAATTTAAAGTTGAAATGGATGCATCTATTCAAAAATTAAAGGAATGAATTAAATTTTACAAACATTTATGGAAATAATGACCTGGCTGAGGGGAAATCGTAGTCTGGTCTCTGAAATGCTTTAAAGTGTCATACTGTGTGTCCTGTGTCAAAATTTCGCATAATAGCGAAAAAGGTCATAGCCCAGTGACCCTGGACAATCGGCATGTTTTGATGCATAATTTGTGGCGGTTTTCTCAAAGTCCTAGGTGGAGTAGCAAATCAAAATTCTGTCAGGAAGATGAAGAAGTTGAAGAAAAAAGAGGCAAATGGAAGGAGAAGGGGGGTTCGTTCAAAGCCCGACCACCTAAGTATAGAAATTGTTTTCAGCAGAGGTTAACACAGATCTCTGTGTTTTATCTCTTCTCACTACTAAACTTAGTCAGCAGGCCTGGTGTTGTCATAGAATCCCCGGATGTGCTGTAAATCAATCGGGTCCTGGTCCTGATCTGGAAGCTAAGAAGTAATTTAGAATAACCTGTAACCAGCAATATAGGCCCTGATAATCTCATTTTACAGTGTGGATTATGATCAGGCATATATTTAGAAGGGCGCCTTTTTAAAGATGACTTTCAAACTCCTTACAGCCCCTTTAATGGAAGAAAGTGTGTGTGTTGTTTTTGTTAGGTGTTTGTAGGCTCCAAGTATGTCTCATAGAAGGATTGTGTGTTGAAGTTGGCAGGGTGAACAGATGAAAGGGTGTAAAAATATAGAGAAACATTCCTCCTCCTGGTGTCTGAAACAGAGCGGCTCTGTTACCCTGAAGGAAGAGATGAGAAGAGAACAAGGAGAGAAGCTGAGGAGTGTTGACTCACATGGCGGTGTTGGTTCATGTGACTCCACCACAGGATGTTTTTAGGCTTCATTTGTCAGAGTCAGGTCATTCACAATCATTGCAGGATTCACTGGTTCACTCAGACACTCATTTGTCAGACATCCCTATTTTTTCTCCCCCCTCAGCTTCTTTCTTTCTTTCTTTCTTTCTTTCTGTCTTTCTTTCTGTCTTTCTTTCTTTCTTTCTTTCTTTCTTTCTTTCTTTCTTTCTTTCTTTCTTTCTTTCTTTCTTTCTTTCTTTCTTTCTTTCCTTTTCTCAATTATCCATCCCCATCTTATTTAATCTCCTTCCCTCTCTATCTCCTCCTTTCCTCCTCTCCTTCTTTTCACTTCTCCTTTCCTGTCGTTATTTTTATCCTCTTTCCTATTTTTCTTCTCTTTTCCTTCTTTCATCTTTTTCTTTCCTCTTGTTTTTCTTCTTTCCTCTCCTTCTTATCTCTCTTTCCTACTTTCCTCCCCTTTCTTTCCATCTATCCTCCCTTTCACTCCCGTCCTTCCGTTCCCCTACTTTCTGTCCTTCTTTCCTTTTTCCTTCCCAATTTTCCTCTCACTGCTTTCCTTCTTTTTACTTGCTCTCTTTTTTTGTTCTATCCCGCTTCCTAATGTCTTCTCCTTTTTTTTCCTTCTTCCCCTTCATTTCTCCATTATTCTTTTAAGTTTTTCCTTCTGTTATGTGCAAAACTGATTTTTTGTTCTTTTCTTTTGAGGCACCTTCAGGCTTCCATACACTCAAGCTCCTGATGAGTGGCACCTGTGGGCTACCTTACAAAAGCCTGTGTGTGACTCCTCCCACTCTCTCTCTCACACTGCAGCCTGGAAGAGCTGCATGCATGGCAGCAGACCGAAACAACTCCTCTTTTGTTGATTATTTATCTATATTGTTTATTAATAAAACATTTCTTAGTTGATCTAATCTTTTGACTCCCTATGTTGCTTCCCCTGAGCCAGGGTTGTAACACTTCTTAATTACTTTGTTCCTAGGCTCTCATTTTTTTTCTTCAGAAACATTTTTTTTAACTCCTTCTCTCCTTTCCTTTCTCCTTTGTTCTCACTTGTGTATTGAATCTGATCAGTCTGTGTCAGTGTCTGGGGGCCTCCACACCAGGCTTCAGCTTCCTCCAGGAAAAGCACCCATCTTAGGGGCATCACTGTTCGGTCTACTCCCTGCAATAACTCCAAGAAGGAGCCATTTAAGGGTGATAGCTCATCACTAACGGAGCTGGATGACGTGTTTATATACTATAACACACACACACACACACACACACACACACACACACACACACACACACACACACACACACACACAACACAAACACACACACGTCCCTCTGCTGCTGCATCTGATGGGGCTGCTTTTTGTTGTGAGCGTGGGAGTTCTCTTCTTTTCCATCCCTGCCTCCCTCCCTCCTCCTCCCTCCCTGATAAAGAGGGCCTTTTGTCAGTGTGAGGAAGAGAGGAGAAGCTTGCAGGGCTCAGACTGGTTGATGGGGGTGGGGATTAATAGAAGGATTATTTGTTGTGTGTGCATCACACTTCTCTATGAAAAAAATTGGAGAGAAAGTCAAAACCTGAAAGAATTCTGAAATAGAGGAGCTTTGGCCACCTTTAGAGCCACTTAGAGACACAAACCCTGAATCTGTAAGGAAATTAGAGAGGAAGTTGAGACACTGTGTTAAGCAAAAACCTTGAGTTGAAGAAATGAGCCTATAAATTTATCACTCTTACTCTTCAGCTTCACTCTGATGGTTTTTCTTTCTTTCTCCTCCCAAAGTCAGATTTTTCTGTCAAATGATGGGACTCAAACCTGGGATGTAGGGAGTCCGTCCACTAAAAACATAAGGCTTGTTCATGCTACAGGCTAACGACGACCAAATGTTTTTTTTTTTTTTTTACCAACTTGCAGTGATAATTCTTTGTTTTTAATGTTCTTTTAACATGCAGTGAGAGAAAAGTTCTTCAGTTTGTGCCTTGTCTGACCTCCTCAAAGTGCTGTTTTAACGGTACCTGCAGTACTTGATGCAGATGTCATTCAACACTATCTCAGTTTTCATCAACATGCTCCATGCACACATAGGTCACCTGTTCTTGCTATAAATTATGGAGGAGACATTTGAAGCTACAATTTTTGGTGTCTTGTTTACAGATTTGATGCAAATATAAATTAAGAGGCTGAATGTTAACAAATGTGGTGCTAATAAATGCTAACATTTGAGCCACACCGTTTACAAATATAAGGCTAACAGAAGCTAGAATTATAGCTACACTGTTTACCAATATGATGCTTACAAAAGCTAACATTTTTGCAACATTGTTAACTAATATGATGCCTAAAGAAGCTAATGTTTAAAATGCATTGTTTACAAATATATTGCTAATAGAAGATGATATTTTAGCCTCATTGTTTACTGCTGTTATGCTTATAAGAACTAGACACAGACATAAAAGCAAAGAGAAATGTTTTGAGGGGGTGCTCGACAAGCCACTATGTGAATGCACAGAGAATGCCTGTCGGTGCAGTGTGTCTGAGTTACAGAACTTGAAAAAACAGTCTAAAGTTTTTTGTGACACGAATAAAGTAAAAACTCTCCAAACTATACTTATAAGACAACTCAATGTGTATCTGCACATCTACACGTTTGCATGTTGCTATCTCTATTCATAACTTTCTATTGCTTTGTCAGCTGTAAATATGTGCACATTGCACCATGGCCTTCACAGCTTGGTTTTAATGTCACATTCTGACTACAGGGACTCACCAACTTCCACAAAACCCTGCCTCTCTCTCCCTTCATCCTTCACCCCAAAGGTGATGCCTCTGCAGAATGTACAAGAGTTTTGTGTGAAACGTCTGTTTCTGAACTTCATCATTTGATGTTTAAGCAGATCTGATCATATCACACACAGACACAGACACAGACACAGACACAGACACAGACACAGACACACACACACACACACACACACACACACACACACACACACACACACACACACACACACACACACACACACACACACACACACACACACACACATACAGACACAAACACACACACATACACATGGCATGTAGGTCAGCCTGGAGTGAACCTGAGCTAAATTGCTGTAAAACTGACTCACAATCAGCTGGATTTGGATCATTAGTCATGAAAGAATCAAAGAGCCTGTTCAGATCTGGTCTCTGCACTTTTCTATGCAGTGGTCTGCAAACAACTCTTTGAGTATAGAGAGGGACAGGAAAAGACTGAACAGACTGGTCAGGAGGGCCGGTTCTGTCCTCGACTGCTCCTTAGACTCCCCGGAGGAGGTGGGTGAGAGGAGGATGCTGGCAAAGCTGGCATCCATTATGGACAATCCCTCTCACCCACTACATGAGACTGTGGGGGACTTGAGCAGCTCCTTCAGCAGCAGACTCAGACTACCACCCTGCAAGACAGAGCGCTACCCCAGGTCATTCCTCCCAACCGCAATAAGACTTAATAAAACACAAACCTGAACTCCCACCTTAATAACATCAATCATTCAATGAATACTTGCCTTTTTGCACATCATTCCAGTACTCACTGTAAATTTTCATTGTCAAGTGCTTTTCATTTTCATTCTGGAGAACCAATCTTGTATATATATATATATCTCACTCCTATATAAATATGTAAATAGTAATCTTTTTCTACTTTCCTATATTTCTCATATTTCTTTATATTTCTTCAAATTTCTAATTTTATATTCTATCTGCATTATTCTGTTTTTATTGTTATTGCATTACTTCACTTTTTTTGTGAGCTGCTGGGACAAAAAATGTCTCCCAAGGGGGATCAATTAAGAAATAATCTATTCTATTCTATTCTATTCTATTCTATTCTATTCTATTCTATTCTATTCTATCTGTTGTGCCTTTTGACCGCTGGAAATGATATCAGATTGGTTCATCAACCTGAACATCTTCTATCAACCTATAATGATAAAGGACTCTGATGTTTTAGCCTCAGGATCTGGAGCTCAGCCTGTGTATCTGCTGGTTTGAATGCAGTATTTTTAAACTCATTCTGAGCTGAGGTCAAACACAGATTGAGTCAGGCCGTTAGATATGAACAGCTCCAAACCAGCAGTAGAAATGAAGGTGCATTCAAAGACCATCCAAACAGGATGTGTGGGAGAAACTGAAAAAAGAACACATGCAGCATCCAACTCAGGCTTTTCTGCCATATTTCCAGCTTCCTACCACAATCCCTGAACCCTCTGTGCTGACATTGTTTGGGGGCTGAACAGTGGTGGCGAAGACAAAAGCTGGAGCTGTTGTTCAGCGGGGGTCCAAGGGGTGTTCTCCACCTCTCTCCCTCAAGGCTCTTTGTCCTGGGGGGCCATGTGGAGCTGAGAAGAAGTTTCTGGAGGGGGTCTTGGAGCATGTGTTGACCTGTCCGGTTGATGGCTCTGTTGAAGGCCCAGAGACAGCAGGCGGGACAGGAGTTTGATCTTTGTATGCGGCTCGTTGGAGTCTGCCCGAGGCTGCAGGTCATAAAACCAGTCTACAGGTTCCTGTTGGGGGGATTAGTCCTGATACTGCAATTATCAGGAGCTCAAGGGCTTGTCTTGTGGAGGAGAAGCCAGTTAATGCTGTGAATGGGGCCAGGGTCACATCTTATGCTGCATTCCATTTGTATTTGTAACAGGGACGTGGGGAGTGGGAAGGATGTATCACCGAGATCAGTGTTCCAATTGCCAAGTCAGAAAAAATTGTCATAACAGTGGTATTTCTGTATATTAACATAGAACAATACTATTTATATGGCTGCTTTATTCCAACAAACACTAGTCAGAAATTCTAAAATAAACAGGATTTAACAGGAGCTTGATTACTGCTTACCCCAAATTTAGAATTTCCTACTGGAGGCTCAGGGTGATGTGGGTGCTCTGACTCTGACTGGGCATTCTGGTACCTCAGGGGCCGTTCCAACTGGGCGTACCAACTAGGAACTTAGAAATTCCAACTTTCGAGCACAAATGGCATGCAGCATTAACAAATGAGATGAAAAGGATCATGGGAATTGAAGTCTTTATGCCTGAAACAAGCTGATGAGTCTGGATCGTCTACGTAGCACTTTTCAGTAGTAGAGTTGAAGCTACTTTATTTCTGAGTGTGTCTCTTTGTGTGAGTGAGAGTATGTGTGGGTATTACAGTGTCACATGCTTTGTGGTGTGTGTGTGTATACACAGGCTGTCCTCTTTCAGACTTCCTCAAAACATCAAGCCACTCATTTGCTCTGTCTCAACCTGTAAGTATTGCAAGGCTTCACATGCACCTATGTTTATAGAGGGCACCACCCTGTAGTGGATACACACACACACACACACACACACACACACACACACACACACACACACACACACACACACACACACACACACACACACACACACACACACACACACACACACACACACACACACACACCTACATGGCATGTAGGTCAGCCTGGAGTGAAACTGAGCTAAATTGCTGTGAAACTGACTCACAGTCAGCTGAAATTAGATCATTAGTCATGAAAGAATCAAAGAGCCTGAGCACAGAAAATCCATTGATCTTCTTTGTGGTCTGATGTACAGCAGCTTCACAAAACACACACCTCCTTCTCATAAACTTTTAGCTCCTGGAATTGCTCTCCCATAAACTGTATTGTTTCTACAGCTTTTTGTAGCTGAAGCCCTGTGGGGATTTGACAAAACAGTTGTGTCAGTCATATGGAAAAAAAAAAAGAAACGGCACTGTTCACAAAATCCATGGTTCAGTCCATATGACGGTTTTGTTCCCATGGTTTTTGGTTCGGTTTGGTTCAGTGAACAATGTTGTTGTTTTTAACACCTCAGATTATCATATACCCAATTAATCCACCATTAATAGATTCTTTTTAATCAATTATGTCATGTACAGTTATAAAAAAAACCTGAAAGAATGAGGCTGTTTCCCATTTGAAATGTCTTTAAAGCTGGGGGAGACGTTGCTAGTTTCAATATGCCAACTCCTCAGAAAGGAAAGTGACTATTGACTGCCCCAGAAGTCACTAAAAGCCACTAAATGACCCTGCTGTCTAATTTGCAAAAAAATCCATTTGCATGTAATTGTCATAGACTCTGTAGGAGAGAGAAAGAACGTTGGGGAGACAGAAAGCAGGTAAAACACAACATCATTAATATGTTAACAACTACAAATTAACTTTCTTCTGTCCATTCTTGTGGGGGTTTTTTATATCAAAATATCAAACCTCCTCTTTTATCTGGGCTGGGCACAGGCATAAGTGACCATAATGAGACACACATTTGCATGATTTCATCTGCTGCGAAGTGAGGACTGTCTGTATTTTGGATAGGGGAGGGGCTCATGTAAGCATGGGCTCCTCATTGAGGAGATCAAAACATGCTTTAACCTCAGATTCTCCAAACTCCAGAAAAGTCGCGAGAGTTGTCTCCTTTAAAAAACTCTGAAAAGTCATTTAATGTAGCAACAAAGTCTCTAAGTTGGCAACACTCAGCTGCGGGTTTATCATCTATCTACTTACTGCTGTCATCAGAGCTCACACTGAATCCAAAGTGGCTTGAGCTTCTACTAGCATTGACAAGTGTCCTACCAGGAGCTCAAACTGTAGCCAAAATTTTCACTAATAGAATAGAATAGAACTTTGTTTGTCATTATAACAAGTGCAACGAAATTGCAAAAGCCCTTCAGTCAGTGCAAAACAGTACAAAGTGCAAAATAGCTGCCATAAGTTCAGGTGCATTGATGACATAGAGGTAATTGTCATATTGGTATTATATGACGACAAATTAGGTAGTGATTTTAGTCTTTGTTCAGGACCCTTACTGCTGTTGGATAGAAACTGTCTGACCTGGTTTGTCCTTGTAGTGATGGACCTGTACTGCCTGCCTGACAGTAACAGATTAAACACATTGGGCTCTAATTTCATGGCGCAGCGCAGGGGGCGCAAGCCTGGTGCACCCCACTCAGTGTTAATTTTCGGCGGTGCACTGCCATGCGCTGCCAATTTGACAATTTGGTAGACTGTCTGCGCAGAGATGGGTGTGACTGCGCGCCAGGGGGAGTTGACAGCACACCAGGGGGAGGTGTCAGCAGATTCATGTTGGCGCAGTGACAATTTTGTGCCAAAAAAGTGTGCTGAAAGCTCGCCAGCTCTAACCTGGTATATTCTCGGTGTAAAGCGGAGCGCACCCTCTGCAGCTGTAATTTGGTGACAGGCGCACATGTGCACACGTCAACAAAGCCTCAGAGGCAGGTTTCCTGAGTGTCAGGCATATTTTAATGCAATAAACAATCACAGCAATTGCTATTTAATGTAACTGTCTGAACCAGCATATACATTTGTATCTATATTAACTGTCCCGTCACATCTGATGTCATATTAAAGCCGTTTGTCATAATGGAAAGTTAACCTGACGCCAGCTGGAAGTTTGATGCACATCTTACAATTAAACAACAAACACGGGACACGGACAAATGCCTTCTCCAAGTCCACAAAACACATGTGGACAGGTTGGGAAAACTCCCATGCACCCTTGAGGACCCTGCTGAGGTTATGGAGCTGGTTGTCAGTTCCACAGCCAGGGCGAAAACCACATTGCTCCTCCTGAATCCGAGGTTTGACTATCCTACCCTTCCTAAAAAGAGAGACCACTACCCCGGTCTGCCAATCCACAGGCACTGCCCCCGATGTCCACGCCTTATTGTAAAGTCATGTCAGCCACGACAGACCCACAACATCCAGGGCCTTAAGGAACTCTGGGTGGATCTCATCCACCCCTGGGGACCTGACACCGAGGAACTTTTTAACCACCTCGGCGACCTCAACCCCAGAGATGGGAGAGCCCACCCCTTCATTCCCAGGCCCTACTTCATCCAAGGAAGCCGTGCCGGTGGAATTGAGGAGGTCTTCGAAGTATTCCTTCCACCGATCCACAACATCCCAAGTCGAGGTCAGCAATGCACCATCCTCACTGAACACAGTGTTCACAGTGCACTGCTTCCCCTTCCTGAGATGCCGGGTGGTGGTCCAGAACCTCTTCGAAGCTGTCTGGAAGTCGTTTTCCATGGCCTCTCCAAACTCCTCCCATGCCCAGGTTTTTCCCTTGGCAACCGCCTAAGCTGCATTCCGCTTGGCCTGTCGATACCTGTCTGCTGTCTCAGGAGTCCCACACGCCAAAAAGGCCCAATAGAACTCCTTCTTCAGTTGGACGGCATCCCTCAGGTATTGCCGCCCTGACAGGCACCAACCACCTTACGGCCACAGCTCTGATCGGCTGCCTCAACAATGGAGGCAAGGAACAAAGCCCATTCCCAGACCCTAACAATACGTTAGGGCCTATCAGGTCTGACTGGCATCTTCCCCCATAGGAGCCAACTCACCACCTGGTGACAGCTACGCCCTTCTCTTTACCCGAGTGTCTAAGACATGTGGCCGCAAGTTCAATTACATGACATGACAAAGTCGATCATCGAACTGTGGCCTAGGGTGTCCTGGTGCAAAGTGCACATATGGACACCCTTATGCTTGAACATGGTGTTTGTTATGGACAATCTGTGACAGACACAGAAATATCCAACAACAAAACACCCCTCGGGTTCAGATCGGGGGGTCGTTCCTCCCAATCAAGCCCCTACATGTCTCACTGTCATTGCCGACGTGAGCGTTGAAGTCCCCCAGTAGGACGAGGCAATCCCCAGATGGAGCACTCTCCAGCACTCCCTCCAAGGACTCCAAAAAGGGTGGATACTCTGAACTGCTATTTGGACCATAGCCACAAACAACAGTCAGGATCCGTCCCCCCACCCGAAGGCGGAGGGAGGCTACCCTCTCGTCTACCGGGGTAAACTCCAATGTACAGGCACCAAGCCAGGGGGCAATGAGAATCACCACCCCTGCCCACCACCTCTCACCATTGGTAACTCCAGAGTGGAAGAGAGTCCAACCCCTCTCGAGAAGGCTGGTTCCGGAGCCTAGAGCCTTTCTAGAGTACTTTGATCTTTCAGTAGTTGAGATTTTTCTGATTGTGCAAACCGTTTAGGAATAACGGTCCTATAAGGAAGAGCTACTCACGGAGGCATCTCCCAACTTTCCTCTCCAGCCCTAGGCTCTGGACAGGTTCCCCCACTCTCAGCCACACTACCCCTTTTCACATCTTCTCACAGTTTCCACAAATTACCCATGCAGCCCTAAACAAAAACACCCCAGTAACCAATTCACCCCATGAACATCCTGTATAGTACAATAAGAGTGAGTATGATAATTTCACTGATTGGCTAATCCTTAAACACAAAATAAGTTATAGATATTTTTGAACCCCTAAACTCAACATAACCTAACAGATCATACAAAATCAGAATCAGAATCAAGTTTTATTGCCAAGTACATTTGCACATACAAGGAATCTGACTTGGAGAAGAATATAGAGAAAGTTAAGATATAGAATATACACTCAACAAAAATATAAACGCAATACTTTTGTTTTTGCTCCCATTTTTCATGAGATGGACTTATAGATCTAAAATTTATTCCAGATACACGATATTACCATTTCTTCAAATGTTGTTCATAGTGAGTGTGAGCACTTCTGCTTTGCTGAGATAATCCATCCCACCTCACAGGTGTGCCACATCAACATGCTGATCTGACATCACAATTAGTGCACAGGTGTACTTTAGACTATCCACAATAAAAGACCACCCTGAAATGTGCATTTTTTTTCTTCTTTTTTTCTTTATTGGGGGTCTAGGGGCTCAGAACCAGTCAGTTTCTGGTGTGACCACCATTTGCCTCATGCAGTGCAACACATCTTCTTCGCATACAGTTTATCAGATTGTCAATTGTGGCCTGTGGAATGTTGGTCCACTCCTCTTCAATGGCTGTGCAAAGTTGCTGGATATTAGTGGGAACTGGTATAGGCTGTTGTATACGCCGGTTAAGCACATCCCAAACATGCTCAATGGGTGACATGTCCGGTGAGTATGCTGGCCATGCAAGAACTGGGACATTTCAGCTTCCAAGAATTGTGTACAGATCCTTGCAACATGGGGCCGTGCATTATCTTGCTGAAACATGAGATGATGGGTCTCAGGATCTCGTCACGATATCTCTGTGCATTCAAAATGCTATCAATAAAATGCACCTGTGTTCTTCGTCCATAACAGATGCCTGCCCAAACCATAACCCCACCACCACCATGGGCCACTCCATCCACAACATTGACATCAGCAAAGCGCTCACCCACACGACGCCACACACACTGTCTGCCATCTGCCCTGGACAATGTAAACAGAGATTCATCTGTGAAGAGAACGCCTCTCCAAGTAGCCTAAATAGATTGATAAATGGTGAGGGTTACTGATTGCTTAGAGCCTCTGTTGTTGCAGTTTTCAGTTCCTTTAACCATAAGATATTTTCTCTTTGATCCTCACAATTTTGGAATCAAGTAGCGAGCCAGATTAGACCGCTCAGCGGGCCAGGTAGGCCCCCTGTTGATGTTCAATGACATACAAGCATAGTTGGGGGGGTTGAGGCAGACACAGACACTGACACATCAACAGCAACCAATGAGTTAAAGAAGCAAAATGGGTTTAATCCAACTTTTTAAACATTTTGCTGCCTGGCAAATTTAATTCTCTGTTGACGTATTAGCTTTGTGTCCAGGACAAAACTTAATTGTGACAAAAGTTATCAGTATCTTTCTGTTTTTCTATTTCATGTTCGGTGAGCATCTCTTTAATTCTATTCTTTATAAGTTTGAAAACTCTGTCCACATCCATCACACATTTAAAATTTCAGCATCTTGCTTGGCCCATTTTCTCTCCTCTCAGTGGTCCAATCAGAAAGTCAGTCAGAGGTTCATTTCAGTGTGGTTCCTCATTCTCTCTCTCCTTCTTCAACGGTTGTACTGTTGTCTTTTACCTCTGAACTCAAACCTCACACCCCATCAAGCAGCACAGCCATCACACACACACACACACACACGCACGCACACACACACACACACACACACACACACACACACACACACACACACACACACACACACACACACACACACTCCTTTATTGAGGAGTGTGACAAGTTTCTGTAGGGTGTTTGGGTCGGGATGTTTTGGAGATATTTTTTAAGCCTGTCTCCGTGGCAATGGAGATGGTTTGACAAAAATGCACCAAAAATAGGTATGAAGGAGTCCTCAAGTGACTTTGTCACTTCATCCAAATTTTCTTTTGTTTGCAAGCCAACTTTCCGAGTTTTATCTTATTATTATTATGCTCTGACCAATCTAGATCAAGTATTTAACACAGCCATGTTTTTATATTCCCCTGCAGATTGAGGACGGAGGGAAGGCGGGGCTGTGCCAGAAGCTGAAAGTTGGAGATGAGCTCATCAACATAAATGGCTCTGCCCTGTACGGCAGCAGACAGGAGGCGCTAATCCTCATCAAGGGCTCGTACAGAATCCTGAAGCTTGTGGTCAGGAGGTAAACATGCAACACTCCAAAGAGAACCCTTCTGGTGTTTTTTTTCTCCTGAAAACGGATGTGGGTTTGTCGCCTTCTTTGTCCTCCTGTCAAGATTTTTTGGCCCCGACTCACCGAAGCGGGTCAAAGCTGAGGGAGGAGATAAGAAGAAGTAAGGTTGTGTTTTGCCCAGTCTGTTAGAAACGTGCTAACCTGACATGTAAGGCTCCGCTGACCACGAAGTGACCTTTGACCCTCAGGGTGTCAGAAGTAAAGCTTATAAAGTCTGAGGGTGGGTAGAAGGGAGCATCTGGGATTGTGTGTTAGTTATCATGGATGCAAACAACTAAAAGGCCAACAGAGGAAATCAGTTGGACTAATACTTTTAGGCTTTAGAGAGGGGATATTGTTCTTTTTTAATCTTTATTCTGTCCCTCTGGTGAAGACTTTTACAACTCATAAAAATCTCTAATTTTCTCTCTTTGGTGTGTAAGAACACCCTTATTTCAGCCTCTCTTATAGCAGCTGTCTCTTTAAGACTAACCCCCTTTCCTCTGATTGGCCAGCCCTCTAGAGGCCGGTAAAAAGGTAGACCTTGGTGTTTGAGGCCCAGTTAGGAGATCCTTCTGTGATTACCTAATTGTTTCTGCAAGTCTGGTGAAGAACTGGTGAAGACCTGCACACGTTTCATCTAGAGCAGGGATGGAACACAGAGCTGGGTGGCCTACTGGTGTTTATGATGTAACATCAGCCATCTTCATGATGTTATAGATTTTAGGAACATCCTCAACAACTGTGTACCTCTTACATTGCGTGTCATTTAAAACGTTTTAGATGTTCATCCATCAACCCTCTTCAGTGATGCGTTTGACTCCATGTGTCAGCGCTGCAAGCACTCTGTTACAGTTACAGTTTGACACAGTTTAACAAATGAACTGCACCTGTAGTTTCCGGTGGGCGCCCTGTAGCTGCTCAAGAAAAAACTCAGCAGACATCAGTGGCGCAGTTGGCTTGGTCGGTGATCGGAAGGTTGCAGGTTCAAGCCCAGCGCAGGGCGACACATGGCGATGTGTCCTTGAGCAAGACACTTAACCCCAAGTTGCTCCCACTGCTGCGTCTGTGGTGGTGGTGTGTGAATGGGCATGAAAGGGCGTGAATGTGTTAGATATACTGGTGGATATCTAACTTAGAAAAACTGCAATCCATCAGTGAGTGAATGAGAGTGCGAATGGGTGTGTATGGGTAAGTGTGACCTGTGTTGTAAAGCAGCTTTGAGTAGTCCATGACTAAAAAGGCGCTGTATGAGCTCAAGTCCATTTACCATTTTCCATTTACCAGGCGTCATAGCAATTGTGGTTGCCTCAGCGTACTGGCTTCATTTGAGGGTTTCAGGAACAGACAGGTGAAGTCGCACAGGCTACGTCCATGTTTTATACAGTCAATGGTAGGGAGGCATGTGTAATAGAAGAGAAGAGAAGAGAAGAGAAGATAAGAGAAGAGAAGAGAAAATACTTTAATCATCCCGGAGGGGAAATTCCGGAGGTGTCACAGCAGCAATCAAGAAAACAAAAGTTAGGAAGTGTCCAGAACGTGCAAATAGGTCCACAACAAAATAGATAACAGCTTGTCCATCATTCTCCAGTCAGCCATCCTTCACCTCCACAGGGTCCAGGACTGAGCTTCTTCAGCAGTCTGTTCAGTCTCTGTCTCCTGGATCCTGTCTGCTCACAGCAGGTGAAGTTCCTCCAATGTGGCTTTAGGGTCTGGTGTTAGCTCCGTTAGCCATGTCTTTGAATAGCATGATGCTACTCTGCCTTCTGGTATTCCCTCTGTTCCTGGGTAAGCATGGCTAGCTTGTCCATCTAATTGGAGATAGATCTTACATTCCCAATAATGACGGGTGGAAGGACAGGTCCATGTCGTCACTTCTTAGCACGCACCTGAGAACCAGCACGTCGTCCTCACCTCCTTCTCCTCACCTTGTGCGAAGACATCAGGCCTTACGCCAGTTAGCACTGACATGCTACAGGCTGCTAACAGCTGATTTCACTTGTAAACAATGTGGCCATGGTTACATGTAGGATTCTCAAGACAAACACAGGAGCAAAAGTATTAAAAATATCACTGAAGACAAAAAAAGTTTGGTGTCCATGACCAACAAATGAGCCATACAAAGTAATAACCCACTCCAAATGCAAAGATTGTGACAAAGATATGGAAGAAACAGACTAAGAAGACAGAGCTGCTGCAACAGGCAGCCATAACCAACTGGGCAGCATCTAGCAATAGTGATATTAGTGTTGTGTTGTATACATGGCGAGTGGAGAGAAAAGAGTTAGAGGACGTACCTGTGGCGTTGTTTGGTTCTGCTATATGGGAACACTTTAGATTCTGTAGCCACGTATACATGGACCCACATATTCCGCTTGCATTTGGTTTATTTGCTCAAACGGAAAGAATATAACCTTTGTATACACCTCATTCTGAAAGAAAAGTGCCAATCCGAATGGACATTTAATCGGTTTTATGGAGGTGGAATATTCCTTTACCCAAACCGATTGAGGTATCATGTAACCACTCAAACGGAAAATTGTTAGGGAGCGTTTTTTCGGCGCATGCTCAGATATGATGTAAGACACAATTAGAGACGTTCTTTGATAAATCACGTGATGTTTACATTTTTCTGCACATGCCCCATTGACTATTCTGTTTGATTATAGCCGGGCATGTAGACCAGTGATTGGAATATTCCTTTCTATGTATAGTATTGTTTTCAGAAAAGTCATTCAGAAAGATTCCATTCGGAAAGACAAAAAAACTCCTCATGTAACTGTGGCTAGTGTGAGCTCTGGTGACAGCAGTGGGTAAAACTGCGACTGAGTGTTGTAGCTAATTTGGCGCTATATTTAGAGGCTTTTAAGACCTCTACACCCTAAATGCATCACAACACAGCACAGCACAGCACAGCATGTTGACGCTTCAAAACAGAAAACATGGAGTCGAGTGTGTGTGACTTCTTAAAAGTTTCTGAAGAAGAAAGTTATTCCAGGAAAGGTCCATGAGCAGGAAAAGGGAGCAGCTCCAATACTTTAAACCTAATCAGTCAGCTGAAACAAAACCGTCGCTTCGACAGGACATTCTTGATGCTAGTGGTGCTATAATGTAAAGCCAACCGCAACTAAGCCACTGGGACTTGCTTACTTTTGAAAAATCCAAGAAATTTGCCTGGCATGACCCACGGGCTAAGGCAGGGGTGGGCAAACTTTTTGATTTGTGGGCCACAATGGGTTCTAACATTTGACAAAGGGGCCGGACCACGAGCAGATGGATGGAGTGCTTTGGTAACTATCAAGGTATCATTCATTCATATCCGTTTTAGAATCCAAAATTGGAAAACGGATAACAACTTGTTATTCAATTTTTTGTTTTCAAATCAAAAATCAGAAAACAAATAACAGAATATTTTCGCTATTTTGATTTTGTTTTGAAATTAAAATTAGAATATGAGAGAATGGAATCATAATGGGATTTTTAATCCGTGTATGGTTCGTTCTTTCGTTATTCTTTTTCAAAACAAAATAAAAAAAAATTTAAAAACAGACTTGTTTTTTTGTTTTTCTGTTTTAGAACCAAAATGGAAAAACGGAATTACAGAAAAATAGAAAAACACGGTTTTTCTGTCCTGGTTTAAAAATAAAAAATAAAAATAAAATAAAATAAGATTGTGTCAAAATTGTTTGTGTGATATTTTGATTTTAAACGTGAACATCTCTATATAAAAACAAATAACTCACATTGAAGGTTTATACAGACATGTTCCTGAGCTTCTTTTTTATATAAGTAACAGATCGCTGACGATCCACTCCACGTAATCCGCGCGCTTCTGCGCACTCCCTTGTGTTCAATGAGACAGTCAGTGCACAGTCTGCTGCTGTCTGATCTGCTCTCAGTTAAACCAAGAAACATCAGAGAGGAGCTGGCCCACACGGTGCTTCGTGTCCTCCGATGTGCTGTCATTCTCCTGCTGCAGGGACAGCGGCTCTGACCGTCTCCGCTACCGGCTCTTTTGAGCACACTTTCCGCTGCGGTGGGGATCAATCAGACCAATCAGACGCTGCACCTTGGCCCCAGTGCATTCAAAGGCGAGGAGAGGCGGACATTTGATTGGTGAAAACAGCGCTCAGCTGTGTTAAACCCACTCACGGCTTTTCTCCTCCCCTCTGGCATTTAGGGAGGCGTGGATGCGCCGCTCTTGGCACTGCAGGAAACTTGCAAAGTCCACCGGTCACACCCTGTCCTCGCGGAGAGGCCCGACGCAGGGCAGGTGCGCCTGCGTTTGCGCCTGGTCTACGAATTTAGAGCCCTGATCAAAGTCATGAAACCGATCAGCACACATCTGATTAACCAAAGTGCTTCTGTGGTGGTGAAGGAGTATTAAGGCTGACGTGAAGAGGGGTTAAATAACACAAATAAACCAAAAACGTGCTGCGCAATGTAGGAGAAGGTCTCATTACACAATTTGGTGTTTTCACACCTGATGTCACAGTAAGTGAGCCAATATTGAAGTCATTAAAGCCTATATTTTATTTCTTATGATCCTAAAGGCGGCTCCTTTAATAATAAGAGATCGTTGAGGATGAAAAATAAAGGCACAAAGCCGTTACGCATGAAGTGAGCCATTATAGAATTACTCATTGGTAAACTTTAATTCTGTTTTTCCTAAATGCAGCCTCTTTACAGATGAGAGGGCGCTGCGGAAGAGAAATTAAGGCACAAAGCCATTACACATGAAATGAGTCATAGCTCGGGGAACAGGTGTAAAAAAAAAAAAGAAACTTAATCACCTTCTTTGATGTTTCTTGGTTTATCTGAGAGCAGATCAGACAGCAGCAGACTGTCATTTCATTTGATTTTTTCAAGTTCGGCAGGCCAGATTAAAACGTTTAACGGGCTGCAAGTGGCCCCCGGGCCGTAGTTTGCCCATGCCTGGGCTAAGGTAATTTAAGAATTTTCAAGAAAAGAGTGTCAGGTCAGAACATGTTGTAGTGAGGAGGGTGGTCTCCCCGGGTTAGAAGGGTCGAAAACACGACTCAAAACAGCTCGTTGCCGTCACACTGCAAGTTTATTGTTTGCAGGAGAGATCAGACATTCTTCATGTGATCTTCTAAGCACACTTTTGTGAGGGTAAAACAAAATGTCGAACAGCATGTTGATCCCGGGAAAACTCCTCGAAGTGTGTGTGTGTTACGTCGTTACGTCTGTATACATCACCATGGTAACCCAAAAGCATTTAAAGACACACTACACAGAGAGCCGATCATTACAATGTGCGATCTTTATAAGTAGTAAAGCTTGTAGCTTGTCCTCTCCTTCTCTCTCTCTCTGTAGCTGTGTTTCCATTACACCTTTTTGCAAAATAAAAGTGCTATTTCTGAAGTACAATTGCGCCTTGCCGGTGTTTCCATTTCGACTAGAATCATGCACAACTTGAGTCAAGTAAGGCATAACGTCTGTCCAGACATTACTATTTTATTCACTGGTCAAACCGCCAGCTGTGATCACGCTAACTCAAAATAGGCCCGAACAAAACACTGAATGAAAATCATCATCTCCAGCTCACATACGCACACACTGAGTGAGATCTTACTCACACACACCTCCGTCCCTCCCTCCTGCTGCTCTCTGACTCTAACCCGCTCACAGCCGTCATGATGCCTTCTTACTGACGGTCAAAAACACAAACATCTGCACTGAACACAGAACTAACAGCAGAGCTGTTACAGTATGAACGCCAGAGTCCGTTTGTGAAATGTATGCATTGTTTTCATAACGTGACATGTTTTTGCGTTAAAGGTGTTTCCATTGTGTTTTTTTCTGATAAACTTCTCTGAAAATCACCTCATGAGAGCACATCAACTTTTTATACAAATTTGAGAAGTTTTGCGAAATTTTGGTGTCTCCATTATTAGTTTTTTACGACGTTTAAGTTGAAGAAAAATTAAGTAAACCTCATTTACTGTAGTGAAAAGATATTCACTTGAATCAAACCAGAAGCCAGAGTCCTTTAAGGTAGATAGATAGATAGATAGATAGATAGATAGATAGATAGATAGATAGATAGATAGATAGATAGATAGATAGATAGATAGATAGAAACTTAATTAATCCCTTAGGAAGTTTTTTTTTTTTTTTTTTCCCCTTGTCTCGAGACAAGACAAACAGAAGGGAGGACAAACGTCTACTATTGTTGTTGCTGGGCTAATGCAATGCAGGAAGTAAAGGTTGTACGAAACCAGGGACACCAGAAATGTGGGGTCTTGATAGTGTGGGGAGTGTGGGCCTACGTGGATAGAAGATGAAGTGGCATGCATCACAGGATGTGAGAAGATGTGTAATAGTACCTAACTCAGCATGGTCTGACGGGATCTATCATATCTTTTAGTTAGTCTTGACAGAAGCTTGAGTACCTGCATGCGTGTGAGGTGGTCACCGAATATCCAAGTAAGTAAAACACAGCCACGGGCGCCCCCCTGGCCACCAGGGCATCCGTGCCCCCCCACACAGTCCCCAAACCGCCAGGCCCAGGGACAACCCCAGGACTCAAGGGGGCACAGACCTGCCTCCCCGCCGATACCAAAGACAGCACCCAGGGCCCAGAGCAGCGGCCCCCCTGCAGATAGCACCCACCCTCCCCGACCACCCATCCGCCCGGCCCCAAGCCACCCCCACCCCCAGCACCCAGCCACCCACACGCTCCCTGCGATAGGCCGGAGGCCCCAAGCCACCCAAGAGCCAGCCCCCCCAGGACCAGACCCCTCCCCAGAGGGGAGGCCACGAACCACAGCCAGGCCAGGTGGGGCAAGATGTGGGCATGTAGCGGTGGGATGGAGGTCACGGCCCGTCCCCCAGAAAATCCGAGGGCATGGGAGGCCTTGGAGACCGCTGCTCAAGCAACAGGGTAGCCCCCCCCCCGGCAACCTGCACAGGACAGCACCCCACAGGGAGCCCGCCATGCCAAGGCCCCCAGTCGCAGCTCCCGGAGCCCAGCCACCCCAAGGAAGCCACTGGTGCCACCCGCCCCCGGAATGTCATAACCAGCGAGGCCCAACTCCCACAGCCGCACCAAGCCTATGCCTGTGACAAACCCTATACCACCAACCCCCCCCCAACAGGTCGAGTGGGGTCCACCAACCCCCCCTTTCCCTGCCTGGCCAAAAAAAGTGGATGTTGTGTCGCATTAAAAACAAAGGATCGGTGGGGCAGGCGGGAGGGGAGCAGAAAGTGGCCACAGCCTAAAACAGATTGCGCCCGCCCTCCAGTCCCCCCAACCACCCCCTTCCCTACTCCAAGTAATGTATGTAGTGCAGTTAAAACAGGAGGACGGGAGAGACAGAGGGGTCGAGCTGGTCGCTCCCCCTGTTACCCCAACCCCCAGAACCCTAAGTGTTATGAATGTGCCCGAAAGTGAAAATACAAACAAAAGTGCAATGTGTGAGTGATGAAGTGCAATTAAGAGGTAGGGCTAGTAAGGGCCAGGCCAAACCACCCACAACAGCGCGAGGGCACGGGAGTAGCACCGAACGGCTCCCTGAACAGAAGGACCCAGGATCCACAAGTGACAATCCAGACGAGCCCCAGTGAGGAGGCACGCTCAGCACCCCCCCTCCTGGGGTGGGGGGGGCGTTTTCAGTGAAAACGCAAACTTTTGAAAACGCTCCCCAGAGTGGAAAGATCTGAATCCGCTCCTCCATCCAGCTTCGTGTAAACACAAAGCGGAGTGTCTCAGGGTGATACGCTGACGTCACCGCATGCGCACTCGCAGTTTCAGGTGAAGGCTCCCCGTTCAGCCACATTTCCAGTTGAGCCAGTAGGTGGCGGTAATGCGCGTTATGGTTGGATTGCTGACCGTCTCACACAACAAAACGGCAGAAAAAGAAAGAGCAGAAGAGGAGACTTGTCCTCCTGGAGTCGTATGAACGCGGATCGTTTTCACGCCGTCCTCATGTAAACGCGGGTGGCTTTTGAAAACGCAAAGGAAGAATCGTTGCGAGAGTCTCCGTGTAAACGGGGCCTGAATTGTTCTACTTGAAAAGGCTTACGAAGCGCTTCCCCTGCTCTGCATGAAATAAAAAAGGAAATTGACACATGATAACAAAAAATGTTCACACAACAGCTTTTTTTTTTTTTTATTGGACCTATTATATAATGACATACTTGAGAAGAATGCTTTGCAAAAAGGAATCAAACTAAAGAGGGTTTTAGACAGATGGAAGAATTGAATCCATTATGTCATACCAAGGAAAACATTTTTACTAAGTAGCTTGTGACTCATCTCTTGCCTTATGTAGATTGATGGAACAAAGTCATCATCAGAGGAGTCTTCCTCACCGATGGACTGCAGAGGTGAAACGTTCTCTTCAAAGTTGATTCTGTATTGAAACAAAGACAGAGCACAACTGAAAATAAAATAATGCCAACGGTGATACGGTCTGAAAGGTGCATTTGTTAGATCTGTGAACTAACTTGCTGTTAATGAGATTCTTGGCTTCCTCCTCATCATTGACATAGTCCTGTGACTCCTCATGTAGGCTCACAGACATCATGCTGAAATCAAATTTTATCAGTATTGCCATGTAAAGAGGTCATTTGTTTTATTTTGC
>NW_027437200.1:355000-385000 GCF_033239565.1 Halichoeres trimaculatus
GGCATCACACTGCTGTATTACTGGTGAGGCTGTGGGCATTCAGTTTACACACCACCTACCACGAGGGGGCACAGGAAACACAAATGGGACCAAGCTAAACCAAGCCAAACTGTACCAAACCGTACTGGTCTGAACTGGACAGTTCGGTGGAAACAGGGTTTTTCTCTCTCTCTATCATCCATTGTTTCATCCTTTTCCCTAGTGCAACTTTCGATTGTTCTTTCTCTGACTCATATGTATTCAGCTGAGACTCTCTGGGTTGTCCAGTACCCTAGAGTCTGCAGGCTAAATCTATCCCACCAAAGGAATTTAGTGGCCTGCCCGACAGTTGAGTGAAAGAGTTAGAGAGGCAGCAGTGTGAGCGTGTGTGTGGATCTGTTTAAATTCAGGTGAGGTGCTTTATGGACATTTTCACAGGCTGAGAGATGGTAAGAGGGACCACAGAGCTGTAAAGATGTGTTTTATTTCCCCCCCTAATTAGGACATCCACTCTCTTAAAGAATGCAATGCTTCTACAAAAGCACACACAGGCTTTGGTTAACATTTTTTGTTTTGTTGTTGGCTAACCTAAAGCAGACATTTAGAAATGTAAAATGTCAAAATGTAAATATTGAAATGAATTATTACCATTTTCACCAAACTATTCTAGAATGTTTTAATTTCTTACATTTAACCCCCCCCCCCCCGAAAAAAAAAAAATGCTGAATTTTAAAGGAGTAATAGGAGTCCTATTCTTCTTGTAGTGTACAATGGTAATAACTAAATAAAGCTTACAGGTGCATTACTGCCACCTATTGGTCAGAGGGTTTATCGGAAAGGAAATGATGTGGGTCGTTTTAAGGCTCACAGGGAAATAAAAAGAAAAGAATTCAAAATAAGAGTCTTTTTAGAATATTATGCAATTTATTTATGACAGAAGGAAACTTTTAAGTGTTATTTTCAAAAGTTTAAAAAATACATTTCTGTAACATTTTCCAGATGAGAGTTTGACCAAAGTCAGAATGATACTAATAGCAATATATTTTTTGAAGTTTCAGAAAATCTCACCTGTAAGTGTAACCCAAAAATTTTAAAAAGAAATGGGGGTTTTCTGAACAAATTTTGAAACAGTAGGCGTTTTTGGCCAAATACAAATAACAACCAGAAATTCTGAAAATTACAAAAGGAATTCAGCTTTAAGTTACTGCCACCTAAAGGACTGGAATAAAATATGTGGGTAGATTTTGTCAGCCTATCAATCAATTTTTCTGTAGTTTTTTTTTTTTTTTTTTTTTTAATCGAAATTTAGGAGAAAACCTTTTTTTTAAACTTATGGATATCTGTGACCTAAGAAATTTAGAAAATATAGATTCCAAATATATATATAAAAAAAAAATAGGAATATTTCCTTAATGGGAGAAATTTCTGTGGTAATTTTCCAAAAATCAGTTTGATTAAAAATATCAGGTGAATATTTGTGATTATTGTATTATCCCCCTTTGAACATGTGTAAACGTTGAATTCAATCTTGTATAAGGAATTTTAGAAATGTAAGATTCTGTGAAAAACTTGTATGTACCATAGTGCTAAAAAGTATTTAGTCAGCCATTGATTTTGCAAATTCTCCGTCTTAGAAAGATGAAAGAAGTCTGTAACTTTTCATCAGAGCTACACTTCAACTATATGAGTCAAAATGAGAAAAAACACTCTGGAAATCAGATTGTAGGAATTTTAAATGATTTATTTATAAATTATAATAGAATATAAGTATTTAAGAAATAAAAAAAGTTCAACTCAATACTTTGTAGCATAACCTTTGTTGGCAATGACAGAGGTCAAATGTTTCCTATAAGTCTTCACCAGGTTTGCACACACTGTAACTGGTGTTTTGGCCCATTCCTCCATGCAGATCTCCTCTAGAGCAGGGATGTTTTGGGGCTGTTGCTGGACAATCCTGACTTTAAACTCCCTCCTCAAATTTTCTATGGGGTTGAGGTCTGGAGACTTGCTAGGCCCCCTCCAGGACCTTGAGACACTTTTTGCAGAGCCACTCCTTTGTTGCCTGAGCGGTGTGTTTGGGATCATTGTCATGCTGGAAGACCCAGCCACATTCCATCTTCAATGCTCTCACTGATGGAGAGAGGTTTGGGCTTAATATCTCACCATACATGGCCCCGTTCCTTCTTCCCTTAAAATGGATCAATTGTCCTGTCTCCCCATGCGTCACAGTAGGTATAGTGTTCTTGGGATGCAGCCCAGCATCCTTTTTCCTCCAAACACGAAGAGTTACGTTTTTACCAGAAAGTTCTATTTTGGTTTTATCTGTTGACATGATATCCTCCCAATCCTCTTCCAGATCATCCATAAGTCGTTTGGCAAACTCCAGGTGGACATGTGATGGACATGAACTGGCTTAAGCAGGGGGACACACCTGATGGTGCAGGATTTGAGTCCCTCTCGGTCCCTCTCGGCTACTGATGGTAGCCTTTGTTACTTTGGCCCCAGCTCTCTGCAGGTCATTCATCAGGTCCCTTTGTGTAGTTCTGGGATCATTTTGACCCCACGGGATGAGATCTCGCGTGGGGCCCCAGATGGAGTGAGATTATTAATAGTCTTGCATGTCTTCCATTTTCTTACAATTGCTCCCACAGTGGTTTTGTTCACACCAACCTGCTTGCCTACACTCTTTCCAGCCTGGTGCAGGTCTACAATTTTCTTCCTGGTGTCCTTCAACAGCTCTTTGATCTTGGCCATGGTTGAGTTAAGAGTCTGTTTGAGGCTGTGGACAGGTGTCTTTTATACAGATAACCAGTTCAAACAGGTGCCATTAGTACAGGTAACGGGTGGAGGACAGAAGAGCTTCTTAAAGAAGATGATACAGGTCTTTGAGAGACAGAAATCTTGCTTGTTTGTGGGTAACCAAATACTCATTTTCCACCATATTTAAAAATCAATTCCTTAAAAATCTTTCAATGTGGTTTCCTGGATTTTTTTCTCATTTTGTGTCTCTTAGTTGAAGTGTACCGCCAAAGAAATTTACAGACCTCTCTCATCTTTCTAAGTAGAAGAACTTGCAAAATCAGTGGTTGATATAATACTTTTTGGCCCTTCTGTACATCTCTATACTCTTGGAGCAGCGTTTGTCTTCTGCTGTGTTTCAATAAGCTGCTAGTTTTTCTAATATATATCTGGAACAGGAAAGAACATCAGGGATGTTTTGTTTGCTTGACCTGGAAATGTTTCCTCTAGAGTACTTCCTGTTTTCAGCGACCCTTTTGTCAGATCAGACTGTACGCTGTGTGTGTGTGTGTGTGTGTGTGTGTGTGTGTGTGTGTGTGTGTGTGTGTGTGTGTGTGTGTGTGTGTGTGTGTGTATTTCTCTTGGTGGGCAACTGAGAAAGAGGCTGGAGGACATTCTTCAACTTTGCCATCATTTCCTGTCCTTCAGATAGTTTCCCCATCCACTTCCTGTCCACCTTGGAGCTTAATTTGCGGGTGGAAACATGTCTTTGCGAAAAACAGATCAAACAGATTCTTTACCCGTAATAACGGAGGGGTTAACGGTGTTGTTGATTTAGAGGTTACAGGTTTTAAAAAGTGAGGAAAGAGTATTTCTGGGGGTTTTCAGCAGCAGGAGGAAAAGAAGGAGGAGGGAAAGTGAAGACAGGAAATGAAAAGGTAATTAAAGAAGTGAATGAAGTCCTGTTAAGAGAGGATAAACAGGACTTTATGACACAGCTCTTCCATCGGATAAGTATTCCTCTAAAGGCTTGATGAGGACTGTCCTCCTCCTTTACCTCTTCCTACTCCTCATCATCATCTCTGATCTGTCTCTGCTTCTCTGCTGCTTAATTTTACAGTTTTTTTGTTCTTGCTCACTTGAAATGTCCACTTTCAACTTTTTCCAGAGGACTTGATACACAGACGCTCACCATCCCCTCTTTGAACCACCTGACTCCATCTTTCTGCTGTGTTTTTCCCCCTGCATTTTTTAGGCCACTGTGTGCATCTACACTCAAAACCACTCATATGGTTGTTTGGAGTTTGACTACAGCAGACCCCCCCCCCCCACACACACACACACACACACACACACACACACACACACACACACACACACACACACACACACACACACACACACACACACACACACACACACACACACACACACACAGAACCTGTCATTTGGACGTTTGTACTAACTACAGGGTCCCTGGAGACTGGGGCGAAGCTGAGGTCTGTGGTGCCAAGAGCCTGAAACACAATAGGCAGGCCCCCATCACTCCAGGGTGAACAATGGACATTCCTCACATTCCTGCACTCACACACAAATGAAAACACCATCCTGGGTCTGATTAGGAGCCTGCCTGTAAATGACTCTATGCGTGACATTGTTAAGGATGACTTGTTGGTGCTGTGGTAAAACTATATGTTTCTGAGTTAAAGCAGTGAATAACTCATCTGCTGGAATGGCCTGATCTCTCCATTTCTTTCTGCTTTCTGTCCTGTGGTAGCAGTAAGAAAGTGTGTATCAGCAGTGTTATATGTATGTGTGTGTGTGTGTGTGTGTGTGTGTGTGTGTGTGTGTGTGTGTGTGTGTGTGTGTGTGTGTGTGTGTGTGTGTGAGTCTCTATGTAGGGGATTGTGTCCTTGTGTGTGCGGTCTCTACAGTTTACAACTCTACAAACTGCAACTCCATGATACATGACACTGGCCTGACCCCCACTTCAGCCCCTATACACACCTGAGCTGACCTCTCCAGTCTGTATTCAACTTGGCTACCTCTCCTCTCCTTTGTCCTCTCACAGCTTCAATGGACAGTCTTGCACACCACCCCCTGACACTCTCCCATCAGACATTAACATCTCAGTTGACTGCCTCCTGCAGACCAGCCCCCCTCAACCCCCACCTTCATCTTCAGCGAAGGGAAGCTGGTTCTCCTGCATCTGAGGACACAGCTTACTGCTTTCCTGGACCCGCTGCAGTTTGCATACTGGCCACATACAGGTGTGGAGGATGCCATTGTCTTCCTGACACACAGGTCCTTGTCACACCTGGAGAGACAAGGGAGCACTGTAAGAGCCATGCTCTTTGACTTCTCTAGTGCTTTCAACATCATCCAGGCCTGCCTGCTGAAAGACAAGATGCTGGCCATGCAACTTGATCCTGACACCACCGGCTGGATCACAAACTACCTCACAGGCCGACCACAGTACGTCAGGGTGGATGGCTGTACCTCTGAAGTGGTGAAGAGCAGCACTGGAGTACCCCAGGGGACTATGTTTGAGCCTTTCCTTTTCATCCTCTTCACGTCTGACCTCCGATTTTACTCTGGTTCCTGCCACCTCCAAAAGTTTTCCGATGACTCCTCCATCGTGGGACTCATCATCGAAGATGACAAGGAGGAGTACAAAGGACTGATTGAGAGCTTCAAATCATGGTGTGACAACAACCATCTGATCTCAACATCAGCAAAACCAAGGAGCTGGTGGTGGACTACAGAAAGAAGAAGAGCCCCTCTACCCTTGTCATCATCCAAGGGGAGGTTGTGGAGAGGGTGGACTCCTACAAGTACCTTGGGGTCCACATCAACAACAAGCTGGACTGGTCCACTAAAGTTGTGTTTCCACCAAGCAGACCGGTTTGGTTTGTCTCGGTACAGCACGTATTTTGCAGCTTTTCCACTGACTTATCTCGGGACAGATCCATAAAAACCAAGACGAGCCGACCTACTTTTTTGGGACCCTCCCGTATGGGTGCCAGGTTAAACCGATCCGCTCTCGAAAGGTGGAGCAACACACTACAGACCGTTAATTGGCCGAAAGAATCGTCACCCCGACAGCGGCTGCATTTCTCCTGGCGGCACACAGACTTCTCTGAAACAAAGCTTGATTGCACTTTGTAACAGAGAGCTACATGCCAATCACAGAGAGGACGAAATGCTGCATGTCTTCCAACTGTGCTCTTTGTTTACTGTGCTGCGTTTTTCTTCTTTGTTGGATTTATTAGCAGGGTAAGCTGCTCGCTATGGTTTAACAGCCTCTGCTTTCGGCATCCGGCTTGCATGCCGCCCACCACCCACAGTTTGCTGTGGAAACGCAAACGGGATCAGGTATAACTGTACCAAACTGTCCCAAACCGTACTGAACGGACCCGGACTGCTTGGTGGAAACATGGCTTAACACTGAGGCTGTCTACTGGAAGGGACAGAGAAGACTGTTTTTCCTGAGGAGACTCAGATCTTTCGGGGTCTGCAGCAGACTTTCTACCAGTCTGTGGTGACCAGTGCACTGTTCTTTGCTGTGGTATTATGCTGGGGCGGTGCCATCAAGTCTGGTGAAGCCAGCAAGGCTAACAAGCTGGTAAGGCCCGCTCTGTGGTTGGACTTGAACTGGACAGTTTGGAGTCACTAGCCAACAAAAAGGATGAAGGACAGGATTAAGGCTATCCAGGAAAATCCATCACACCCTGTCTATGATGAGCTATGGCAGATGGGCAGCTCCTTCAGTCAGCGCATCATCTCACCCAGGTGAAAGACTGAACGCTTCAGGCTCTCCTTTGTGCCCACTGCCATTAGACTGTTTAACATCTTGGGGGGCCCCAGACTGACCCAATGCTGATAAGCCCCCCCTGCAGACATTATTACACTGCACTTTAATGCACCCAAAACACTTGAAATAAAAACATGTATCTTCTATCTCTAAACATACTTCCTCATCATTCCTGATTGTGGATTTCCGAAAGTCTGGGCTCTGCCATCAGCCAGTTAACATCTATGGGGTGGACGTGGAGGTGGTGTCAACCTACAAATATCTTGGTGTACATCTGGACAACAAGTTGGACTGGTCCCTTAATACAGATGCACTCTTTAAGAAGGGGCAGAGCCATCTCTTTTTCTTAAGGAAGCTCAGATCAATTGATGTCTGTGGAAAGCTGCTGCAGATGTTTTATCAGTCTGTGGTAGCCAGTGCTTTGTTTTATGGTGCAGTCTGCTGGGGAAATAGTTTAAAGCAGAAGGACAAGAGGCGACTGGAAAAACTGGTGAAGAGAGCTAGCTCCGTGGTTGGATCCAGTTTGGACTCACTGGA
Source organism: Halichoeres trimaculatus (assembly GCF_033239565.1). Taxonomy (NCBI): domain Eukaryota; kingdom Metazoa; phylum Chordata; class Actinopteri; order Labriformes; family Labridae; genus Halichoeres; species Halichoeres trimaculatus. Next base: position 362,070 of record NW_027437200.1, read on the forward strand.
GGCTGTGGTGGAAAGGTATACACAGAAGAAAGTGGAGGCCATCATCCGTCACTCTGATCACCCACTTCACAACATCATCGTCCAGAGGATCAGCAGCAGGGGACGCCTTACCTCTGTGCGCTGCAGGACCGAGAGGTTCCGAAGATCATTCCTCCCTGCAGCCATCAGAGTGTACAATTCTTTGCTTGGAAGAGTGCCCAAACAACTTGAATTTCCCTCCGGGGATTAATAAAGTATGTCTTATCTTATCTTATCTTATCTTATCATTCATATTCATATCCATTCTCATGCTTATTCTGTCATTCATATCCATATTTATTCTTTCTTTTTTATCTGTAAACATACTTCCACATTCATATTCATATTTATTCTTTTTTCTCATTTGTTTTAGATATATATTGCTTATTTATCCATAACTCTTTGTGATGATACTGTTAATATGTTAATCTGAATCTATCTTATCTTGTCTTTTCTTGTCTTATCTTGTGTTAAATTGAAGAGTTTGAAAAATAGGGAAGGAGTGTTAAATGTCAGAACATCAGAAGCATTGGGATGTGACCCAAAGCTTGTGATTCCGTGCTTTGGGATCCCTTATGTTGAAATTTTAATGCATTGCAGTTCAACTAATTTCATTTCAACATGTTGAGGTTTGATACGTTGTGTTTCAGTGAGCTGTGTTTCCAGGCATTGCGCTTTGGTTGCTATTCAACCTGTTGCATTTCAATGAGATTCGATATGTTGGGTTCAATGTGTTGTAATTTTTGTGTGTTGCAATTCAATGTAGTGCGATTTAACATATTGCAATTCAAGAAGTGCATTTTGATATGTTGTGTTTCATTGCAACTAGATACTTTGCTATTTGATACATTGAGGTTCAAAAACCTTGTGGTGCCATACAGTGAGGTTTGATCCACTGCGCTTTGTGTTTTATTACCTCAAGGTTTGATGTGTATCATTTAGATGTGTTAGGTTTTGGTTCAATATTTGGATGCAATGTGTTGACATGCATTGCGATTTGATGGGTTGAGGTTTGATACCATGAGGTTCAATGTGTTGCATCTGGATACGTTACGTTTGGATAAGTTGTTGGGTTTGGATATGTTACATTTGGATATGTTGTAGTTTGATATGATGCATTGAGATGCAATGTGTTGTGTTGAGATGGGTTGTGCTTTGTTTAATACAATGCTTTGCGTTGTGGTGCATTGTGGTGCGTTACGTTTTGATCCATTGTGGTCATGCTGCCATGTGTTGAGGTGAGATGTGTTGGGACATGATGCACTGTGTGATGTGTTGTGTTGTTATGTGTTAAGATGTACTGCAATGACTTGTGTTAGGATGTGGTGTGATTGGTTTGAAAAGCTGCGTTTCCACCAAGCAGTACGGGTCGGTTCAGTACGGTTTGGGACGGTTTGGGACAGTAAAGTCTCATCCCGTTTGCGTTTCCACAGCAAACTGTGCCCTCTCGTGGTGGGCGGCGTGTAAGCCGCATGCCGGAAGCCACAGCTGGTAAACAATAGCGTGACGCCGTAGCAGCTTACCCCGCGATTAAATCCAACAAAGAAGAAAACGCGACACAGTAAACAAAGAGCACAGATGGAAGACATGCAGCATTTCGTCCTCTCTGTGATTTTCACGTAACTCTCTGTTACAAAGTGCAATCAAGCTTCGTTTCAGAGAAGTCTGTGAGCCGCAAGGAGAAATGCAGCCGCTGTCGGGGTGAGTGACGATTCTTTTGACCAATCAACCGTCTGCAGTGTGTTGCTCCACCTCCCGAGAGCGGATCGGTTCAGTCTGGCACCCATACGAAAGGGTCCCAAAAAAGTGGGACGGCTCGTCTCGGTTTTAAGGGATCCGTCCCGGGATGAGTCGGTGGAAACGCCGCTTAAAGCGCACCGTACCAAGACGAACCGACCCGGACTGCTTGGTGGAAACGCGGCTAAACAGTTTAATTGGATAGGATACAGTATAGTTTGATATAATAACAGTGCTATAAGATACAAAAGCTACTAGTACACAATCAGTGGTGAATTTATATGATATGATACAGCCAAACACTTATTTCCTTCTCGTGGGTAATCGTCTTGGACTTGAGTCTGTCACATCAAGCTGCTTCACTTTTTAATCTCAGATTACCAAAGTACCAAGTGTTGTCCATCAGTCTGTTGTTAAGGCCAGCAGTAGCCTGAGAGCACTGTGTTAAAGCAGACTGAACAAACTGTCAGACAGGAAGGATCACAGCTGAAACAAACAAACAGGTCATACATCCTCTCTGCAGGCTGAACATGAGGTCCTCAAACTGGGAGATTTCATCACCAGTTGGTTACAGTTATGAAAACTAGCAGAGATTAAAAACACTTCATCACAATCATCTTCAACAGCTGAAACTTTGATTTATTCTTTTCAATTAGATTCAAAACTTCCAGCAAATGTCACATGAGTTAAGAAGAAAGAGAGAGAGTGAGTATCGTTCAGAAACACAGTCATATGAAGACTTTATAAGATGTGCTGTCACATTGCACTAATTAAATGGGTCATGCAGCAGTGATGGGAATGTACTGCAGTTGGAATATGTGACGCAAAAGGACTAATAAATATTTAAGAGATGCCTCACATGGCTGCTGTTGTTGATGTTCATTTGCTTCTACTGTCACTCATGTGAATGTTCAGGCCTCTGAGAGCTCAGGGATCTGAATTTACCGTGTCAGCTTCCAGTAGTCTGCAAAGAGGTTCACGTTAAAACCACATCTTTCAGACATGTGACAAGTATGCACACATAAACCATCCAACAGTGCTTCACACTCATATACTGAAATGTCTCTAAAGTCTGTTTAACAGTTAGATAAAGTAAATCAGCCTAACTGATTACACACACACACACACACACACACACACACACACACACACACACACACACACACACACACACACACACACACACACACACACACACACACACACACACATAGAGTGTAAGGGATGGAGCACTAACAAACAGTGCATTGTGCTGCAGATGCTTTAAGCGGGCTTCACCCTTCCTGCCAGGACCTCTGGTATGAGCCTCGTCTCACTGTACCGATCACCTGGTATTCAAAACTGTGTGTGTGTGAGAGAGAGTGTGTGTGTGTGTGCCTAAGCTGTAGATGTAAACGTATGTCTACAAAACCATGTGTGTCACACAGAAATACAAAATGAAGGGTGAAAAGGGCCTACAAACAAGGGCCTGATTGCTTGGAGACACACACACACACACACACACACACACACACACACACACACACACACACACACACACACACACACACACACACACACAGAATTATAAAAGAAACAAATAGCTCCTGATTGCAGGAACACAAAGGGCAAAAGGGGGGGAGGAGGTGGTGAGGTTATTTAGGTGCTCTGACATAGTTGCCCCTCACCCTTTGAATTGTGGACACGGAATGTCAGGAATCTGCCATGCATGTATATAACTTTTTCCCTCTCTCTCTCTCTCACACACACACACACACACACACACACACACACACACACACACACACACACACACACACACACACACACACACACACACACACACAATCCCTTGGTATTTTATTTGAGCACATGAAAGTATGCTTTTCATTTTTTTATGTATGTACAAGACAACCCAAGACAATACCTAGTCATATAAAAGTTAACATAAATGAGATGAGGTGTGTTAAAGGGATAGTTCAGTTTTTTTGAAGTGGGGTTGTATGAGCTCTATGTGACCACTAAGGACATTAGATACAGTAGAAAGTTGTCTGCTCTCCCTCAGTAAGACACGGACTGTAATCGATGGTGAAGAGGAAATAGACGCTAACAGGGAGAGACCGTACCAAATTCAAAGGCTATTTTCTCTGCCTACAAGAACTAAAATCAAAAAGTAATACCACAGTTTAAGAGTACGATACATAAAATGTTTTTTAAATGCATTAAGTCTTCGGAAATATAAACATTTATCTGGACCTAACTAACTGGTCATGTGTCCTTACGCCCAGCGCTAGTGCGCTCCGTCCCCCTCCTCCTTTCAGCTGTAGGGAATGTAAACAAGCTATGCTTCGAGCGCTGGTTTTAGCCCCGTGTAAGTTTGATCAAGTATTGTAATTCTTTTGTTTGTACTCTAAGGATTGAGAGGCAGCGTAGGAAATTCAAAATGAGTGACTATGACAGCGATGATGAAGTTTCATTCACTTTGGAACCAAAATGATACCTGCTTGAACCGAAGTAGCTACACAGAAGAGGAGCTGCTACAGATGGAGACTGAAAGGAATACAGTGGAGACATCCACGGACACTGGACATCGAGATAGGGTCAGAAATACTCAGTGGTCTAAGCTGTGACTCAATGCCCACAGATGCTGAGTGTTACTGCTGTCACAAGTGGAACTTGGTTACAGACACTCTTCAGGATTTGTCTGAGGACACTGCTGGCTCTCAAGCCGTCTGATCACACAGATTTCACTGCTCTTCTGAATTCTGGAGTATCCTGTAACAGCAACAACAACAACAACAACAACAAGAACAACAACAACTGTCGTGGCAGCAGTAACACTCAGCATCTCGATGTCCAGTGTCCGTGGATGTTTCCTCTGTATTTCTTCCAGTCACCATCTGTAGCAGCTGTGTGTAGCTACTTCGGTTCAAGCAGGAATCATTTTGGTTCCAAAGTGAATGGAACTTCATCGTCGCTGTCATAGTCACTCATTTTGAATTTCCTACGCTGCCTCACAATCCTTAGAGTACAAACAAAAGAATTATGATACTTGATCAAACTTACACGAGGCTAAAACCAGCGCTCGAAGCATAGCTTGTTTCCATTCCCTACAGCTGAAAGGAGGAGTGGGGGCGGAGCGCACTAGCGCTGGGCGTAAGGACACATGACCAGTTAGTTAGGTCCAGATAAATGTTTATATTTCCGAAGACTTAATGCATTTAAAAAACATTTTATGTATCGTACTCTTAAACTGTGGTATTACTTTTTGATTTTAGTTCTTGTAGGCAGAGAAAATAGCCTTTGAATCTGGTACTGTCTCTCCCTGTTAGCGTCTATTTCCTCGTCACCATTGATTAAAGTTTGTCTTACTGAGGGAGAGCAGACAACTTTCTACTGTATCTAATGTCCTTAGTGGTCACATAGAGCTCATACAACCCCACTTCAAAAAAACTGAACTATCCCTTTAACCCTTGTTTTGGCTATTAACTCATGCACAAAAATAGTTAAGCTCTACCTACCTAAGGGACCATTTACATGATGGTTTCAGGGTGAAAGTTTTGATGCGTTTCAGCCTTGCGTTTACACGAAAATGGCGTTTCAGCCGACCTAAACTTAACTTTTGAAAACAGCTTCCAGAGTGGGATTTTTTTTAACCGTTGCCGACACCATTGCCGTGTAAACAGCAAACCGGCATTTTCAGTGGAAACAATGACATCACACTCCACTTTGCCCGAGCACATACAACAGTCCAACAGTGCCGTTGTAACGTTCGTCGCTAACTACCGTGCTGAGCTTGTGCTGCTGAATCTGCTGAATCTGCTGACTGTCTTCATATAAAATGTGCATCTGTTGCTCCACTTTTGCACCTAGTATTCCCCAATACAACAGATGATCAGCTCAACTCTACTTTGGTGGAGATCTACCAAAAGCTGCAGTTATAGCACCACCTGCTGGCCTGGAATGCTTATAACAGCGTTTTCAGTCCCTCTGCGTTTGTATGTTAACACAGATTTTTTTCACTGCGTTTCAGCGTTTTCAGATGAAAAGTTGTCTTAAATGGGGCCTGAGGTACGTAGGTGTATGGAAGGGCAGGGAGCTCCCAGAGCAGAGCCTTGCCTCCAAATTTAAACTACACAGTTAAAGTTGACCTCTTAATTGATGTGTCTGAAGTTTCTGCATGTTGATACAAACGCTGACAGTTAAACACATTTTTATTTGATCCTCATGCTAATGAAAACAGTTTTATAAGAAAAGTGATAAAACTGCTATATTAAGATCTCTCCCTTGTTAAACCCCACTGTTCCTGACTCCTGATCCTCTTGCAGACAACCCATCATCCCTCCCATTTTCCATCCGTCACCACATTTTGTTTTCCTCATCTCATTGCCAGAGTGAAAAAGCCCCCTTGTCTGTCCAGCAGTCTCCGTCTGCTTTCTTTACTCTTTCCATCATTTTTTCATGCACTGCAAACACACATGCACAATAAACACACACAGATACACACAGAAACACACACACACAAGGAAGAAAAACCTCTGCATTTTTCCCCCTGTTGAACAATAACACTGGGTATTATTTTAGCAGCCGTCAACCACTTTATCTGCTCTCCGCAATACTTCCTCTCCCACTGACTCACACATCCTGCCTGGGAGGGGGCGAGCAAGGCAGGGAGAGAATTTTATGTGAGGAGAGAGAGGAAGACAGAGAGAGAGAGAGAGCAAGGGTGAGAGAGAGAGAGAGCAAGGGTGAGAGAGAAATGCAGAGTGCAGGAGGGAGATAAAGCCATGTTTTGTCTCCCAGTGAGAGGAAGGAGGAGGGAGAGGGGATGTGAGGATCCTGGCTTGGTCAGAACCTGCCGGTTTCTCCGGATCAGATGGACATCAGCTCGGTGAGCGCTATCCACCGTGAGCCAGATGTGATGGACTCAGACCACCTGAAGAATCTGAGCTGCATGTAAGAGCTTTTTCACAAGAGTGCGATTGATCGTTGACTCTGGGGATCAGGGATACTTGAAGCTGAGCTGGGATCAGTTTGACAGCTGATGCTTTAGTCTGTGGAGGAGGTAGGTTTGAAAAGCTGTGTGTTCAGCCTATTTTTCACGAAGTTCATACTCTTGTGATATCTTGAAAGAGTCAGTTTTTTTAACTCTACTAACTTTGAAAGGTTTGAGCCATGAGAAGTCAACAGTAGTCATGCTTTCATCCTCTCAGGGAGGAGTCGTTGGGTACATGAAACATACTTCACTCTGACAGTTTATCTCTTCATCTTCTTAAGCTCTCTAAATTCTCTCTGCCAACTCTTATTAGTTAGTAAAGTTCCTGTTCTGGTCTGTACTTCGGGATCCAGATCTGTTTTGTCTGGTGTTTGTGTTGCATTTTACTCAGCCTCTGGCTGTGGGTGACTCAGATTATGTGTGTTGACCTTTGTGGTATCAGTTAGCTGTTGCATTTTTTGACCATTAAGTGGGACATTCTGGCCGATCCTCTCAGAGAGGCTCTTTCAAAACTGCATGAATTTCTATTTTTTCAGCCTTTGACAGCCCAACAGACTCAGCGGCTCTTCATCTGTCTTTTGTTTCCCATAGTTTAGTATCGACGTCTTAAAGCACAGATTTCCAGAAATAAACTTGCCATTTCTTTCAAACTTGATTGGATTTCAAGGTCGGTTTCAGTCACCATTACTCATTACCCTGCTCTCCACAACCAGGACGAGCCGTCTTCTGTCAATTGCTAATGAATTCTTCAACAACCTTCATGCATGGGATACCTGTTTATGTGCAGCTCCAAGCAGAGCCAGGAAGCAAACTGGGTTAGCATGTCAGACCCAGGAAAGAGGATTTGGTTGTTTGACCTCAGATTGTTGGTTTGTTTCTCATGCCCTGATTCTGACTTTGTGGAGCTTCTGGAGCTGTCACTTAAAGCTTCCTTGACAGACTTCAGGAGTCTCATATCCTGGTTTTAGTCAACAGTATCATTAAAGATCAACTGAAGAACTGCTCCCTCAACATTTGCTACAAATAAAAACAACTTGCTGACTCTTGCCGTACGAAAGTATCAGTATGACCTAAGCATGTATTCAGATGAAGCATCCAGTGTTACTGTAGCCTGCACAGGAAGCTGCTGTAGTGTCGAGGCTGCTTGTACCAATAGATGGAAAGAGTAATGCAAATGGTTTTCTTTCATGAAGATTGATTAATAAAAGGAAACAGCTAAATAAAAAAAAATCAGCAAACACTGAAAATGTGAGTAGCAACTCACGTCTCCAGCATCTGAAAGAGCAAGCTGTCATTCAGACTCCAACCAGCTAGTTTTCAAGTCTGTCAAGTTGAAGATTGTTGAAGATGTCTCCAGAAGTGTTTGAGGTTTTTGATCACCAAAGAAGTTATTCAAACATGTCGCCTGTTCAGGCTTTGTGGCTTTTATTATGACGAAATCTGGGACAGGTCCCCAAATTACGGACCTGTACCATCCCACTTTTTGGTGCCAAACATACCAATCCAACCCCAGCAGTCTGTTGATCGGTCAAAAGAATCATCACTTCCTGTGCCACAGCAGTAATACAGAACAACACATAACTGCCATGTTTAAATCTCCAGTCGACCTACTGAAGAGAAGTTTCTGTTTGTTTGGAAAATGGCGTTACCAAACAATGTGAAACTGCTGTCAAAATGAAACTGTGTTGCACTTTTTATCCTTATTTATTAACAGGATACACTGTGTCGTGCTGCTATGCCATCAAGCTATTATGTAGCTGACATGGCTATCAGCATCCAGCTTACTTGCTGCCCACCAAGAAGGGCGCAATTGGCTGTGGGTTAAACGGGATCAGGCCTTACTGATTGGACCCATACTGATCTGTACCAGACCACTTGGTGGAATCAGAGCTTTACTCTCCTCCCTTTTTCTCCTCCCCCTCCTTTTGTCTTTATACCCTGTTCCCATAGGGCTTACCTTAAATTGTTGGAGTATCTGATTGACCAACATGAGCTGGTTGCATAACCACGTTGATGCCTAAGCTTGAGACTGTTGTCACAAGAAATGATCTGATAGTCCTTGAATGACATACTCTAGTCTAAATTCACGGGTGATGCCAAAATCTGAATATCAGAAAACTCTAAAGATTTTGTGTACCGTTGAAAAATCCTGCCAACTTATCTGGGTCCTTTTTGGACACATAAGTCCTGAATCTGTGAGATGGATGTTTGCTGACTTCTGGTTCAGCTCTGGTTCAGCTCTGGTTCACAATCATTTCCTGGACACTGAGCTTATTTGGTCTTTAGTCACTTTCCTTATCACATTCCTGTTTCAAAACTGTATGTTAGCCATCATTCTCCGAGTTTATTGTCCTTATCATACTTGGGTCTGTGGCTGCGTAGGCGTCACATCGTTTATTTTCATTTTCATAGTCATCAATCTCTCCAAGCTAAACTGGGAGAAAGAGGAGGTGGTGCTGGGAGGAGGAGAAGGGTCTGCTAGTGAATTTAGCTGGTTTGTGTTTTGTCTAGTTGAGTTTGGATAGGTCCCACACATATTCACAGACACACACACACACAAAACACACACACAAACACACACACACACACACACACACACACACACACACACACACACACACACACACACACACACACACACACACACACACAGAGGCTCTACATAAACCTTCTCAGGGCATAAGTTATGGACATTGTCAGCCAAGTTGAACAATAAGGCCCTGTTAACGCGACAACATTTCAACTGGAAACGCAGTGACAAAAATCTGTGTTAACATAGAAATGCCGAGACTGAAAACGCTGTAGTAAGCATGCCAGCCCTGTAGGTGGTGCTATAACTTTCTTGTCCAGAAGCAGCTTTTGGTAGATCTCCACCTAAGTAGAGTTGAGCTGCTCACCTTGGTGTATTGGGGAATACGAAGTGTAGAAGTGGAGCAACGGATGCATATTTTGTTGAAAGACAGTCAGCAGATACAACTGATTGAGCAGCTCGAACGCAACACGGTAGTTTGCAATGATCGTAACAATGGTACTGTTGTCTTGTTGTATGCGCTCGTGCGAAGCGGAGTGTGACGTCATCGTTTTCACGTAAAACGCAAGGCTGAAACACAACAAAACTTTTGGGTTTTCATTCTAAATCCGTTGTCGTGTAAACGGCCTCTAAGTAGGCTCAGCTAGAAATCCCTCAGAAGGAGCCAGGACCAGGAAACCGGGGTGTTTATTTTGAAAGTGATTCCTCAGCTCCTGCTTTATCAAAAACAATAATACTCAGAAATGTGACCTTTCCTTTCCCTCAGCATGCCAGGATCTGCATTCCTCTCCCAAAACTGTGCCCTTCATTGTTTCCCTCTTAAATACCCAGAACAGTCGCAGTTTATAGCTTTGTGCTTGTCCTGTTGTGTCTTGGGTTTGAGTCTTTTTTCATGTCAGTCCTGTACTCATGGTGGATTAAGATGAGATAAGACTCCTTATCTTGTCTTGATGTTGGGTTTCTGCTAATAAAATTTTCCTAACATTTACGGGTCTAGACCTGTGAATGTTTTTGTAAAGTGTCCTGAGATAACGTTTGTTATGATTTGGCGCTATACAAATAAAAACTGACTGATTGATTGATTGATGTCAGTCGAGATGAGTTGAAGTCAAGGAAAGATTACAGTCAGGACATGTCAGGACATGTCTCAGATGGGTTGAGACATGTTCAATTTAAAGAGGTCAAATGAATTCTGACTTCAATCAGTACAAATCCAAATTTGAAGTGAGACTGCACAAGTATCTAACAATGGCAAGTCAGTAGACTTCAAGTCTTAGGAACATACCAAGTACTTTGAGATGAACCTGAGTGAGTCCTCTACATTTGAAATAGCATAAGATTTTAACAAGATCTTCATGAGACTTGCTGAAATGAGGAGGTCATCAAGTAATGATCTGCTAACTGGTTAATGTCACATTGTAGGGGTGGGGCCTCAAACACTATGGTCTGCACACATAGCCCTGCCCCTCAACAGACCTAAAGAGGACTAGCGAATTAATGCATTCAACTTGTTTGAAGGACAGTCCTTTTAGATAATTTATCCTTAACATACAAACAGAAACAGAATCAAACATTAAAACAGTTACAATACTTGACAGGAAACACAAGAACGAGACAGAACATTACAACAACATCTACATGATACACTCTCGGCTCAGCCATCCCCAGTCAGCCAGACCCTCAAAATTCTCAATTACATACAATTGGTAGTATATTTCACCAGTAAGATGCAATTTACAGACTAAACTGTTTGTGACAATCTCCTTTCCAGCCCACATGTAGCAGTTATTCCGTAGTGGTCTGTTCAAACTTGAGTCGATTAATAAAATGAAGATTGAGGCCACATTAGCTCTGATTGGTAGATAACTGGCAGGACAAATCCAAGATTCACGAACGTCACACATTACAAATATGCCTTTGAGCGCCAGGGTGCCAGCTGCGCTAAATAAAGATGCTACTAAACTACATTCAAACTGACAGTGTTTACTTGTTGTCATGTTAGCCTACAGATACATCTGAGCACCAGGTGCCAATGTCGCTAACAAAAAGCCGGCTGCTAAAACGCTTGCTCAATGTCACGTTTCAAACCATTGCACTATGTAACTGTACTGATAAGTCCCTTACCTTGGCACGTTGTATCCAGTAAAAAGTTGTCCTGAACAAAGAAAATTTGTTTTGATCTGATCCCTATTTAATTCCAAATCAAACACACGCCTCTAAAAGTAATTTACAACAGAGTGCAGAGACTCCGGGCCACAAGGTGGCGAGGGAGTAAAATTAAAACAGATCCTCCTCATAGCATCTCAAAACTCAGCCGATTTCCTTTTGAGTTCTTGGAACAAGTGAACAAGTAAAAACAATTGTCACTGTGCTATGAGTAATTCTGTGAACTTCATTGGGCCAGAATTTATTTTAAGTACAGAGGGTAATAAAATGAAATACATCTGAAAATAAACTGCAGCCAATGAAACTGCTGTTGTATGACTTCTTACTATAAAGTAAAAGTTTGTTGAATAAGAACTATTTTTGTTTGTTTAAATTTGACTGTAAATTCAACAATATCATCACTATTTAAAAAATGTTGGATCCAGAAGTGTGAATGTGACAATCAGAGCAATCTTGTGGCAAGTCTTTCATAAAGATACAGAACAGCAGTGGACCTAGGGAAGAACCTTGAGGAGGACCCTCTTTGGCAGGTTTACTTTTTATTTGTTACAAGCAATTCAGACCTCATTTTTTTCCTTTAAATATAGGGTCTGCAGGAATTTTGTGACATGACTAAGTGAACACTTTTAGAGAATAAATGCTGTACTTTTTGCTGTGTTGATTCATATTGTGATATTAAACAGTGACTAGTCCCAACTATGGATAATCAGCCTAGATTTAATTTTCTTTTAGTTCATGAAAAATGTTATGGCATGAATGTGGAAGCCACATATCCACAACACTATGAACTCAATATTCAGTATTTTGGATCCAAATTAATGTGTGTGTGTGGCGGTAGCATCCGTGCTGGGAGAAAGAGATTGGATCAAACCACTACAAGGATCCCAAGGGGAGGGGTGTCTATGCAATCTTCCGCTAGTTAAAATTGTCAAACAGAGTGTTTAAAGTAGCATGACTTGTATCACAGCATAAAAAAAACGCTTCTAACAGAAAATGAATTACAAGTGGACTTTTTTTTTTGGGGGGGGGGGGGCAACTTTATGGAAGGGGAGGGCATGACCCTCATAGGCCCAAATCTGGGGCGTCCCCCCCAGATTTGGGCCTATGAGTGTAAGGAATGTAAAATAGGCAGGTCCTTTTGTTTCACTCTCTGAACTTTACTCTCATGTAACAAAAATATTCCCAAATGTGTGATAATCTAAAGATCTCCACAGAAAGCTCCTTTCACACTCTGAGAGCAGCATATTTAGACCTGACTCTGCTGTCTCTCCTCTCTGCTCCCAGACACACAGAGACACGCACACATTCTCATACATACACACACGCACACACACACATACACGTACACATGTACACACACACACACACACACATACACGTACACACATACACACACACACACACACACACACACACACACACACACACACACACACACACACACACACACACACACACATACATACACATACACACACACACACACACACACACACACACACACACACACATACACACATACACATACACACACACACACACACACACACACACACACACACACACACACACACATACATACACATACACACACACACACACACACACACACACACACACACACACACACACATACACATACACACACACACACACACACACACACACACACACACACATACACATACACGTACACACACACACACACACACACACACACATACACATACACATGTACACACACACACACACACACACACATACACATACACATACACATACACATGTACACACACACACACACACACACACACGCACACAGTCTGCAGGGGGTTGAATTGAATCTTGCCAGCACATGGGATCGGAAGTCAGTATAAGGGAATTAGTGGATATCATGGGATACTCAGGAATGTCTGGGTTCAGACTTGAGAATGCATTGTACACGTTAGATGAATTTTTTAATGGCAGAGCAGCAGAAGGGCAAACAAGTTTAAAGGAAGTTGTTTCACAGGACTCTGGTTGGCAAGGTATCAGTGGTAGGGCCTCAGGTTCATTGGGGCGCTGTAAAGGCTGAGTTATGCTTTCCATGCGAATGTGACACGTGAAATGAGACCCGCAAGATCTGCGCAAGAGAACGCATGAGGCTTTTATGCTTTTTAACATCTCCGCATGGCGTCTGTCGGTGTCCATTCCCAAACTTCTGGGGGTAGGGTATCACAAATATATGTCCACCAGAGTACTTAATGAGAGTAGAAGAAGTTTGCCTTTGTTTACAACATGACGTATCTGTCCTGGAGATTTTTACAGGTTCTTTTAACCGATTCCTCTTTTCTGCCGAGAGCAGCCATGATTTGACGCCATGAATAACATACCTCGTCTGTGAAGCATGCTGCTGGTAGTGTAATGGCATGGGCATGTATGGCTGCCAGTGGAACTGGATCTCTTATTTTTATTGGTGATGTGACTTCTGACAAGAGCAGCCAAATGAATTCTGAAATGTTTTGGGCAATATTATTGGCCCATATTCAACCAAATGCTTCAAAACTCATAGCGCTTCACAATCCAGATGGACAACGACCTGAAGCATACTGTGAAAGCAACCAAAGAATTTTTAAAGGTGAAGAAGTGGAATGTTCTGCAGTGGCCAAGTCAATCACCTGACCTAAATCCAATTGAGCATGCATTTCACTGAAGACAAAACTGAAGGGAAAATGCCCAAAGAACAAGCAGGAACTTAAAACAGCTGCAGCAGAGGCCTGGCAAAGCATCACCAGGGATGAAACTTAGCGTCTGGTGATGTCCATGGGTTCGAGACTTCAGGCTGTCATTGACCGCAAGGGATTTGCAACAAAGTATTAAAAAGTGACAATCTGATTTATGATTATGTTGATTTGGCCAATCACTTTTGGTCCTTTAGAAAGGAAGAAGGCACATATAAAATGTGTTTTAATTCCTACAACATACACCTGATTTGGATGTAAATTTACACTTAAATTAAAGCTCAAAGTCTGCACTTAAAGCACATCTTGACTGTTTTATTTCAAATCCATTGTGGTGTTGTACAGAGCTGGAAAGCTGAAAAATTGTGCCAGTGTCCAAATGTTTATGGACCTGACTGTATCCACTTTAATTATGACCACCTAAAAAAGGGCTGGTTGTAAATGTGGTTTGAGGCTCAAGTAAAAGTGTAGGGAGCTCTGCAATGTACAAACACAGTAAAAAAGTTTTCACATGCATGACAAATGTTTTGTCAGAGCCGTTGAACTCAATTCACTAAACCAGTCAAGTCACACAACCAAAAAAAATGTACAGAACTGAGAAAGATTCTAAATGAGGTTTTAAATCAACTGGTCATCATTTGGCAGCTGTGGCTCAGTGGTAGAGAGCGGCGCCTCTCAGTTGGAAAAGTTGGGGGTTCAATCCCAGCTCCTGCAGGGAGGAAGACTATAAAAAGTCCAAGTCTATTACCAAATCTTGTTTTGATCACAATTGAATGGCTAAATCTGGTTTTATAAGATATATTTTCTAATGCTGGAGTGTTATACAGTGCAGTTCCCTGAGTGTCCATTAGAGGCTGTGTGCAGAAACAGCAGAAGACATTTACTTCCATTCAAAAGGCCATTCTTTACAGCAGAAATAAACATTTTTACTGCCTGGTTCAAAACAGGGTTTTACTCTAAATAGATCATTTTTCAAACAGCACAGTTATTACATTCAAAGTCACAGATTTTGCCTATACATAGGTGTGGCTGACTTGTTGCTTGTTAGTGAGGAGCCACCTCCCCACTAAAAATCATACATCTGATGGATGTGCAGATCAAGTCTATATCCTGTCTGTTGGTCCAAAACTAATTCTGGACATCCACACAATGTTAAAATTGGGTCCACTATTTGGACGTCTAACCATGACCCCACTGGGCATCAGTGTGCAGTTTAACATTTGAAAGTTGGCTTTTTGGACACAAAGTGGACGCCTAAGCAGAAGAGGGTGAGTGAGTGAGTGAGTGAGTGAGTGAGTGAGTGAGTGAGTGAGTGAGTGAGTGAGTGAGTGAGTGAGCCAGCCCATCGCGCAGACATTTAAAGGATGTCCTTCACATCATTTTTGGATGTCTTATTTTGGTGTCCACAATTTGCAGACTATTCCTCCAGACTAAGTCTTTTTTCACTGTCTACTAAACATCTATTTATGACGTTCACAGTACCTCCCTACTGCATAAACAGACATTGAAATGACGTCATTTTTGGACGTCTAATTTAAAATATTAGGTTTAAGTCAAAGTAATATTTAGTTTGTTTCCATTTCCTGTTCCCATTCTAAAATGGTGACGTTTTATCCTATAGCGGTTAATTTTCCTACAGCTTCATTTTGCTCAGCAGTTTTGAAGCGTAAATGTATAATTCCTTTGTATGTATTTACAGTTACCATCTGTTGCTGAGAAAATCAATTGAAGCCACAGGAAAATGGACAGGAACAGTCTGCCACCTTCAGAAACTGGACTACTGTTAGACACAGGAACTAGAAGGAAGATCAAAACAATAAGAACAACTAAAATAGCTGCAAAGACAGCAATAGCCACGATGGCTTAGCTTTTTTGGGGTAGCTCCTACATAGAGGTACTACAGGCATTTAGTATGCGTCTGAAAAAGACATCTAGAGTAGTCTACACCTTCAGGAAACCAAAGTTAAGAGAAAACAAATGGGTGATGTCACAGAGACTATGTTTGTATATTACTAGTGAAGTTGAGGTAAGTCGACTCAGCTTGTGTAAGTTGAGTCTAATCGGATTCTCTTTGAGTTTCATGGTTATTTTGACAAACCAAAGATAGATCACAAGTGAGATCAGACAAGTTTTGGTCAGCTGAGAGTCAATGGCAGGGATGTTGATGCAAATTTTAGACTGGCAATAGGAAGGTGGAGTTTTCACTAAAAGGATGGCAAGAAGTTCATAAACGCTGCCTGCTCTGTTTTTAGAATTGTGTCCTTCTGTAAAATTCACATGTGGGATTATATCATCAGCTGACGTGTGATTCTGTTATGGTAGATGATGATATTTTTATTTGCTGCTTTCAGAAACTTCCTCTTCTGGTTTTACTCTGGGAGGAGCAGTAAGCTCTCATATTTAGACCTTGATTCTCTCTAACCTGAGAGTGTCCCTGTCCTTCTCATCAACAGGCGCAGCGTACCTCTCATCCGGCCTCACTCCTGGCACTTGGCAAAGCTCTCAGATCCTACCCTCCCTCCCCCTCCTCCATCTCCTCCTCCACCCTGCCTCCCTACTGCTGACTCCCCTCATCTCCTTCCTCCTCTCCCTCCTGCTCTCCCCTCTCCTCTCCCCCCTCCTCTACCTCTGTCTGCCATGCAGCTCCACCCCAGGTCCTACACACTACCCTGGCACACAGCTGTCAACAGGTGAGAAGACATACTTCAAACATTTTAACATTTTAATTTATTAAGTGAGAAATCATGACAAACTTGTGTGGATTTAGAGACAAAAAGTGTGTGTGTGTGTATGCGTGTGTGTGTGTGTGTGTGTGTGTGTGTGTGTGTGTGTGTGTGTGTGTGTGTGTGTGTGTGTGTGTGTGTGTGTGTGTGTGTGTGTGTGTGTGTGTGTGTTTGTGTGTGTGTGTGATCCTGTAGGTCTGAATCATATGCTCTGAACCCATGACTTCATGGGCTCATCGGAAATTTCCTTTAAGTTACTACAGGGGCGTTTTGGTACATGTGACTCTACCCAGAAACAGGTGACATCATCACCATGTTGTAAAGTCCACACTGGAGTGCCTGTAGAGGGAGTGGTGACAGCTCTGTTTACTGCAAAGGTTCAGTTTTTTCACTGCATTGGCGGAACATGGAGCCCCTCAAAAGTTCCTGGAAGTTGGCGCAAGCTAACTGCCGCTCAATTTATTTCAATGGAAAGCATGTACGGAACAATACTTGATCCAGGTAAAACATTAAATAATGACACTTTCATACCAGAAGGGCGTTGGGATTACATTTACAAGAATAATCAATTACGTTAGTATTTCCCCCGTCTAGATTATAGGATTTAGAGAATGTTAAAAGATAAACGTTTGGACTAGCACACTGGATAACAACAACAACCTGTGCGACAGGCAGATAACTGTAAATTCTGCTCCGTACCTATAACTTAATCCAGCCCTGCCGATTTAGAGTAGCAAGATTAATGTGTAGGGGTTGTGATTGCAGCTGTTAACAGTTGTTTTTGTGGATTGGATGAGAGCAGAACCCAAAGAGAGAAAAAAGAGAACAAGTCAAAACAATAAACAATAAGCAATTGTTCTAGTGTATTTATTCATCGCAAATTAACTGAGTTCTATCACTTTCTAACTAGTCCTGCTTATCCCAAACTTACTCTGAGGGATGCATAGTAACTCACACAATTGTTTTTTTCCCAATGAACTGAACACCACAATGAATTCCTTAAAAACTTAATCGACAGAAGTCAAACAGATCAGCACGACAAGCTTTTTTGTGTCGTTTCCACTATGATGTCCTTGATACAGTCTTCACCATGATACACTGCACTGCATGGAGTTGCTCCAGCCGCTCAGAGAAAGGGGTCTGCATATATGGCTCTCCCAAAGACAGGGACAGAAGACAGACATGGGTGACTTAAGTTGGAAGGAGCAATTTAGCTGTGACAGACAAAGATTTCAACAACAAAAAAATATGTGAGGTAATCACATTCAAACAATGCATTTGTACACTGACACATTTTCAAATACCAGACCACTGGTATTATCTGGTTGAAATTTATAGTATACAATGTACTTCCTAAATCCCAATTCAAACCCAACCCCTCACAGACTCACTGACAGAGGCAGCGAATGGGCCCTTTCTGCCAATCCCTGTAAGCCTGACTTAGCATAGGGAAATAACCTACAGTTTAGGGCGTTGTGAAGACAAATACCATCAGATGCCCTCAGTAAGTGTTAAAAACAAAAAGGGGGAGTGTGTGGAGTAAATAAAAAATGTAGTCAGAGCTCAGCCACTGTCTTTATTGTTAATGGACGTGAGCATAAAAAAAAAGAAGGAAAAGAATAAGTTTACTGTCTGCATTTACATGTGCAGTTTGTGATTATTGCTGATTTGATGAGATCTGATTCAGGAACGTCTTGTTTTAAGCCCGCTCCCCTCACACACCCTGTACTGCTGAAAGTAAACTGTAAATTACCAGTCAGAGACAGGCGTCAACAAGGTTTGTAGTCAAAGTAACATGACATCAGATTGGGTAAGTGCTGCTTTATTCATAGTTACAGCATTTGGACCTTTAGTAACTTACAGCTGACGTCAAGTAATTAATTAGGGTTCAGGGCCTGAGTTTTTAGGGGGCAGATTAGAATTAGGCCATATAGAGTGTATTCAACCACTATGAGATATATTCTACAGGCCTGTATTCCTCGATAAAAGTGAGTTGTTGAGTTTGAGAATTAAGCTTAAGTCACTCCCCATGCACATTTTGAGGCTGACCAGTTTGCCAAGACCAGCAAAGGCAAGATTAGGCTGAAGGAGGATGTGATACCAACCATCTTTGTGCATCGGCCAGTAGTCAGAAAGAGGAGGGCCCCAACTCCACGATGCCCCCTCTCACCTGCAAAGACAGGCTCCATATCTGTCGATCACAGCTACTGTATTAAAGATGGCACAGGTATAATGTATATGAACTCTTGATAAACATACCAATATTTCTGTTTGAGTGACATTATTTCGGTATTTAAAAATGAACAGTGTAACATCTTCTACTTACACCAGTTTCTCAGATTGAGGAAAGAAAAGATGAGGAGTGGGAGAGAAGTGAAAGTGATTGCAGAAGGAAAAGAAGACATGGTAGATGAGGAGAGACAGGGAGAGCTCACATCAGCCGTTCAGGACAGCAGGGAGTCACCAACCACTGAATCACAGCTCCTAATACAACTAAAAAAAAACGAGAAAATATAATAAAAAAAAAAAAACAGAGCAGCACTAAGAGAAGTAAGGCAGGAAAATGCAGTTCTCAAGAGGACAATGAAAATTAAGGATGGAAAAAATAGGAAAATGCCAACCCAAGGATCAGATTGATGATCAGATTGATCAAAGCTGCATGCACACTAAATGATCATGTCAGGTGTTGCTTTCACAGTAAACCCTAGTTTCCATAATCAATACTATATATACACTAAGGGAATATTGTCAGGAATAGAACTTGTTACATGACACACGTTACATATGTATGAAAAATATAACTATGCAGATAAACTTGGTTTGTGTTGTGTCAGTTAGGCTCTGCTCTCTTCCAGTCCACAAAAACAGCTGTTAACAGCTGCAATCACAACCCCTACACATTAATCTTGCTGCTATAAATCTGCAGGGCTGGATTAAGTTATAGTTACGGAGCAGAATTTATAGTTATCTGCCTGTTGCACGGGTTGTTGTTATCCAGTGTGCTAGCCCAAACGTTTATCTTTTAACATTCTCTAAATCCTATAATCTAGACGGTGAAAATACGCTAACCTAATTAATTATTCCTGTAAATGTAATCCCAACGCCCTTCTGGTATGAAAATGTCATTATTTAATGTTTTACCTGGAACAAGTATTGTTCCGTACATGCTTTCCATTGAAATAAATTGAGCGGCAGTTAGCTTGCGCCAACTTCCGGGAACTTATGAGAGGCTCCATGTTCCGCCAATGCAGTAAAAAAAACTGAACCTTTGCAGTGAACAGAGTTCTCCCCTCTCTCTCCACAGGCACTCTAGTCTGCACCATCCATGCAGGAAGCTGATTGGTCTTTTTTTGGTTTCTCTGTAAACATTCCAAAGTGATTACCACTTAGAATTGTTTTAGTCGGTCAGTTGGAACTTTTGGTCTGTTTTTATCAAAGATGGTGAAATATATTTAATATCTGAAAAAGCTAGCATTAATTATACTCCTGTGCAGTTTTTCTCCACAGTTTGTTTGGAACCATGAAAATCCTTAAATTTATCAAAGAGTTGGCCATTCCTTTTTTATGAATAAATACTCAGAGGAATGTTTGAGCAAAAGAGCATCATTGTGAAACTCTTGGGATAACTCCAACATCTAAAAACTTTGCAAATGTGTGGGTTGGTCATCAAACTGTACATCACAAAGAGCGTAAAAAATTGGCCAATTAGAGATGTCTTCTTTTGTTCTTTGGTGCTTGGGATTTGTAGTCCCTTTCTTTCCAGGTCAGACTGGATGTCCAAAATTTCCCTTAATTTATTATTACCACTTTTCCCTCCTTGGGGATGCTGGAGTTTATCTCAGCTGTGTTGAGCAAGAGGTGGCAAGGACCCACATGTAGAGGCCACCATTCAGGCCCATACTTGATCCTACAGGGTAATTTAGAGACCCTTGCGCCTCAAATACACTACATACATCTGCAGTTGGGCATGTTCAGTTTAACAAGCCTCGTGACTGACAGACATCTGGAGTCATATACAGAGGAGTTCCCAGGTTCCCACTCCATTGATAAGTCTTTCTACACTGATGTTAGGCTGTAAAACCTCAAACCTGTTGACTCTTGGTCTGGCTCTACTCATTACATCTGTTTGTCATCAAAGTCAAGCTACATACCGTTTGGTTTTGAGATGCTTTGTTTTATTTTGAAAGTCTCTGGGTGTATGTAGGACGTTTCCATGCATGACTTCCCGCGTCACTGCTCCACATCTCGCAGAGGCAGGATGGCTGCATATTACCTGAGACATGACAGACCAGCCACGCAGACAGACCACAATAGAATGGATTCAGTTTAAGTTGACAGAAAGACTTGAAGGAGAACCATAGACTGTGTAAAACATGGACGTAGTCTCCACGACATCACCCGTCTGTTCCTGATACCTTGAAATGATGCCAATCAGCAGACGCGGCCACATTGGTTATGACACAGCTTTGAGCTTCCTTTGGAACAGCTACAGGCCGCTCGTCAGTCACGTGAGCTGAGCGGTTTCTCTGACTGGCCAACCAAACGAATCTAATAACCACTAAACCACGGAGTTAGACAAAAAATCCCCCCCTGTACAGTGTGTGCCAATAGAGAAATCAGTGTTTCAGAGCCAAGCTGTTTTTGAATTAGTCTGTAAATATGTTTTTAAAGCTGTAGAAGTCTTATTTTTTGGCTTGGTGTGTGTGACTCCTGGTCTTTCTGCAGCCATACTCAAGTGGATTCTCACTGAACAGCAAAAGCAACTTTTAGGACGGAAATAGTCTGTAACATAGGCTTCTTTTTTTAAGGGTGTTGCCCTGTGATGAAATAGACATTGACTGGAAACACATCTGGTGTATTTCATCTCTTAGAGCAGGGATCCCCAAACTTTTCAGCATGCGATCCTCAAAATAGCTGTACCAGAGACAGGCCAACCCCTGGTGCATGAGCAGGGCTTGACATTAACTTTTTTGCTCACCAGCCACTGTGGCTAGTGGTTTCCCAAAGTTACTAGCCACTCATCATTTTCCCTAACCACAATTTTTTTTGTTGGATAACTATGTTTAATATGATTAAAGCCGACTATGACATGCTAAAGTTTGCTTGAACTAGATTTACAACCTTTTAAAATGTAAATGACCCCTGTGCACACTCATACCAAGACTACATCAATGTTTCACACCACAGGTCATTGTCAGGTATTCAGCTCTGAAACGGTTGTGCTCCATTAATACAAAAATATGCAGACCATTGAGACAAAGTAATAAAAGGAAGAGTTTATTATTGCATTTAATTTAAGTTTTGAAAGTCAAAGATTAATTAAAAAGATAATAACTAAACTAAAAAACATAGCTAGAAACACTGTCTGCTTAAATATTTATTTACAACAGTAATTTTTGGCTGTAACAAACTAAGTACCATACTGTCCTGACTGTAAGTCACTCCATAGTGTAGTCATGCATTTTTTTTTTAAGTCATATCAGTCAAAAAATGTGTCATGAAGACATGACATAGATAAGTCACACTGGACATTAAGTCACATTTATAAATGTTTGGTTTGTTTAAAGTATTTCCAGAGTGAACTTATTATAACTTTGATAAGTGTTTGTATATTAGGAGCTGTAAAGGTTGTTCCTTCACACCTCATATCTGTGACCAGTTTACCACAGCCAAAATCCATCATCATTTGGTGTGTTGGCGGGCGTTAGTGTCAAGCCCTGTGTGTGAGTATACTAATGGAATGGTCCATAACTTATTATTATTATTATATCCCTTATTTCACCAGATAAAAGCCTCATTGAGATTTGAAGTCTCTTTTTCAAGAGGGACCTGGCATGGCAGTAGCAGAGAGTTACACAATAAGAATAACAAATACATTCAGATATCAGCACATGGAAACCAAACCGTTCTGGAAACACCAATTCAAAACAAAATGAGAAGCAGTTAATAATTGAAACTGTCACTTTGTTCAAAGGCTAGCTCTCTTTCCCAGTCCCTTTAGAAAGTCTTACATTCACCGAAAGTGACCAGTTCTGTTAGTCCACCAACATCCATGGAGAACG
>NW_027437200.1:390000-535000 GCF_033239565.1 Halichoeres trimaculatus
GGAAGGCCTGCTCCACGGATAACCTCCCGCAGAGTCTGGGGCCAGCATGTCGGGGCTACCATGGTGGTGATACCTCGACTTTAGGAAGTGCATCAGATAAAGGACAGCTTATTGTACTGAAGTCCAGATCCTTGACCAGGCCAAGACCGAGGCCTGTAGAGGTCAAAGAGAGGCCGTCCTCTTGCTGTTATGATGAGGACCAAAGGGGGGAAGGGTTTGAAATCATAGGAAATGGTGATATTGGAGCTGGGAGTAAGAAGAACCCTCCTCAGCCTCCAACCAGGAAGGAGAGTTTCAGAGCCACCCAGAGTCGCCCTGGGTCCTCCAACAAACGCTGCACCTCCGCCCCCGTTGAGGTTTCCACAGTTTCTTCTTGTGTTGAGGAAAATCGGTCCTGTTTGAATGTTGAAACAGAACTCCGAAACGGCTTCTTGGCACCTGAGGACACACCTGGCACTTCCATAGAGGACTTGTTCTACAACCAAAGACAGACTGAAGACGTTCTGTGTAATCAATGTGACATTAGTGCTATGACAGAGTGTGATTCAGAAACCATTTCAAATCACTTCTCAGACCAACTTATTGACTCTGTTGTCCCTTTCACCTCATCCCGTCCTGGGTCCTTATCCACACAACCCTCCATTGAGGCTCAAGAGCAGTCTCATACTACCATGGACTCCCAGAACAAGCACCCCTCTGCAGGACTGCACCGGCACAGCGCTCCTGAGAAGCTCCTTGCAACCCAGCTTCAGCTGCTGCAGTTTGAGAGTGACGACTCTTCAATGAAACTTTTCTGTCCCTCAGAACCTCCTGATGGCTCCATGTCCCCTTGTAGCAGTCAATGGTCTCATTCATCCCTCCAGCCTGAAGACAAAGACCCCTCTCAGAACCACCTCAGTGCCCAGAACAAACAGGGAGGCAGCCATTGCTCCACTCCAGGATCTGTGTTCTTGGACGGGGGTGATGACAATGTGGATTCAAGTGAGAGGCTAGAAGGGATGGTTGTTAATGGCAAGTCCTTTCCTCCAATTGAGCATCACCATCCATGGGGTCGATCTGTGAGCATACCAGGGGACCCCAGTGGGTCGTCCACTCAGGGAAGGTTGAGCTCAGACCAGATTCTAGAGAGAGATTTTGAGCCTCTGAGTGCTGCTGCCAGCGTGGACACCTTACTAGAGGAGCAGAGAGAAAGAACTGGAGGTAAAAAAGTGGACAATGTGGGTGCAGAGAAGGATATGAGGAAGTTGCCATCATCCAGGAACCTTCGCCGAAACAGACGACGCAGCGAGCGCTTTGCTACCAACCTCCGCAATGAGATCCAGAGAAAGAAGGCTCAGCTTCAGAGAAGTCATGACCCAGGAGGTTTGCTCTGTAGTGGGGAAACTGTCCATGAGGAAGAAGGTGTGGGTCTCATCGAGGATGTAGTAGAACCATATCTGCCTGCCCAGCAAAGGACAGCCATAGTTGGTTTTGCTTCATCGGTTAATCCCCAAAGCGTGGATGACACCCCACCAACCGAATCAAACCATGACATGGTCAAGACTCAGCCTATGCCAACAACCTCCCCCCAAAGCAACAGTCTGTCCAGTTCTGTCCAGATTCTGGACCCAGGAGTCCCTAGTTTTGGTGTTGGCATCAGAGTAGTGGAAGAACCAGCTCCTGCAGGCAAAGCCCGGCGCTGGCGTTGGACCCCAGAGCACAAACTCCAACCGGAACAAGACCGAGGGGGTAAAGCCTTGGGTGAGAGGGTGTTAGGAGACACAGGGTCCAGGCATGGGGTTTGTGCCTTCACTCTCCCATCCCCCTCTTCATATGGCCGCTCTTCCTCCTGTTCGCGGATGGATGAGTCTGATATCCTTCCATTTGCAGACAGAATGAAGTTCTTTGAAGAGACAAGCAAAGGCGTGTCTGGGTCAAATGGGTCGAGTCTGATGGGTCGGAGGCAGAATAGACTAGAGCTTCAGGGAGGGGAACTCAGTCAGCACCTCCCCCAAAGGAGGTACTCCTACCAGGGAGGTCTGCATCAGGAGAGTTTGCTGCTCTCAATGTCTGTGGAGGCCCAGAGGATGTCTGTGAGCACCAGCAGAGAGAGGCAGCGAGAGAAGGAGAGGGAACAGGCTCAAGAACAGAAGGAGAGAGCAAGAGAGAGGGCAGAGAGGCTGAAAGAAAGAGAGAGGCAGAGGGAGAGACAAGAGAGAGAGCTAGAAATGGAGAGGGTAAGACTTAAGGAGATCGAACTAGAGAAAGAGCAGGAGGAGAGGCTAAGACAATGGGAGAAGAAGAGAGGGAAGGAGCTGGAGCTGGAGAGAGAAAAGGAGATGGAGAGAGCCCAAGAGAAGGAACGTCTCCAGAGGGAAAGAGAGCAGGAGCTTGAGAGAGAACGAGAGAAGGAGAGGAAAGGAGAGGCTCAGCTCAACTCACATCAGGAGTTTTATCAAGACCCCCAACAACAGGACAAGTTCTACAACCTCCAGCCTCAGACCTTCACCCATGGACAAACCCAGAATCAGGCCCAGAGCCAGGCCAAGAGCCAGGCCCCACGATCAGCTTTTTATCCATTCAACACTTCTTTCTCTCAGCTGATGGAGTACCAGCACTCTATTTACCAGGGATACACTGCCAGAAGCTACACACCTACAGAGGTAAAGGTTCTATTTCCATCAGACATTGTAGTCTGAAACACGTTTCATAAGCAGAGTCTCACACATTCAACTATTTCTTTATCCATCCATCCATCCATCCATCCATCCATCCATCCATCCATCCATCCATCCATCCATCCATCATTCATTAATTTTCCTGTTTATCTCGTTCTTTAGTTTCCTGTTAACCTCCTTTTTCAGTGTCTTTGTGTTGATGTTTTGTTGCTTCAGTTAAAGTTTGTGACAATAATCTTTCATTTAGAGTCATATTCTGTCTAGACGTGACCTTTTAGCTGTTAGCTGTCAGCTAACATTCCTGTTTTCCATCCTGTGGTCCTCTGAGCCAGTTACCACCAGCAGCCTCTCTGAGCGTGATCACAGCCCTTGTGTCAGCAGCCTCCAAAGTTGCGCCTCTCACAGAGGAACACAAACTGTGCAGTTCACTGAAACAGTTCACTGAAACCAGGCAGTGGTTTTACCCTGAACTGGAAATACTACTGGAGACTTGGCTCTCCAGGAAAAGCTCCAGGAAGGAAAAGAGAGGAACGGAGAGTTAGAGGTGATGGTTTGGCCGATATTTGGCATTTTTTGTAATGATCGGGATCGGGCGTCATGTCATAAATCACCGATCAATCAATGACGTCATGGTCGTGTTTAATCTGTCTCATTTTCTCCAAACTAGTTTCACAGCATCAACATGTTTATTGGTTTGTATCCGAGAGAAAATGATTAATGATTAAAAAACTGTTAATTTCGTGGATGTATATGAATGTTTTGAGGCAACTTCGTTCTATTTGCACTAGGGCTGCGCATCGATAACCAGTTCTAATTTGGAACCGGGTCCACAGTTAACCAATTCCTTGGAATTGTTAGAAAATCCATTACAGTTCCCCTATCGATTCCTCCTGGGGTGTGCTAACAGCAAACGAATGCACCCCACGAGCAATGCACGGTGACGTCGTTCCATGTGCTTTTTGTTGTTGCTGCTAGACCTCTCAGTTGCAGAGATGTCACTGGCTCGCGCTAAACGGTCCAAGGTGTGGCTATATTTCACCAAAAAAAGACGATGCGGGAATTAGGCTTGTAGTTCTCGAGACCGGTCTTGGTCTCAAGACCACTTTTTCGTGGTCTCGGTCTTGTCACGGCCTCGACAGTCTTTGGTCTCGGTCTTGTCTTAGTCTCGGGGTCTCCCGTTCTCGATGGGTCTTGGACTGACATGGTCGGTCTTGGAGGGATTAGAAGCCAACGATATGTCCAGGCACACTGCTGGCTTTGTAGAGCACAACTTTCTACAATGGCTTTTATTATTTTTACGTGCCCTTTGAGTATTTTGTGACAAACGTCTGCGCTCATCCTGTTTGTGACTGCGGAGAAGCAGACGGGACGCAGATGGGCGATCCACATCAATTTAACTGGAGAGAGAGAGAGACAGAGACGCGTTGCATGCTTGAGGAGTTGTTTGACTCTTACCTGGGGGAAGGAAAGTCCCATTTTGCGTTGTAACTCCCTCTTATCCACGAGTTGAACCCTCAGTTCAGCATAAATCTATCTTTTGATGAGAGAAGCAATATAACGTACCTCCAGAGAGATTTGTGCTGACACGCAGGGGTGTGTCCACATATTTTTGAGAATTGATAAGAGAATTGATAAGGAATTGGATCGATAAGCAGGGATTGATAAGGCATTGGAATCGTTAAAACCTTATCAATACACAGCCCTAATTTGCACTAGTTACAGTCTGTGACTGTTAATTTAATTGATATGCTGCAGTATGTTTGAGGCAGCATTACTGTCCTTAATTTGCAGTATTTACTTGTTACAGGAAAGTAATTAATTACAATAAAGTAATTTAATTACTATAAGTTGGGCTAATTATTTTTGTCTTGGGTTATATTTTTGATTGTCCAGACTGAACTTAACTGAACTTGTCAGTCCTTTAATGCCCTCAAGAGGTCATTGATGTTTAACCCATGTATCTCAGTCAGCTTGGGGCATGGCAAGACTGATACTCAAGAAACAGCACATAAGTATATATGTACATAAACAAGTAGTTTAAATATTGCTCCTCACGTGATCGGATCGGTGATCGGTTATCGGTTATCGGTTTATTTATACTCACTGATTGGTGATCGGTGATCGGTGATCGGCCCAAAAATTGTGATCGTGTAAAGCCTACTATCTATCTATCTATCTATCTATCCAGCTATCCAGCTATCCAGCTATCTATCTATCTATCTATCTATCTATCTATCTATCTATCTATGGTAAATGGTAAATGGTAAATGGACTTGAGCTTATACAGCGCTTTTCTAGTCATGGACCACTCAAAGCTGCTTTACACCACAGGTCACACTTACCCATCCACACCCATTCGCTCTCACATTCACACACTGATGGATCCAATCTTTACTATGACAGCTATCCATCAGTATATCTAACACAATCACACCCTTTCATACCCATTCACACACCACTGACGCAGCAGTGGGAGCAACTAGGGGTTAAGTGTCTTGCCCAAGGACACATCGCCATGTGTCACCCAGAGCTGGGCTTGAACCTGCAACCTTCCGATCACCGACCAAGCGCATTCTCCAACTGCGCCACCGACGCCCCGACTATCTATCCAGTGTTTCTTAAACAGCTATTTCAGAAATAAAAGCTGCTAGCTTGATGCCATGGTGATAACCCCATGAGATGAAAACTCACTGCTGTTATCCAGAGTCTAATGGTTTCAGATGTTGTGGGCAGACTACATGGCTGTTGGAGAACTACAAAGGCAAAATTATCTGAGTATAGGAACACTATCCATCCATTCACTTTCTTAACTTATCCTGTTCAGGGTCACAGGTGGCTGGAGCCTATCCTAGCTGTCATTGGGCGAGAGGTGGGGTACACCCTGGACTGGTTGCCAGTCAATCGCAGGCCTGACATATAGAGACAGACAACCATTCACTCACACACTCACACCTAGGGACAATTTAGAGTGCCCAATTAACCTGATGAGCATGTTTTTGGACTGTGGGAGGAAACCGGAGTACCTGGAGAGAACCCACACATGCACGGGGAGAACATGCAAACTCCACACAGAAAGGCCCACCGGCCAAGCTGGGAATCGAACCAGTAACCTCCTTGCTGTGAGGCTGCAGTGTTACCCGTTGGGCCACCATGCAGCCCCTACAGGACCACTAAATAAGTTAAATTTTTTACCTGAGTGCTTAAAACACTGCATTTGTATCAGACACCACACTCCAGAATTAGAAAGGAAATTAGAGGCTTTGTTTTAAAAGTACTTCAGATACATGCAAACAGTTTCTCTTGAATTAAACCACAATCTTCTGAGTTTAACAGTCAGTTGTTCTGGACTGATCCAGAGGCTTTATTAATCCCCAGTGAGTTTACCTTTAAAAAAACGACAAGCGTTGTGTTTAAAGAATCTCTCTCTTTTCACCAATAAGCAGCTACAGCTACAGCTGCAGAGGTTCTCCTCCTGTCACTCACACTTACAGCCTGTCGTAGTCTCACGTAGCAACTCCAGCTGCTAACAAGCTGCTAGCAAGCTGGCACGGAGGGTAGAATTTACGTTTAAATAAATAAACAAATTTATGATGTAGGCCAGAAAAAAATGAGCTTCCCCTCCTTGACTGACCAGCAGCTGCCACTGTGAGAAACATGGATAAATCTGGCAGTGCTGTTTCATTTATGCACTTTTTTTGTGAGCATACTGCTTAAATTAGGGCTGTCACTTTAACGTGTTAATTTGATTAATTGATTACACCACAAATTAATGCGTTAAAGAAATAACACAATTAACTCATCGGCTGCCAGCCATTTTTAGAGCATTTTGAACAATCTTTCAAGAACCAATTGATAGGGCTGGGACGATATGCTTTTCCCCCAATTTGATTCTTCTACAATTTTTTGGGTGCTGATTAAAGTTAGATTGAGATTCTACAATATTGCTGATTTTTGCGATTTTTAGTTTGATTTTTTTACGAACAGAGGAAAGAGTTGAATGATGATGTCTGCAGACTTTAACAGGAGCCATCGTTCCCCCAAAAATACACACCACATGTGAGTCTGCATTTAAGATTTATTCAGCAGCAATATGTTTAAACCAGCTGTTTTACGCTATTTTCAAGAGCCTGGACAGCATACAAAAGAAGTAAAAACAGTACAGAAAAAATACTGTCGTCTGAGGGAGATAACTTCCACATCTAAAACTTTCCTTACAAAATGAGACAGAATTAAGATTTTCTGAAATAAACTGTAAACTTTATCTGCACACAAAAGGGAGCAGGGCTCACCAGCCACTGTGGCTAGTGGTTTGCCAGAGTAACTAGCCACTTAGCATTTTCACTAACCACAATTTTGTTGTTGGATAATTATGTGTAATTTGATTAAAGCGGATGATGACATGGTAACATTTACTTGAAATAGATTTACAACATTTGTAAATGTAAATGACCCCTGTGCACACTCAAATAAAGACTACATCAATCAGGTATTCAGCTCTGAAAAGGTTATGCTCCTTTAATATGAAAATATGCAGACTATTGAAACAAAGTAATAAAAGGAGGAGTTCATTATTGCATTTAATGAAAGTTGTGAGGGTTAAAGATTAATTGAAAAGATAAAAATTAAACTGAAAAAATCTGAAATAGAAACAATACAATTACAACAATCATTTTTCAGTAATAAACTAAGTTCCATACTTTCTGGACAATAAGTCACTCTGGAGAATAATCATGCATTTTCTTGAAGTCGGATCAGTCAAAAAAATGCATCATGGAGACAAAAACAATATATTTAAGTCTAATGGACCATAATTTTCATTTATATAGAATGATTTGGTTTTTTTACAGTATTTCCAGAGTGAACTTTTTACAGATAGTTTTGATAAATGTTTGTATAGTAGGAGGTTCAAATACTGGTCTTACAGCTCCTGATATCTGTGACCAGTTTCTCTTCTCTGCATGCGCTTCTCTCTTCTCCCCCTCCCCTCCCCTGCTCTAGGAGAGTATTGCTGGTGAGATTGGTGCAGTGTGAGCTTTAATGAGCTCCATCCGATAAATGCCCTCACTTTTAAAAAAGTTACAGGAGTTTTGGCGCTAGTTTGTGATTTAAACCCCGAAATCTGTTTGCAATAGAGAGAAAAAATGGCATGGGTGAACTTTTAAATCACGTTATCAGGCACTAGACACTAGTGCTGCACAATTATGGGAAAAGGTGCGATTTGCGATTAGGTTGACAATATTGCGATTGCGATTGCGATTGCGATTGCGATAATCGTGCAACCCTACTAGACACCAGGAGCTGTCATGGTGTCCAAGCCGGACACCATATAAGTGTCTTTATTTACTGCCTTTGAAGCATTCTACCCGTTTGATAATTACATTGCAAGACATCATGACACAATTTTAGCAGAGTGTTCTGCAAACATTATTCATAATCATAATGGAAACATTTTAAAATAAAAATTCATTGTAAAAACACACAAATTCCAGTAATACTACACAGTGAATAAAAGACTCCTAGAACATCAATCAATCAATCAATCAGCTTTATTTATAGAGCACTTTAAATACAAACAGAGTTTGAGCCAAAGTGCTGAACAGCAAGGAAAAACCCAACAAGAGCCAATAGCAAGTATAAAACACCAAATGATAAGATAAAAAGGGAGACAAATGAACAGTGTAAAATGCTAATGTGTCAGGGCAGCACAAACACATTAGACACAAACTTCCATGGCCATTATTAGATGGAGTCATGGCCATGAATGCACACAACCACAGACAGCAGCTGACATGTCATGTCTTTAATGCTTTATCAATGGATTAATTAATGTATCTATTAATCAGTGAATTAATTAATTTATCTATCTATCTATCTATCTATCTATCTATCTATCTATCTATCTATCTATCTATCTATCTATCTATCTATCTATTTACCTGACAATGCTCCACAGTGGCTGCAGCTTCAGCAACCATTCTTGAAAATGTTTCCTCCTTGTCTCACATCAGGGGGAAAGCAGTGCAGCCATGACTACTGGCTTTTGGCTTCCACCTGGTTGATACGTCCGTTATCAGTTTGTTTGCAGGGAGGTGCTATGACTTCTGTTTTTGCTTCAAAACATGAAGTGCTGTTGCACTTTGGTGGAAAATTCCGGTCACACGCCGTACTCGTTTGAGTACTCTTGCTACAGCTGGCAGCTTTAGGGCACGCTGTGAGGCCAGATTATGTGTGTGTAAGCTGGACTAGGACTGAACATGTAGGAAGCTGGCTAACTGTGAGGTGACAACCATATTATCTGAGACCAAAGCCGGGTACTTCTCTGTGATGTCCCATTCAGTCACCACATTACAAAGCAGCTCTGTAACATTTGAGCTGGTATGGGACTCATGCATGACCCTAGTCTGGAGGATGTGAGAGGACAGAGACCAGTCTCCAGCGATGTAATGGGCTGTCATGGTGACATAAGACTGGGTTGCCCCGAGAAGTCTATTAGTGCGTCCCAAATCGCATACTTCCATACTCAAACACTCAAAATTTTGAGTATACTGCGTCAAAATGAAAAACAGTATGCATAGTATGCGAAAAATGAGTATGCAAAAGTACCAGGATGATGTACGCAAATTGTCCCGGATTTTGAGTATGCAGCTGTGGACACTTAACGCACTCATTTCCTCCTCTGGCAGCAATGTATAAATGTAACTTATTGATGTTGTTTTTTACACGTGTTGTTTCCACCAAGCACCATCAGCTGTTGACGTTGTGTATGTGGTGTAACTTGTTTTTGTTTGTTTTGTTCTGCGAATGATAGGCTATGCCAGTGTTTCTCAAATCTGGTCCTGGGGACCCCCTGCCCTGCATGTTTCAGATGTTACCTGACTCCAACACACCTGATTCAAATGATCAGCTCGTCATCAAGCTCTGCTCGAGCCTGATAACGAGCCATTCATTTGAATCAGGTGTGCTGGAGTGAGGTAACATCTAAAACATGCAGGGCAGGGGGTCCCCAGGACCAGGATTGAGAAACACTGGGCTATGCTAATGCTAGTTGAGCTAACAGCTATCTCGAATGCTAAAGCTCATTGGGCTAACAGTTATCAGGGCCCTAGCATTACCCGGTGAGCCAGGCAAATATAATAACAAGCGGGTTAGACCCTGCACAGTGAATACATGACCAGAGGCACCACTCAGACATTTAATTTGTGGATGTATTTTAACTGCCACAGCGCCCCGGTAGCTCTCTTGGTAGCTTCAGTCAGGTGCACCAACCCCCATTAATAAACTCTACACCGCTGATCGTGTTATTAGCTGTGTTTAATATACTACTGAAAAGGCTTTGAAAATTCGCTGGCAAATAGTGGCGGTATTTGGCGGAAACACGCTGGAAGCCGGTCACAATTAGATGTAGAAGAAGAAGAGGTCGACATCATGTCATCATTCCCGGTAAGTACGGCACTCGGCAGTATGCGATTTGGGACAGCACTACACCCTCAAAATTTGCGCACTAAGCCAGTGAGTATGTAGTATGCTTAGTACACTCAATTTGAAAATTTTGAGTACACAGTATGGAAGTATGCGATTTGGGACACACTATATGTGTGACAGGTGAGAGCAGCACGTTCTGCTCTGCTGAGACTTTCTTTGATTTTCCCCTTTATGTCTGCATAGATTTAAGGTACTGCTGTTTCACAGAAATACTTTTTGGGAGGTATCATGTGCCTCAGCTCCAATGTGTGTAGCATGTTCCTAAATCCTGTATTCTCCACAACACTATTCAGTCCCAGGTCTTTGCAAATAAAATCTGTGGTTGATTTAGGTATGCATTTTGCTCTTTCAAAACTGCTGGGTAGTTAGGGGCTCTGGCTTCGACAAGCCCCTCTCCTCTGTTCGTGTCTTTTCTTCTTCATCATTTTCTGGCCAAAATTTTGGCTTGCGTCTTCTCCTTGGACTTTGAGAAAACCCTACAAATTATAAATCAAAACGTGTGGTGTGGCTGGGTTCAGTGTGCTATGACTTTTGTCGCTATTTAGCAAATCTTTGGCCAAGTAATTCACAAAAAACAGTGAAAAATGTCTCATGGAGAATCAATGGGAATCTAGGACTCTCTCCCCATATATCCACTAACTTTGAGATGCTAAAACTTCAGCATACTTCCACGTACAGACTCCACTTTTGCTTTGAAATGTTCACAAATCTTTCTGCTCTTCAGGTTTGACATCACCTTTAGATATCTTTTACAATTTTTGTGATTTTACTGTTTAAGCAACACCAACTTTTCAGATTTTGCCCTGAAACCTCTGCTCTTCTAGTGTGGAACTTCTTCTGTTAGAGTGAAGGAAGCTGACGCTGAGATGTTACAACTTTCTCAAACAAATTGTCATAACTTCCAAAATCCACACTGTAGAAAAAGATAAAATACATTAAAATGTTCCCTGACTTCTCCTGCTTTTTACAAACGGAGTATTTTGGCAAAATATGTATTGTTTTGCCAAAAAATGCTCAAATATGAGAGAAAACCTCATGTACCTGTAATCTGTGTGTCATGTAATTTTCTGACCTATTTCTCTCTTTAGCTTCATTCATAACTACATTTGTAGATCCCTTTCCTATCCTAATTTCTCGCTCTACCGACTTGGGAAACACATCATCATCATCAGCGTAAATGCAGGGTTTTTGGACCTATGTCTAACCCAATACTCCTGCTTTAGATCAATGGACATAAAGAAGTTCCTTTGATGATCATCACCCATTGTTACATCATTATCACCATGGTAACCATATAGCTGTGTACAGCGGAGTAACACCACTCCGCTGCGCGTCGTGGTGTTCCCACTCCGCGTAGTGCCTTAGAACGGTCTAATGCACGCTTCCTCGTTGTTTAATCCGCTTATACCATGGTCCCACAAACTGTTAACTTTAAAAGAAATAATGAATAAATAATGCGTGATGGACCACATGTGCTCAGTTGTTTGATCTGAGGTTTTTAGCGCACTGGTGGGACAGGAGGAGAGAGAAGAGGAGCTGTCTGCAGCGGTGCCTTTCATCCATTATGCGCACGCAGAGGGACAGAGGTGAAACTGTTGCTGTATCAGCCAATAATTGCATGATCTCACACCGATCACTGATAAAACAACAGTTTGCTACGGTATGAATGGCGTGGTTATGTGTTATTTTTAAAGGCATTATTGAACCGGCTCGAGTGGGCCAGTGGAGCGCGCGGTCAGCTGACCCGGAGCCTTTGAGCCTGCGTTTGTTGTCTGTTGTCCGGTATCTGGGGCTCTTTCTGATTGTCTGTTGTCATCCTCAGTGAGAATGATAAATAGATAAATATCACACATGTTTGAAAATCATCGGGGCGGCTCCGACGAGTCTGTGAGACGATCGTGGGGCTAAAGATTCATTTGTCAACCGCACACACTAGAAGATAATCTTGCCCGAACGTCGGGGCGGATTTTAGTCCCCGACCAGATTTCTTCCCCGATTGTCGGGAGGACCGAATCCGGGTTAACGGGGCGAGAATCCTGTAGTGTGAGCCAGGCTTTATAGAGACGGGGCCCAGTAAGAGCGCAGGCTGCCCTCACATGCGTTGAAATGTGTGTGACGCGTTGCTATGGTAACGCGCACAGCGGAGTGATACAACAGTGATTTAACTTGCCGAACTAACTGTCAACTGGTGTGCATTAGACCAATCTAAGGCACGCCAGTTGACATTAGAATTCTCGCTGACCATGGTATAATCATTGATAAGGTCACTGAGGGACAGAGAAACGTGTACAGACACACACACACAACCACCTTCTCTCTTGATTCTCTCTGTCTCTTTCTTTTCTCACTTTTCCCCCCCCTCTCCCTCACGCACACACACAAGTGATTTTGAAGATATCATTTGGCTGTCTTGTATTCAAGTTCTGTTTTTCCTGAAAAGTTTCATTTAAATTAGTTATAAAAGGTTAAAAACAAGGTTTTATGTCACGTTTGATGATGGTTGACAGCTGCCATTCTTGCTTATTTTTGGGGGGGATTGTATAATATATCAGGAGGTAGAGTCAAGAAGTGATGAGACTTGCAAAAGAAAGAAAATTATTATTATTCATTTTTTGATTATTATTATTATTTTTTTATATAATATTTTATTGGAGACACAACCAAATGAAATTCAATTATTCAAATTCAAAGTGTACAATATTCTCTTTTTTCGTTTTTTTTTTCCTCCTAACAAAACCCATTGTCTCTGCATTCAAAGAAAATTATAAAACATAAAAAAATTATATATATATATATATATATATATATATATATATATATATATATATATATATATATATATATATATATATATATATATTAGTGCTGTCAGGCGATTAAAAAAATTAATCTAATTAATTACAGGATTTGTAATTAATTAATCTAATTAATCACATTTTAATCTCATATCTGCTTAAGGTCCCAAAATAAAGAATTTGAATTCCATGACATTAAAATTACATTAAAAGACATTTAAAAACATTCAAAATAAGGTGGGAATATATACAACACATTTTTAGGTACCCTGAGGCATAAGGAACAAATGAAAAAAGTGTTATGGTTCTATCGTTACAAAATCTACACAGTCCTGCACCTAAGATAAGATGATTTGATTTTTAGGACGTTTTTTGCTTCTGTTCACATTTTTACTCGATGTGGACTCAATTTTCACTGCAATATGAACTTCTATACTTCTATGAGGTCAGGAGAACCAGGGCTAAAGGCTAAAAACTGTGAGGAACTATGTACAAAACACTTTTTTCAAGTCTTGGATCAAAGAAAAGTGAAGTATTCTCAGTTTAACATGCTCTGAACACACAAACTGTTGCTCATTGGTGCAGTGCAGCCCCAAGCGGAAACATGACACCAGGAAGATGGAAGCAAATTTTCAAATAATTCTTTAGATTTAAATACAAGACCTTTTTCAATCATTCAGGGCTTGTTTGATGCAGTAGAGAGTGTAAAATTACCTGTTTTTTACAGAATTGAGCTAGAGCAAACGGTTGATTTTCTGTAGATTTTCAAAAAAGGACATGTGAATAAACGAGATGTGGACGGCAGTCCACTTAAAGGATAAGTTCGGTTTATACAGCTTTTACATTGTTTATAGAATGAAGTAGAACAAAATACTCACCAAGAAGGCTTTCCTGATCCAAGCAGTGCTTCGGGAGATATTTAGATCCAAAATCGTGCAGCGGACGTCCGTATGATGGGATCCATCGGGACAGAGACAGCGCCGCTCCTAAAACTGCATTTATCGTCCAAAAACTTGTGTTTTTCACCAATATTCCATCATGGTCCGCTCTGAGATAGTCCTCTGCTGCAGTCTGTGTCACTCCAGACAGCGCTGTGCGGCTGTACTGACCTCTGAACTGACGAAGACTTTGTTTACGCTTGCCCCTCAAAGAAAGGAGTCAGTGCTCCAGAGAGTACTGCGCAGTTTTAGGAGCGGCGCTGTCTATGCCCCGATGGATCCCATTATACGGGCGTCCGCTGCACGATTATGGATCTAAATATCTCCCGAAGCACTGCTTGGATCAGATAAGCCTTCTGGGTGAGTATTTTGTTCTATTTCATTCTATAAACAATGTAAAAGCTGTGTAAACCAAACTTATCCTTTAACAGCGCTCTCTCTTCCCCCCGGTTCAAAGCATGTTGTTAGATGTGATACATTCAGGGACCGTCGGAAATTTGAAAATCTGACGAGAACACCGCTTTTTTCATGTAGGACAAACGGTTTGTAAATGCTAGAAATTTGCTAGAAATGCTTGCTAAAAGGGAAGTTAATGCTAATATCTGAGATTTCAGAGGAGGAAGTTGAGCTTGGTTAAGTGAGATCCCAAATATTGCAATGAAGGGGTCCATTTTAACCTGAATCCCCAAAACTTTTGACAGTGTGGTGAAAAAGTCATTCCAATATTGATGCAGTCTCGGCCAAAAAAAGAACATGTGACTCAAATTGCTTGGGGAACCGTGACATCTTTCACATTCATCTACAACCTTAGGAAATATTTTAGATAATTTAGCTTTAGTTAGGTGGACCCTATGCAAAATTTTGAATTGTATAAGCTGTAATCTAGCACATGGGGTTATTGAACTTATGTAATAGATATCTTTATCCCACCAGTGATCTGTTAAATTTACCTCCAACTCGTGTTCCCAAGCAATTTTAGTTTTACTAAAAAGGTTATCCTCAAAACCCATTATCTTATCATAAAAATTGGATATCAGAGATTTTTTATGAGGTTTTAAAACCAAAAAATCCTCCCTAGCTGAGCAGAAGGAAGGGAAGGAAAACATTGAAAAAGTGAAGACACACAGTGTCTAATTTGAAAGTTTAGAGAAAAAAATGTAATTTAGGTAGATTAAATTTAGAAGATAATTCTGAAAAGGTAGTGAAAATGCTGTCTTTAGATAGGTCCCTAAAACTTTAATACCTTTTTGCTGCCATATTGAAAAAGATGTGTTCAAAGAAGAAGGGGGAAAAAGGTGATTGTTCACTATAGGCATCAGGGATGACGGTGATGTAAACTTAAAATGGCGCCTGAATTGGTACCAGATCTTCAAAGTGGGAAGTACTATGGGGTTCTTAGTAAAGTTTGAGAGACTAGTAGATAATGAAGATGCTAAGCAGAAGGTGAAGATGAGAGAAATAAGTGAGTTTCTAGCCTACACCAAAGAAGTTGAGGGGATTGTAACCACCAAGTTAATTTCTGAATATGAGCTGACCAATAATAATCAAAAAAATCTGGTAAGTTAAGGCCACCATCTGATTTAAATTTGTGCAGTAATGATTTTTTTTAATTTTGGGAGATTTACAACTCCAAAAGAAAGAGGTAATAATTTGATCAAGAGATTTAAAACATTTCTTGGGTAAAAAAGAAGGAATACATTGGAACAAAAATAGAAATCTGGGCAAGACATTCATTTTCACTACATTGATTCTCCCAATCAATGACAAAGGGAGAGAATTCCACCTTTGGAAATCCACCTTAACTTGATTAAACAGGGCGGTAAAAGTTTTAGAGTAAAGCGATTGTAAGGTGCGCGTAACATTAATCCCCAAATACTTAAAACCTGAGGGACTACATTTAAAAGGAATGTTAGAGTGTGTAAGCATTAATGCTGATGAATTTACAGGATAACATTCACTCTCAGATAGATTCATTTTATAACCTGAGAAAGAACTTAATTTTTCTATCAGGGATAAGATTGGTGGAATGCTTATCAGGGGATCTGTAACATAAAAGGAGATCATCTGCATAAAGGGAAAGCTTCAGTTCTGCACCTGACCTAAAAACACCACTAAATTCAGGGAGGGATCTTAAAGCAAGAGAAAGTGGCTCTATAGCTAGAGCAAAAAGTAAAGGGGAAAGAGGGCAGCCCTGCCTTGTACCACGAGATAATGTGAAATAATTTGATCTTATATTATTAGTAATAATACTGGCCTGAGGGGAGGTGTATAAAAGTCTAATCCAGGAGGTAAACTTGTCTCCAAAACAAACTTTTGTCATAATTCAAACAGATAGTGCCATTCTACCCGATTGAACGCTTTCTCTGCGTCGATCGAGATAACATCTTCTGGGGTAGTAGGGGAATGTTCTGAATATATTACATTTAACAGGGTTCTAACATTAAAAAAGAGATGACGTCCTTTGATGAAACCGTTCTGTTCCTCTGAAATGATTGTTGGAAGAACGCTTTCCAGAAGGAGTGCCAATAGCTTAGACAAAATCCTAAAATCAACATATAGCAGTGATAAAGGTCTATAGATGAACAAGAAGTGGGATCTTTATCTTTCTTCAAAAGAGGGGATATCGATGCCTGAGTTAGGGTTTGAGGTAGCGTGCCCTGTTCTAGGGATTCATTATATACAGATCTGAGAAGAGGGGCTAATTTGTCTCTAAATTTCTTTAAAAATTCTACACGAAATCCATCAAGCCCCGGTGTTTTATTATTCTGCATGGTTCTAATAGAAACTTTGATTTCTTCCAAATCTAAAGGAGCATCAGTATGATCGGCAACAGAGGAGTCAATTGTTGGTATATTGATATGTTGGGAAAAAGAGGCCTTTTCTGCTGAATCTGATGGTGATGATTCAGACTTATAAAGGGAAAAATAAAAACATTCAAAAACTTTATTGATCAGTGATAAATCAGAAACAAGTTTTCCAGAGGAATCTTTGATTTCAGGTAGTTTTTGAGAAGCCGATTTACTTCTCAACTGATGGGCCAAAAGCCTACTTGGCTTATTACCATGTTAATAATAGGTTGCACGGGAACAAACTAAAAGTTGTTCAGCATCAGTTGTTGTAAGGAGATCCAGCTCAACCTGAAGGTTGTGGCGCTGTTTCAGTAAAGTCTGGGATGGATTGATTGCATTTTGCCTGTCAATATCTTTAATTTCCATTAACAATTCAGTAAGCCTGGATTGTCAGCATTTGTTCCAATATGCTGAAAATGAAATAATTTGGCCACGTAAATATGCTTTAAGCATATTCCCACAATAAAGAATAGGAGACAGAGCTATTTTTGTTGTTGGTTATAAAATCATCTATTGAGGATCTAATAAAGGTAACAGATGAGTCATCAGACAGCAACAGGGTATTAAACCTCCAGGTTGAGGTAAAATGAGGTAAGTTTGAGAATTTTATATCTAAGGTTAGGGGGGCATGATCAGAAATAGCGATTGAGTGATATTCTGAGGTGGTTACTTTGGGGATTAGAGATCCATCAATAAAAAATTAATCAATGCGTGAATAGGATTGATGCACCTTAGAGAAAAAGGAGTATGCTCTAGTTTGAGGATTGAAAAATCTCCAGGGATCTGTGAAATTATTTTGGCGCATAAAATCAGAAACTGTTTTAGACATAACAGATTGAGTAAGTATATGTGGATTGGAGCGATCTAATGAAGGATTCATTACGCAGTTCAAGTCTCCTGCTAGAATTAAAAGGTGAGTATCTAGGAAGGGAAGGTTAGCAAAAAGCCTCTTCATAAAGTCTGGATTATCAAAATTTGGGGCATAAATATTTACTAGTAAAACAGGGTTACAATATAAATGACCTGCAACTATTAAGTATCTACCATTCTTGTCAGATATAACCTTAGAAGTGGTAAAATTAATCCTTTTTTAAGTAAAATAGCAGCTCCCCTGGATTTTCAGTCAAAAGTGGATTGGAGGATGTCACCAACCCTTGGTTTCTTAAGTCGAAGTCTATCTTTGTCCCTCAGATGTGTTTCCTGTAGGAAAATTACATCAGTGTGTAAATGCTTTTTTGTGTGAGAAAGAATTTTTGATCATTTTATTGGACTGTTCAATCCCCTCACATTCCATGACAAAAATCTAATTGAAGAGCTAATATCTGAGTTACTACAAGTTGTGTCAGTCATTCAAAGATATATTTTTTTGAAAAAGAAAAGACAGTGAAGGGAGATAAACCCCCTCTCCTCCCCCAACCCCACAAGAAAAAAAAAGTGAAAAAAAGAGGGTAGAATAAAAATAGAAATACAGAGACAAGAAAGAACAACCCACCCAAACCCACCCCCCTCCTGCACATCAGGTGTTCCCATCCCCAAACGATGGAAACAGCAGTGCAGACTCCAACAGGAGCCATCTTCAAAGCTATAGTTTCGACTTAGTAGCTTATACACAACTGTTAGAACCCTGAAAAGTTTTAAACTCTTAAAATTAAATGGAAGGCACTAGAAATAGAGTCACACATAAAGGTCATAAAAGTAATAAAGAGAATAATAATTAAAGTAAAAGAAACTGGACTTTCATATGCCAAGCATAGCTAAAATAACAGAAAAAGAACACAATATGTACTGTCCAGTTATGGCCACTCTTGTCGGCCAAAAATAATAGGTAATAAAATGGCGAATACTGTAAATAAAACATAAAACTTTTGCATTTCTAAAGGAGATTCAACCATAAAAGTGTTATTCTGAATATTTTCAAAACAACAAACAAAATTAAAAATTGATTAGATTAGATTAGATTAGATTAGATAGGAACTTTATTAATCCTTTGGGAGGGTTCCCTCAGGAAATTCAGATTCCAGCAGCAAGTAACACCGTAGTACAAAAAAAGATGTGCAGAATAGATAAGAGTAGAAAGAAGATAAAAACACAGGTTCTATACAGCAAAATACAAAATAAATACAAACAATAGCAATAATAATTATAATCAAAATACTGGCAATAATAATAATAATAATAGTGACAAAATTAGTGATAACAATAATAATAATAATAATAATAATAATAATATCAACAAAAATAATAATAATAACAATAATAGTATTGATAGTTATAATAATAAAAATAGTTATAGCAGCATCAATGGGGATCATGACAACAGCAGTTAAAGTGACATTAGGAAATAAGATACAGCAATAAACTCAGGGTTGTTATTGCAGGGTTGTCATTGCAGTCAGTTGGGATTATTGTGGTCCATACAGATCTATTTTACTCCTCCCCTGTCCTCCCACCCCGCCTCCTACCCTCTCCAAGTGCAGAAGTGTACAGTTTGATGGCGCGAGGGACAAAGGAGTTTTTGAGTCTGTTTGTGCTGCATCTGGGGAGCAGCAGCCTGGCACTGAACAGGCTTCTTTGTTTGCTGAGGACAGTGTGCAGAGGGTGGCTGTTGTTGTCCAGAATGGCCAGCAGTTTGTCCATAGTCGTCCTCTCTGCCACCGTCACCAGGCTGTCCAGCTTCATACCGACCACGGAGCCGGCCCGTGTGATCAGCTTGTCTAGTCTGGAGGAGTCCCTCTTTGTTGTGCTTCCACCCCAGCACACCACAGA
Source organism: Halichoeres trimaculatus (assembly GCF_033239565.1). NCBI lineage: Eukaryota > Metazoa > Chordata > Actinopteri > Labriformes > Labridae > Halichoeres > Halichoeres trimaculatus. The sequence continues at coordinate 409,488 of NW_027437200.1, forward strand.
GTAGAAAAGGACACTGGCGACCACAGACTGGTAGAACATCCACAGGAGTTTTCTGCAGATGTTAAAGGAACGCAGCCTCCTCAGAAAGTACATCCTGCTTTGTCCTTTCCGGTACAGCTGGTCTGTGTTGTAAGCCCAGTCCATCTTGTCATCCAGCCACACCCCGAGGTACTTGTAGGTGTCAACCATCTCCACATCTGCACCCTCAATGGCCAGTGTTTGAGAGGGTGGTCTTGACTTTCCAAAGTCAATGACCATCTCCTTGGTTTTACCGATGTTGAGTTGCAGGTGGTTTGTTCGGCACCATATTACAAAGTCCCTCACCAGACTTCGGTACTCCTCCTCATGGTCACCTCTGATGCATCCCACGATGGCTGTATCATCGGCGAACCTCTGGACGTGGCAGGATTCGGAGTTGTAGTCGAAGTCTGAGGTGTAGAGGGTGAACAGGAGAGGGGCCAACACAGTACCCTGAGGCGCCCCTGTGCTGCTGTACAAGATGTCTGACATGATGTCCTTCATCCGTACATACTGTGGTCTGTCAGAGAGGAAACTGGAGATCCAGGACACCAGAAGTGAATCCACTTGCATGCTCGTCAGTTTGTTCTGTAGGATGGCAGGCTGGATGGTGTTGAAGGCACTTGAAAAATCCAGAAACAGAATCCTGACTGTGCTACCCCCCTTATCCAGATGCAAGTGGGTCCGGTGTCGAAGATATAGAATGGCATCTTCCACACCAACACCTGACCTGTAGGCGAACTGTAAGGGGTCCTGGGCATGCTGCACCTGAGGCCTGAGGTGTCTGAGAAGGAGCCTCTCCAGAGTCTTCATCAGGTGGGACGTGAGTGCTACTGGTTGGAAATCATTCAGCTCGCTGGGTCGATTCTTTTTTGGAATTGGGACGATGCAGAATGTTTTCCAGATGGTGGGCACTCTCCCTTGTTGTGGACTGAGGTTGAAGACATGCTGTAGTGGCTCCCCCAGCTCAGCAGCACAGTTCTTAAGTAGCCTGGGACTCACGTTATCTGGGCCGGGTGCTTTCCTGGGGGACATCTTCCTCAGTTCTCCTCTGACCTGGTCAGCAGTAATGCAGAGGGGGGATGTGATGGTTGGGGGGGAGCAGAGGGGGTGCCGGGCTGTCTGGAGAGGGACAGGTAGGAGGTGGGAGATCAGCAGTGATGAGGGGGAGGGGGGATCACATGATGGTGGAGGGAGGGAGGATGCCATGATGGTGCCCTGAGTGGGGGGAGGGGGGAGGTCAAACCTGTTGAAGAAGGTGTTAAACTCGTTTGCCTTTTCCACTGTCCCCCCCCTCTGTGGTCTTCCTGGCGTTGTGTCCCGTGATGGTTTTCACTCCATCCCAGATGTCCCTCATGTTGTTTTCCTCTAGCTTGTGCTCCACTTTCCTCCTGTAGCTGTCCTTTGCCTCCTTTAAGCACAGTTTCAGCTCACGCTGTACTGTCTTAATGGCCTCCTTGTTTCCACTCCTGAAGGCAGCTTTCTTCTTGTTGAGGACTGTTTTTACTTCATGTGTAACCCATGGCTTGTTGTTAGGATAGCAGCGAACAGTCCTGGTGGGGGGCGACTACATCAGTGCAGAAGTTGAGATAGTCTGTCAGGCAGTGTGTCAGCCCCTCGATGTCTTCACCATGTGAGCTCTGCAGTACACTCCAGTCAGTGGTCTCGAAGCAGTCTCTGAGGGCATCCCCAGCTTCAGGAGTCCATCTCCTGAAGGAGCGAGTTGTGACACTCTGCCTCTTCACTAGGGGGTAGTACTGTGGCTGCAGGTAGATCAGATTGTGGTCTGACTTACCAAGTGGGGGGAGGGAAATGGCCCTGTATGCATCCCTTACATTAGCATACAGGAGGTCAATTGTCCCGTTTTTCCTTGTGGGACAGTTCACAAACTGGAAAAAAGCAGCATGAGTAGATTCCAGGGTGGCATGGTTAAAATCCCCTGAAATGAGGAAAAAAGCCTCAGGGTGTTGTGTCTACAGCCTTGCTGTGACTGTGTGGATCTTCTCACACGCTGTGGCTGCATGGGCACTCGGAGGAATGTAAACACACACAGCGATCGTGACTGGACTCTCTCGGTAGATAGTATGGCCGGAGGCTAACAGCTAGCAGCTCTAGGTCCCTGCAGCATAATGCCATCTTCACTGAGACATGTCCTGGGTTGCACCATCGGTTATTCACGTACATGATGAGTCCCCCACCTTTGCTTTTCCCACAGGCTTCGGTGTCTCTGTCCGCCCTCACTGCGGTGAATCCTGGCAGGTCCACGTTAGCGTCTGGGATGCTAGGAGTTAGCCACGTCTCTGTGAATATTAGCAGGCTGCTCTCTCGGTAGATCCGCTGGTTGTTCAGTGCTGTTAGCTCCTCGATCTTGTTCGGCAGTGCGTTCACATTCCCCATAGTGACGGAGGGAATCGATGGCTTAAAACGCCTCCGGTTGTCCGCCAACCTAGCCTTTAGCTTAGCGCCGGCCTTGCAGCCCTGATATCTCCTCCACAGCTACGCTGGTATGGGGTGCCTCACTCCAGCGTGTGCCTTTGTTTTAAGGGCCAACAGCTCTTCTCTTGAATAAACAAGAGAACGAGTCTTCTGTTCCTCCCCAAAGTCTGTCATATCCATTGGATATATAATAAAACACTGTACTCCTGCCCGTAGCTGGCAGAAATAGTAAAAAAAGAGGGAAAAAGAAGGTCGAACAACTCGGTGTTACGGAGCAGCTGGAGAGTGCTGCCGTCACTCACAGCGCACAGCGATGAGATACCGATGAGATAGATGAAATTATGATAATGGAAATTATAAGGGCGAGGACCCTAAGCAGGTGTTTTCATATAACTGGTAACAGAAATAGGCTACCTGATGTCCTGGGTACAAAATCAGAACCTCTGGGTGCAATTCCCAAGTTATGGAAACACTGACATAAAATCAGTGCTGATGAGTGATCATCTGTACATCGAGTTACTTGGTAATTGTCTTAGTATATATTTTGGCCTCCTCTAGTGATGTGAAGTCTCGCTGTTCGCCTTTGTAAGTAATGCCCATCCGCGCTGGGTAAAGAAGTCCAAACCAGACCCCCTCTATGTCGCGTAGCAAACGGCGCACCTCACTGAAAGCAGCACGAGCCCGTGCCGTTTTAGGTGTATGGTCAGGATAGACGGAGATAGTTATGTTTTGTACCTTGATTCGTTGTAGTTCTCTTGCCTTTTTGAGAATGTTGGTACAATCAGTGTAATAATGAAGCTTTGCAATTATGGCACGGGGTCAATCACCTTTTTTGGGTTTGGGGACGAGAGCCCGGTGGGCTCTGTCCACAAGCGGCTCCTCCTCAAGATCCAACGCCTCCTTCAGCAGTCCCGACACAGAAGTGGGGGATGTCATGTTGTCCTCCGGTACTCCAATGATCCAAATATTCTGGCGACGGGATCTAGATTCCCAATCTTCACACCTATTTTCTAGTCCCACCATCTCTTTCGTCAAATCTCCCACTTTAGCTTGAAGGGTGACAACATCATCGGTGCAAGTGGACAGGGTGTGTTCGATTTCTGCAACAGTACCTTTCAATTCTGTGAAATCTTGCTGTACGTTAGTTATTTGCGAGGATAACTCTCCTTTCAAGGCTTGCAGCTCAGACTTAATCGAAGATAAGTGTTCACCCAAAGCTGTCTGAAGCTCCATTTTAAAAATAGGAGTGACATTGTCTCGAGGAGCGACAATGAGCTCCGCTTTGAGTGCGGCGACATCGATGGCGGGATTCCGCCGGGGAAGGGGGTCCAGGCTGTGCCGGGGAGGTGTCATGAGAAGTAGGCCGCAGGTGCATTTGAATGGTGTTTCCTCCTTTATTAACTTTGGGGGGCATTTTTATGGCCAAAAATCAAAGCGGTTGTTTCCAAAAACCCTATTCAGAGTCTCTGAGGCTGAAAATACAAAAGAAATAGTGACAGGAAATGTTAGAAAAATTAACTCTTCAGGAGCTCCAGGTAACGCGACTTACTCCATGTGGCGCTAAACCGAAAGTTTTATTATTATTTTTGTCACCCTGCTCCACTCAGACTCCACCAGAATCCCTCACAGTCTCCACGGTGCAGACTCTGGCTCCACAACTGCAGCCAATGGCTGCGCCTGTGACGGGGTAACTTTGGCTTTGAACCTTACAATGGTAAATGTTGGAACCACGCTGTCCACTCTGTATACAGTCAATGTTTGTGACGCATTGCTTTGGAGCTAGAATAGTATACTTTTGAAATTGTCTACACACACACACACACACTACCCCACACACCTACACATACACTCACACACACACACACACACACACACACACACACACACACACACACACACACACACACACACACACACACACACACACACACACACACACACACACACACACACACACACACACACACACACTTCCTTTCCTCTCAATTACCTTTTTCTCTTTCTGTCAGTCCCCCTCTTCCTCTCTCTCTTTCCATCTCTTTTCTCCCTACCTCTCTCTCCCTCACACACACACACACACACACACACACACACACACACACACACACACACACACACACACACACACACACACACACACACACACACACACACACAGGTTCTTTAACAAGTTCTCATGTACTTATTGGGGGTTAGGGCTTTGCAACGAGCCACTCTCCCACATGTCTCATAACACGTAGGTGTATGTTTGTGATTTACTGTTTTGGGGCAAGAATAGTAAAGAATCGCAAGTGTGCACGAAATGTGTGTGATGAAAGCCTGGTTGCTGGCCGCCACATGAGTCCCTCTCACGATTTCTGTGGAAATTATCTGGATTGTACAATGCCTCTGTGAGTTTCTGCTGGCTCGATGGGGCGGTGTGTTTGGCTGTTAGCTCTGTACTTACCTCAGGATGATGTCCTGCTAGGTGGGCAGTGAGGTTTGTCATGTTTACGCAGTTTGTGACGGGTGGATGATCACAGAGTTTACGAAGAGCTTTTGACATGTCCAGTTCTGTTTTTCCCCTTCAAAGGGACAAAATTCCCAATGTGCCCACACTTTAAAATTCGATTTAAAATTTGGTAGTGTAGCTATCCCTGTGCTTTTCTTTACTTTTCGGCCATTCTAGGCTTTCAGCTGAAGGTTATTTTTTCTCCGCGAATGAATGTGACATGACAATCTTCTCTTCTTTTGTTCATTTGATTCGTCATGCGCTACAATTTTGTAATGTCCTAGATTTCCAATTCTTTATTTGGGGACCTTAAACACGTATGAGATTAAAATGCGATGAATTAGATTAATTTAAGCAAATCCTGTAATTTATAAGATTATTATTTTTAACTGCCTGACAGCGCTAGTTTTAATACATCAACACAACAGTATATATAAACATTTATGAACCTGAGTCCTCATCAGTCTTCTCACATTTACTTTTTGTTTAATCTATTTAATGTTTTACTTGCTATATCATCAAACAAGATAATTAGTGCATCTGTTATTTAAAATAAGACAGTTTTAAACCAAAACAAAAACCTGATATGATCTAAAATCTGGATTTGACACAAGATGGTCCAAACTGCTCTGAACAGCATCACAGTTGAGGTCCATGGCAGGGGAAGGTCAACACCCAGACAGCAGCCTTCCTTCACTTGGTTGGTGTTAATAACTGGCTTCAAATCTCCTCCACAGACGTATCCCACCCAGCAGCAGGAAATGGCCAAGCTAAATCGGAAGTTCAGCCTGACTGAGAGGTGAGCTACTTCCCCCTTACGTCATGGTCCATTTCTTTGATTTTCTCATTGTTGGTATTTGAGAAACCCAGACCCTCTTTCTCTGGTTTGGTCTTATTGTGAGGGAATTCTCTGGAGATTTTAGGGAGGGTCAGGTTAATGAGCGCTCACGGTCAGAACTACCTCTTGGTCCTGCTGGCTGTGATTTGACTGTTATGAGCTCTAATACCCCCTTTCCACCAGTGCTTGCTCAGTGCTAGTGCTTAGTTGGTTCTAATCACTTTCTTTTTCCTAAGAACCGGTTCGGTTTTCCATCAGCAAGTAGCCAAATTGAAGCCCTGTTATTACATCACCTTAAAATGTCAGAATGTCACTGTATATGTAGCCTTTCTGGTGGCCTGGAACCAGCACCAGTTCAGTTGAAAAGGGGTTAAGTGCGCAGGGTAGTCATCAATGCTTAAAGGCTGTAATGCTGTGTGGTTGGAAGGTGATTCCAGAACGTCAGGAGACAGAGGGGGTCAAAAAAGAACTTGCTTAGTTTGACCTCTGCCCCTACTTTCTCTTTATAAAGAAGTGTAACTTCTATCTCACAGGGATTACTCCAGACCAGACCCCAGACCTCCAGAGAGCACTGATCCATATCACCAGCCCCATCAGTGGGCTCAGTGGAGCTCCAGGCCGATGGAGAAGGATCAGAACAGATATTCACCGATGGTCCCTCTCTCACTCCAAGGACGAGCCATGTCCGAAAACGACCTCAGGTTTGACAGCAGCCACCGCTGGTCGCCGTCCATTTCTATGTCTACGAGCCAGTCACTGAACGAGGTGGAAGAAGGAGCTCGTGGCGTCAGGAGCAGGGGAACTAACCCTGCTCAGTCAAACAGGAAGAAGACTCCGCCTCCCCCGAGACCCCCGCCACCGAAGTGGGAGCAGTTCCACCGCAGACGAGTGTCTCACCACACACTTTTCTCTTCGTCTTCCTCCTCCTCTTCTCCTCCAAACTTTATCCACTCTTCTTGCTTCATCCCTCCATCAGAAACGTCCAGACAGCGCTCCTACAGTCTCCCTCCTGAGAGGCAGGGGGCGACAGAGAGCTGCCCGCGCTGCAGCTGCAACCAAAACCAACAGTTTTCCCACGCAGCCCCCTCCATTGTGAACAGCCCTCAAACCTGGGAACACGCCTTCCCCCGTGCACCGTCCAATCAGAGTCAGGAATTGCATGAGCAGCCCTCCGCTGTAGCTCCACCCAGTCCCATGTTCTCAAGGCGGGCTTTCAGACCAGTGGCTCCACATAAGAGGGAGCACGACCAGAGAGGCATGTACGGGGGACAGGTAGAGAGAGAGGAGGCTCTACTAACCCTACCTCTTCCTCCTCCTGGTGACATCAGTCACAGCCAGGACCAGGAAAGACTCCAGTCTTACAAACAACAGACCACCATCAGACCTGGAGCTGAGTGGGTGAGGACCCTGTCCCCCAGAGTCCACAATGACTTAAGCCTTCCACCTGTTATAGAAAACGGAAGGGAAGGGGCCGTTCAACCTCCAGAGTCCTACTTTGCCATCGACTTCCAGCAGCAACAGCAGCTTTTCATTACCACAAACCACCAGAAAATCCCTGAACCAGGAACAGAACCAGAGACCACCCCCAGCCCAAGTCCAGCACACAGCCTGGATGCAAAACTCAATATCCCCCTGGAAACAGACATCGATGACTTTCAGGAGGACGAGGAGCTTCCTGTGCAAGACGTGCCCATCACCAGCGAACTCCCGTGCTTTGCGCTGCCTGTCAAGGTCTTGGAGACAGATATTGACACCCTGCAAGTCTCTGAGAGCTTGCTGTCAGGGAGGACAAGGGTGGAGAGCAGCTCTGTGGAGGAGGAGTTTGAGACTGGGGAGAGCAGCAGAGAGAGGCTGAGTCTGGAGGAGCTTTTCCCCTACAGCAGTGAGGGGGAGTTGGGTACAGAGAGCTGGAGAGGGGCATACCAGAGCATGGAGCACAATACGGACAGCCTGGACAGGTAAAGAGAGTGGGACCTCTGACTTCCTGTTTCCTTTATCTGACATCAAAAAGTTTAATTCTTCCTCTTTTCTACTCTCTAATCACTGCATGTGCTGAGTCACTCTGCCTCTGGGTTTATCTCTCTGTCTCTGTGTCAGGAGGTCTGGAGCAAGCTCCAGCTGTTCCTCTTATTACAGCACGTCTGCAGCCAAAGCTCAGCTGCTGTCACAGATGAAGGATTGCATGGATAACAGAAAGAGGGATGAGGACGACCAGCTGACATACAAGGTACCATGTTGCTGACCTCTCATTTATGACTCCTTTTTTTAGTCCATGGATGTTTGTGTTTTAGTCCATGATTTGGTGTGTGTGTGTGTGTGTGTGTGTGTGTGTGTGTGTGTGTGTGTGTGTGTGTGTGTGTGTGTGTTTTTGTGTGTGTATGTGTATGTGTGTGTGTGTGTGTGTGTGTGTGTGTGTGTGTGTGTGTATGTGTGTGTGTGTGTGTGTGTGTGTGTGTGTGTGTGTGTGTGTGTGTGTGTGTATGTGTGTGTGTGTGTGTGTGTGTGTGTGTGTGTGTGTGTGTGTTTATGTGTGTGTGTGTGTTCACAGAAACAGCTGATGGAGAGCCTCCGTAAGAAGCTGGGTGTGCTGAGAGAGGCTCAGAGAGGGCTCCAGGAGGACATCAGAGCGAATGTTCAGCTGGGACAGGAGGTGGGGACAGATGCATTCATCCCTTACAGTTTGTGGTCTGTGCTTTGAGTAACCCTTCCATAAACCTCTGGGTGCTAAGGTGGAGAGCATGGTGGTTGCTGTGTGCAAACCCAACGAGGTGGACAAGTTCCGCATGTTCATAGGAGACCTGGACAAGGTGGTGAGTCTGCTGCTGTCTCTGTCGGGGAGGCTGCTGAGGGTGGAGACCACGCTGGACACGCTGGACACTGAGACGGAGCACCACGAGAGGGTGAGGGGAGGGCCAAGACAGAGACTCAGAGATGGGTTTGAACTTTTGCATGAATGTCTGGAATCCTCTTGTTTCCTGTTTCACAGCTCTCCCTGCTGGAGAAGAAGCGTCAGCTCATGAGGCAGCTGTCAGAGGCCCAGGACTTGAAGGACCATGTGGACCGCAGAGAGCAGGCTGTCAGCCGGGTGTTGGCCTGCTGCCTGTCCCCCGAGCAGCACAGAGACTACAGGTAACAGAACACACCTCAATAAGAAGTCACAAAGGGGTTATTAACCCTTAAATTTCCATTTTTTTGTAAGGTAAACAATTTGCTTGGTACAAATATATAGATCTATTTCATCCCTGCTGACCACCAGAGGGCGGTGCTGAAAGAAATATTATTCTTTTCTGTTTTTAAAGCAGTTTTTGTCAAGAACATTTTTCTCCTCTTTTTACCTTAAAGGCTCGTCATTTAAGAATCTGGCACTCCAAATTTTTTTTTAAAAAAATCCGTCAAATTAGTTTCATTATTAATTTTGTGTTTGTCTTAGCCTGAAATTGCCTGAAAAAAAATCCCCAGCCCATCAACATTTACTATACGGAAAATAACTTGTTTTGTGTATTTATTTTTTTTATAAAAATATAAACAGTGACATCATGTAATCCAATGGACTTTTAAAAAGTCTAAATGATAAAAACAAAACAAAAAAAATTATGGCTGTTTTTTATTGGGACTGAAGTTAATTGAACGAATTGAGAAAAAAAAAAGAAAGAAAGAAGGAAAAAATGTAATCTGCTGTGTTTGATCTGTTGCTGTGTATGGTAAAAGACATTTTTCTCTAATGTTTACCTCAAATGGCTTATATTAAAGCAACCTATGAGGGTAAATAAAGGGACGGCCCTGAGTCTGTTTCTGTCTCTGCAGCCACTTTGTGAAGATGAAGGCTGCCCTGCTGGTGGAGCAGAGGCAACTGGAGGACAAGATCCGGCTGGGAGAGGAGCAGCTGCGTGGGCTGAGAGAGAGTCTGGGTCTAGGAATGAGGATTGGTATGGGGATGTCGATGGGATACGGACATTACTGAAGGAAAACACTGTGATGAAAAAGCAGAGTCAAGAAGGAAGAGTCTGACGTTTGGGGATAGGTGCTTTTTCCATTCAGCAGCTCTGAAACTCACATTTAGACATCTGATGGAGCCTTTAAGCCAAGCTAAGCTGAGGTAAGCTAAGCTAGGCTAAATTTGAAAGCAGAGCCTGTGCCTAAGTGCCTCCTTTCTGCATTGCTTGTTACAGCCAGCAGGGGGCGACCTCTTTGGATCTAAACTGGGCTGACTTTTCACAGAATTTCCATTTATAATCTCTTCAAAGCACCATGAAATGCTGTAGTTGTGTCCTAATTTCGAATGAAAAAAATGAGAAAGAAGGAGCATTTTTTGGCTGTAACGGCTAAACTGAGACCTGATTGCTCTTGTCAGCTTTTGGTTGTTGTTCACTTCACTTCATTCACACCCTTTCTTGCAAAATGCATGATACATTCTGCCTTCTAGATAGAGAAACAGACCAAAAAAACGGTTACAAACTCTGTTGCCTGTTAAAGGTCGACCCCACAGTGGCTGTATTGACGTCTTAAAGACTGTGCCAAAGCTTCATCCTTAGCCCTGCAAGCTGCTCCTGTAAGGATCAGGAGAAGATGCAGAAATCCAAAGACCAAAAACCAGCAGTGAGAACCTGATTTCTGGAGCCAAAGACTGATATAGGAGGCAGAAATCCAAGTGCCACCATCACAGCTGTGTGACAACGTTATCCCCATATCATCTCATTGTCTGCATCACAAAACTCAACCTGAATGCTGTGCAAGGACTGTGCTCTCTGCTGCACCATGTGCCCATCACACGTACTGCAACAACGCTAACCAGCATCACACTACGTCACCGAAGATCTCCTGATAAATGTGTCTGCTTTCTGTGTGTTTTCTGTGTGTGTGAAACCTCGGGGTTCAGAGAATCTGAGCAGACCTTTTCTGGTGCTTCTGTTCAACTACCCTGAAGTTAATTCCTGAACCTTTGTGCTGGGTGACCTCTACATCTGGCTACACCTAGTATTCTGTATTATGGAGCATTATCACATTTTGTATTGCTTTACTGTTTCTCTGAGGAGTCTGAGACTCCAGCAGCTCGTTTTACTGTCACATGTGTGTTCATACTGTATGAGATGTGTATATATGGACTGTAAGCTTTGACTGGATGTAAAAATTGGTTGTTAGAGATGGATGAGGAGGGTTGGAAGAGAGAAGTTTACTGTATATTTGGATGATGATTAAACCCAGAGCTTTGTCAAACATGAGGTTATATTTGGTGAATGTTTACCTTCTTTTTGAGACCTTAACTCTTTTTTAGGGTCTTTAAGTTGAAACTGAGGTTTATTGTCTTTTTTTTCCCAATACTTTGACATATCTGGATTTTAAAGAGCCAAATCAACCTGCTTTACTCTTCTTTACTGAGAAACAGGGTGGATTCTGTCAGAGAGGGGATATAAAAAAAAAAAAAAACTGACATGTTTCCTTAAATTGAAATCATCAGATTTCCTTGCTGAATTTTTTCCTAAGTGACATTTTTATCCTTGTTTCTTTGCGTTCCCTTTGATTCCTGCTGTTTAATACCGAAAGCCTTGAAGTGGTCTATATAGTCCTGTTCTGTATCTGATCTATACATATTGTGTGTACTTTTGAACCATAACAGCAGGTTTTTTTTCTTCTTTTTTTTTAACTGACTGGAAAAGAGAAGGAACATGTTGCATGTTGGTTTTGTATGAGGGTATATTTCTTCAGTTCTTGGTTCTCCTTTGTAAGTTTCATATGCAACAGGACCTTTCTAATAAGTTGTATTGCAATATTGCAATATGAGTGCAAAAATGCTCCTGTGAGTAAGATGTACAATAGATAATAATAATGATAAAAATAAAAAATATAATAATAATAATAATGATAATAATAATAATAATAATAATAATAATAATAATAATAATAATAATAATAATAGTATTTTAAACTAGCTCTGCCTCTCCTGTTGTTATTGATTTCCTCCTGGGTGTGTATTGGGGGCATTGGGATGCTCTCCTCTGGGGGGAAACAGGGGGGTAAATAGTGTAACGGGGCCAAAAAGATCAGAAACCTGACAGGTTAAATCAACATCAGTGACTGAGGTGGTAATGATCTGAGAAAGCTCTAACATGCTTAAGGCACATGTGAATCTTAAATCTGATCTGACCTTAAATCTCTTTAAAAGTAACAAATGGGTTTTCCGCTCTGTAAACACAAGAATTTACCCAAGACGGTACAGCAGCAGACCTCAACTGAGCTGACTGTCCCGGAGGCTCCATTCCTCCACTGTCAGAAGGAAATGACATCAGTACATGAAGTAAAGACTTCAAATTACAAGTTTCCGTCAGAGAGGGGTTGGGTAGCCACTTCCTGTATTTCTGTGTTTTGAGTTACATTGAAAAAAGGAAAAGTATAAAAGTCATGCCATCAATAACAACATGATCTCAACCATTTCAATTGTTTCAATAGAGTCATGATATACAGCAGTAAATAGATTCAGTGAGGTCTACTTTTACTAGTACAAAGTTGAATGTAGGGATGGGTATGGAGAACTGTTTCCTGTTAAGACCTAATTAGAAATAGTTAAGTCCATTAGCATCTTTAGCCTTAATGCTAGATGACTTCAAAGTCCATTATTTACACTGGGCTGGGGTAGCAAGACCTTAGCTTAGCAGCTGATAACAGTTTCCCAAGAAAACTGATTCAGGATTTTCAGCTTGAAGTTTGACTGAAGCGCTGAACACACAAAGAAATATACGTTACTCTCTCACAGCAGATTCCTATTCAATACATTCAGCATGTTAAACATCTCCTAATGGACTAAAAACCATAAGAAAAAACACAGTGCTAGATGATGCTAACATATATGTGAAATTGATAGAGATCAAGATATACAGGGTGGGCCAGAAGGATTTACCTATCGCACTATCCAAAAATGGCCGCAGACAAACATAACAAACATTGAACACAGTTTCTGTACTTAATTCTCAGTCACCAAAAAGATTAACATCTCAATATGACCACCCTTTGCCTTTATCATAGCCTAGAGACGACGTGGCACTGCCTGGCATGAACGCCGCACTGTCTCTGCATCAAGTTTTGACCATGACTTCATCAGAGCTGTCTTCAAAGCGGTGACACTGCTATGAGATACTCTTGAGACCTCTCTCTCCAGCATAGACCAGATCGCAAAGTCCATTGGATTGATGTCCGGACTTGACTGAGGCCACATGTTATTGTCCCAGAAGCCAGGAAAGCGCTGCTTGCACCAGACCTGTGTGACATTGGATGTGTGAGCTGGTGCACCATCCTGTGTGAAGACATACTGGTTTCTGGTGCATTGGCACTCCAAGGAAACACTTTTTCTTCAAACAGTTGAAGGTACACCCGGCTGTTCACTGTACACCCTCCTGAATGAAGACCAAAGGAGACTCTGAGCCATCAGATGCCACAGCAGCCCACACCATGACTCCAGCTGGCTTCTGACCATGAAAATGAGTTCTTCAGCCTTCAGGTAGGTGCTGTGCACTATGTGCATAAACCCTGTCATTCTGGGAATTGACCACTGCCCGAACGGTGAAGATCCCCTTACAAAAAAGAAGTTTATTAAAGTATGCTATTAGTATACTTATTTTCAAGACAGTACACTTTCAGTTTACTTTCGATGTACTTATCCCAGGTATACTTAACAAAGTAATGCGTAAGCATACTTAGATTATACTTAAAAGTATATTAAAAAGTCTAAGTATACCTTAGCCTATAGTTAAAAGTATAAAGAAAGTCTAAGTATACTTGGCTTTAACTGAGAAGTATAAGGAAAAGTCTGTGTATTTGGCATATATTTAACCTTTTGATCAAGACATACAAAGGAAAAGAAACAATAAATAAAAACTCAAATATAAGTATGATGTTAAGTTCACTTAAGAAGAACTTCAGAGTATACTTACAGTTTAAAAACTATTAAACTAGCAGCGTATTGATTTTTTTTTTACTATATTGAGACTTGAAGTATACTTAAGAGTGCACTTTCACAGACTACAAAGTGGTTTGGAAGTTTATACGTTATATACTTGCAGAATACTTGTAGTATTGTTGCAGTACCAAATAAAACTTAAATATGACCTAGCTGTGTACTCAAAGTTTACTACTCTTGACTTGACAACATTCTTTAAGTATTCTCTTAGTATACTTTTATGAACTAAAAGTAGACCACTATCATATAATTAGTGGATTTAAAGTGTACCAGCAGTACACTTCACAGTATACTTTCATAAACTGAAAAGTGTACTAGAGGTATATAACTGGTAAATTTAAAGTATACATGTAAGTTTCATTGTAGTATACTTGCAGTACAAAATAAAACTTAAATACAAACTAGTAGTGTCTTCAAAGTTTACTTCTTTTAACCTAAAAAATGCTTATAGTATACTTTTTTTAAACTATAATGGGCCAATTTGGTCCCAATAAGTATTGAAAAAGTACACTAGTAAGTAAACTACTAGTATATTAATATTAGTACACTTGCTGTAAAAAGTGTACTTGAAAAATACACTTTACATTTACTTCAGTATACTTAATAAAATGAACTTGAAGTATGCTTCTTTTTTATAAGGGTCCCCCCATGAGACCAAACCAGGACTTTGACGTTCAGGCGTTAGATTAAAGGGACGGTTCAGTTTTTTTGAAGTGGGGTTGTATGAGCTCTATGTGACCACTAAGGACATTAGATACAGTAGAAAGTTGTCTGCTCTCCCTCAGTAAGATACAAACTGTAATTGATGGTGACGAGGAAATAGACGCTAACAGGGACAGACCGTACCAAATTCAAAGGCTATTTTCTCTGCCTACAAGAACTAAAATCAAAAAGTTATACCACAGTTTAAGAGTACACTACATAAAATATTTTTTAATTGCATTAAGTCTTCGGAAGGCTCCCACATTTCATTCAAAGTTGCAAGGGACCCTTTTAGAGAATATCTCATCTTCTCTAGTTTAAGGCAATTAAAGATCTCCTGTATCCATTTTTTATGTGTTGGAGGAGGATAGTGCATCTTGCATGAAGTGTTGAAAAGGCAAAGTCACATCTAACTGTTGAGGGAATCTGGGTTTTGGAGCAGTCCAAATAAAGCTGTTAGTGGGCCAGGAATGATAGGGGTATGAAAGCATTCAATGAGAGTTTAAAAAATAGCTGCCCGAAAGTTACTTAGCCCAGGGCAGGTCCAAAACATATGTAGATCATTGGCCAGAGATTGGTTGTATCTGCTACACTTCTCGTTTCTGTCAGGAAATATTTTGGCAAGCGTGGCGTAAGAGTAGTGTGCCATGAAAAGGACCTTCCATTGCAACAGACCATGTCTGGCACTAGAGGCTGACATTTTTTTGTGAATCCCATGGGTCACGAGACTCCCACAGGATTCTCATGAGATTTCCGCAGGATGGGACTCAATTTTACTGTGAGCCGTGGGGTTGGGACGGTACAGGATGAAAAGTTTATGGGAGCAGACGGGAGCGGGAAGCAATCAGGGAGGTAAAATATAATATGTGACATTCCAGTATTATGTAGTTTATTTCCAATAAGCCTACACTGTAAGGCGTGTAAAAATAGCTGCACTTCACAGAAGCCAACAGTGCTCCTGGCAGCTGCCTTCCGCTGAAATTCAATAAAGAACAGCAATCGAGGGAGTAAACACTGGCGACTTCAGGGGTGGTCTTCTCCTCTTGCTGTCCATCTTTAAGGAGAAGAAAGAGCAGTGAAGACTGCAAGGGAAGCTCAACTTCCCCTAAAATGTCCCCCAAAATTGTGGTGATATGTCCTGCTGTGTGTACATTTTATTGACAAAATCTGAGCTAGAATTCCTTCATCTTTTGTTCAGAATCAGCTACCTATCACAGGTAACTGGCTCCACCTCCTTCTGATTCATCTCCACAGCATAGTGCTTTAACACACGCTGAGCGTCTTCTGACTTCAGCGGGGAAGCGAAGAGTGGGTTGTTCCACTGTGGAAACTGGACGGTCACTGGATAAATGCCTGGCTTTGCCCTGCCCACGCTGAGCGTCTCTGGGGGTCTATGAGGCAGTAGGCTGGCCTGGACACTGGGCTTCTGCATGACGATTGGATGATCTGTCTGAGGCAGAATCCCTTTTTGATTGACAGTGAAATGAGCCAGTCAGCGATCTTGAAGTATAACCCTCCACCGGAGCATCTTCTGAGTTCTACATTTACTGGTTCTGGACTGATATGGAGGCTTTATCGATCCCCAGTGAGTGAACTTTCTTAAAAACGATGAGCGTTGTGTTTAAAGATTCTCTCTCTTTTCACCAATAAGCAGCTACAGCTACAGCTACAGCTGCAGAGCTTCTCCCCCTGTCACTCACACTTACAGCCTGCAGGTGTAGAGAGGAGCTTCTCCTATTTAAATGGGCTCAAGTCTTACACCCACAACGCGATGGCCAAGGCTGTTAAAGCAGTCTAGCTCTGCTGGCCATTGAATGAACACAGGTAAAATCCCTGGAAAAAAAACACCTGGTTGTTATGACAGAATCATGGATCATTTTCTTGAAAAGGAACGGAGGGTAGAATTTAGTTAAAATTAATAAATAAATTTATGATGTAGGCTGGAAAAAATGAGCTTCCCCTCCTATACTGACCAGCAGCTGCCACTGCTTTCCAGGTACACTGTGAAAGGAAATAGTGTTTTAGTTTTTTATTTTTTATTTTACTGATTTCCCTAACTGTAACTGTTCACTTAATTAATTTCCCTAACTTCTATCTTTTCAAATAAAGAGGGTACTCAGCAGATATTATTTGTCACTCGAAACAAAAGTCCTAATTCTGTGACTCCCAAATATTTCAATTACCTTTTCACCATTCCCAGTGTGTTTGTTGATTGGAGAAGAGGATGACCAGGATGCATCCAAGTTTTCAGTTAACTCATATTTTATGTTTACAGCAAGTAAAAAATGTGCGACTGAGCTCTGGGTTCTTCTTTACCTCTCCCTAACAGCCCTGATACAAGTCTCAAACTCTTCCTTCAGGAACAGAATCCAGATATCTGGCCCTTGAACCCTTATAGGTGAAGATCCACCTATTCTAGGCTTTCAGTTTCTGATCTGAAATGTTGTCATCTTCAGGGTGAGCCAGTGAAGTCTCCTCTCCTCTCCTTTCCCAGCATCATCCAGTGTTTTCCTAACAAAGAAAGGTTAAATGCACACTCAAACACATCACACACTTTCATGCTGCCTCATTAAAATTGTTGTTTCCACCCAAGATACTCTCTGTTCTCTATCTGTCTCCAATTCAAGGCCTTCCTGCATTTCCCATCACACACACCCAGCACACTCAGTTATTGTTATGCAGTTATTTGCTAAAAACTTAACAGAAACCCTCAGCAGTTACTTGATAAATATAAGTATATGGGTTATCAAGAGTAATCATTTAGCTTTTAAGCAAAAGCTTTCCTGTTAATGGTGTCCATTCTCCCTTTGTACTGAGTGATCTGTAGCCTCTCGGGAGCTTTCAACCTTCTGCAAGTACACATATTATCACATGGCCGCACAAATTAATACAAGAATGATTACAGCATTATAAGAACTGTGAGAGTAACACTTTATTCAACGGCACATCTTCCTTCAACCGTGAGGTCCCGGGGCCTTCCTAGGATTGGGGTGGGGGCAGGGCTGGAGCAGATGAGTGTTGCTGCAGTGTTTCGAAATGGGCAAAGAAGCTGTTGAGCTTCTCTGCCGGTGACGCGCTCAGGTCTACTGATGTCATATCACATCCTCTGAAGTTCAGGATCGCCTTGCAGTCTACATCTCTTGTGGTCTATTGCTGGCTAGGTGGGACTCTATCCTTGAACTGCAAGCTGCAGACAAACAGAAACAAAAGCTGCGTTTCCACCAAGCAGTCCGGGTCGGTTCGGTACGGTATGGGATGGTTTGGGACAGTTAAGTCTGATCCCGTGTGCGTTTCCACAGCAAACTGTGCCCTCTCGTGGTGGGCGGGGTGTAAGCCGGATGCTGGAAGCCGCAGCTGGTAAACAATAGTGGGACGCCGTAGCAGCTTACCCTGCTAATAAATCCAACAAAGAAGAAAAAAACGCGACACAGTAAACAAAGAGCACGGATGGAAAACATGCAGCGTTTCCTCTGTTATTTTCATGAAACTCTCTGTTACAAAGTGCAATCAAGCTTCGTTTCAGAGAAGTCTGTGTGCCGCCAGGAGAAATGCAGCCGCTGTGGGGGTAAGTGAGGATTCTTTTGACCAATCAACCGTCTGCAGTGTGTTGCTCCACCTTCAGAGACCGGATCAGTTCAGTCTGGCACCCATACGAAAGGGTCCCAAAAAAGTGGGACGGCTCGTCTCGGTTTTTAGGGATCCGTCCCGGGATGAGTCAGTGGAATCGCCGCTAAAAGCGCACCGTACCAAGACGAACCGACCTGGACTGCTTGGTGGAAACACGGCTAAAGAGAGGAGGAAGTCAGTGCCAGTAAGTCAGACTTCTTTACTTTCACCTTATACTCACTGATTGGTCATGCTAACCTTTTCCTCTCTCACTCCCAGGGAACCAGCTCTTTTTGACTCTGGCGCTGATGCTAATTTAATGGACAGGAATTAAGCTCAGGAACTGTAGCTGGTTCCCCTGCCTCTACCTTGTCCTCTAGATGCTAGCGCCCTAGACAGTAGACTGCTCTGTAGAGTAACACATAGCACCCCTCCTGTTGTCCTCTCTTTTCCGGATAACAATACTGATGAGATCAGTTTCCACATTTATGAGGCGCCCCAACATCCCTTAATTTTAGGGTATCCCTGTGTGACCAGACACACCGTTAAATACACACAGGGTCTCAATAGACCCTTGGGCCAGGAAGCGCCCCTTCTTTGATGTGTCGACACTAAACAAAATTTAGAGGTTCAAGGAAAAGCAGGAGACGTGCATTTGATTCACTAATTGAGTTTATTATTAGTAGTTTAAGTTCATGTACTTCTTAACTTAAAATACTTGAAAGAAAGGGAAACACAGGTAGTTAGAACAATAATTTATTTCCAAAGAGTTGATAAAAAGAAGTAAAAACACTAGCTATTTAAAAAGAGTATAGGAACTTCAATTAAATTACAAAACCTAGACAGGGTACTTACTGTGGGGAGGTCCTATGTAAACCCACAAGAACACCCAGTGAGCACCTCATGAACTGACACACTGTGAATGATCACTACAAACAGGCCCTGTAAATACTTACTGCAATTAGGTACTGTAATACTCACTGCAAACTCACACTGTAAATACTTACTGCAATTAGGTACTGTAATACTCACTGCAAACTCACACTGTAAATACTTACTGCAATTAGGTACTGTAATACTCACTGCAAACCCTACACTGTGAAATATCCACTGGATCCAAGTGACCACCACCAGACATAACACACCGCACACCACTAGGTGGACCCCACGGTTACTCCCCACAGCTTGTGCCTCTGTTAGGGAAAAGAATAAAACAAGACAAATATCAGTTGGTCCAGTATTACAAAAAGGTAGTGTATGCTACACTGGTCAGTTGCGAACAGAAAAACAAGTGTTCCAACAGATGCAGGTCATAAATACACAGAAGACAGAAAAATGCTCTACTCTAAGAAACTAGAATCTTGATATGGATTGGCCTAAAAGCAAATATCTAAATCTTGTGCAGTATTTTAACAAGCAAACAAACAGTCTGAACGGACAGGCTTAGGCCCAAAGCTAAGCCTGGCTGAATTGAGCCAAGCAGAACAAAGCACAGTACTGCAGCACAAG
Source organism: Halichoeres trimaculatus (assembly GCF_033239565.1). Lineage (NCBI taxonomy): Eukaryota > Metazoa > Chordata > Actinopteri > Labriformes > Labridae > Halichoeres > Halichoeres trimaculatus. The sequence goes on from NW_027437200.1 coordinate 429,036, forward strand.
GACGACGAAGGCAAAACAGCAGTCTGGCAATTAAATCTGAAATTAAAGAAATTTAAGTGAAAATCATAATCAAAACAGCTAAAATACCTCAGGGGGTGATAACCCTCCTACTTTACCATACCCAGCTATATTACCTGGCTTGATCTGGGCCCTGATTAAGGAAAACCAACAAGATGGCTACTCTGGCTCAACAGGAATGTGTGTGTGTGTGGGGGTGGGGGGGTGGGGGGTGGGGGGCGTATAGCAGAGAATGAATGGTATTATTAGTGTTTAGCCTGTAATGACAAACATGAAATCGTCATTTATAGCCTACCTTATAGTTCATAAGTCTACTAGGTGCTTAACAGTTGAGATTTATCAGTCACAGCTTCTTAGCATCTAGATTTACAACAAAAGGTTGTAAATCTAGACTGGAATCTGGAATCTTGTTATTTAGAGTTTCTTCCCAGCTTTCCCTTACCTGCACACAACAAGCAGTCCTGCCACACTGCTACCAGGATTGAGGGTACGTTCACACGACAACGGTTTTAGGGTGGAACGCAAAAGTTTTGTTGTGTTTCAGCCTCGTGTTTACACGGAAACGGCGTTTCAGCCGACCTAAAATGCAAACTTTTGAAAACGGCCTCCAGGGTGGGATTTTTCTGATACGCTCCCGACACCGTTGCTATGTAAACAGTAAGATGGCGTTTTCAGTGGAAACGCTGACGTCACACTCTGCCTCGCGCCCGCGTACAACAGGACAACAGCACCGTTGTTACGATCCTCGTGAACTACCGTGTTATGCTTGTGCTGCTCAATCTGCTGTATCTGCTGACTGTCTTTCAACAAAATGTGCATCTTTTGCTCCACTTTTTAACTTAGCATTCCCCAATACACCAGATGACCGGCTCAACTCTACTTCGGTGGAGATCTCCCAAAAGCGGCTTCTGGACAAGACAGTTAAAGCACCGCCTACAGGCCTGGCATGCTTACTACAGCGTTTTCAGTCCATCAGCGTTACCGTGTAACCGCAGATTTGTTTCACTGCGTTTTTACAGCGTTATAGCGTCTCAGATGAAACATTGTTGTGTAAACGGGGCCTCAGACAAAGGGAGGCGATGGGTGCGTCTCATAGCTCCAAAGTTCCATCCTTCCTTCCTCCACTTGCGTCGATCACTTGTGTCTTAGTTCCTCCCACCAGAGATGCATGGGAGAGACGCGAGGAAATGAAGAGAGGAGAGAGGAACGGAGGAGATTCATTTTTAGAGCAATGGGACATCCTCTCCTTCAAGCGTCACATGAAGCGATGTGTTTCAGTGATGACGGCATCAGCTGATCACCTCTGGATCATCTGTCAGTCAGCTCTAACAGCTGTTTGTGCGTCTGGGCATGTGCGCTGTAATAACTCTGATCAAACAGAAACAGTAACAGAGATTTGTCTATGGATCTGGAACGGGAGATTCTCATCATGGATGTTCAGCCGACAAATCTGCAGCAACTGTGTGATGCTATCACGTCAATATGGACCAAACTCTCTGAGGAATGTTTCCAGAACCTTGTTGAATCTATGCCACGAAGGATTAAGGCAGTTCTGAAGGCAAAAAGGGGCCCAACCCAGTACTAGCAAGATGTACCTAATGAAGTGGCCAGTGAGTGTAAGCCTACAGGCTGAAACATTCCGTCCAATGCACAACAATGCTAAATGCCTCGAAGGGCTAAAATCAGGGCTTGACATTGACAACGGCCAACCGGCCAAATGCGGGTGGATTTCGGTAGTGGCTGGTAACACCACCGCTCCCACTGGCCATTTTAGCGGGTTGGATTTTATCTCAAACATGGAGCAGAGAGACAAGCAAGAAGATTTATTCATTTATTTATTTATTCATTTATTTGATTAGGACAGTGCACATCAATCAACAATTTCGATAAACACGTCATTGTAAATATGCCGGAATTAGCACAATAGCTAAATTTCAGCCGTTGTCCTAAGGCAGGTGATCAAACGGGAAGAAACAAAGATGATGATGATGACTCTGATGATGAAAGCTCTGAGGAAATTTAATTTACCTCTCCTTCATTGTCATTCTCATGAAAAAAGAAATGATTTTCTGATTACAATCGTTAATAAATATGTAAGCAGACAGTGTCTCTTGCTGAGTTTTTATCAGTTCAATTAATCCCCTTTACCATTTTATTATAAGCATTAACAAACTACTATTTTAATTACTATGACTTAATAGACTGCATATTTTCATATGAAAGGAGCACAATGTTACACACAACTTTATCAGAGCTGAATACCTGATTAAGGACCTGTGGATTTTAACATTGATGTAGTCTTGTTTTGGGTGTGCATAGGGGTCATTTACATTTAAAGAGGTTGTAACGAACCAACCCTTAACGAGTCAGCGTTAAACACGCAAGGGGATAACTTTTAGGAAAATGATAAATCCCCACAAAAAGGCGTATTTAGACAGACCAAATAAAGGAGGTTAAAAAAAATGAAATCAATGAAACTCTCACGAAGCAGCGTTTAGATCAAACCAAAATTTCCCCTTTTATCAAACTCAATGAATGTCTCGCCTGTGCACCCAGCGCGTAATGGAAATCAAACTTAAATATTTCTTTAAACAAAGCCGGTCTTTTCTGTCTATAAATACAGCAAAAATTCCCTTTCAACGAAAATTAACCCAATTGTCCTTTTCCAAACCCTCTTAAAATGTCTTTCAAGCAGTTTGTGTGTCCATTTTCCAAATGAAAATCGTAATGTAAAAAAATAATCCACACCGGAAAAAAAAAAAAAACCCTTCCCCCCAAAAAAAGGTGATCAATCAACAGAAAATCACTGGTATACCAGGAAAAAAATGCAAAAATTAAACGTTCTCACCCCCCTGGAAACAACTTAAATCCACCCAGTCGTGGTCTGTGCTCCTCCTGGTCCTGGGAATAGAATAGAATAGAATAGAATAGAATAGAATAGAAAATACTTTATTTATCCCCCAGGGGAAATTCAGGAGTCACCGCAGCATTTAAGAAAACAAAAGTAAGAAAGAGTATAGAAAGTGCAAAAAGGTCCACAAGAAAATAGATGACGACTTCCCGTCCACCACTCGTCCACCACTCTCCAGCCAGTCTCCACCTCCACAGGGTCCAGGACTGAGCCTCCCCAGCAGCCTGTTCAGTCTCTGTCTCCTGGATCCTGTCTGCTCACAGCAGGTGAAGCTCCTCCGATGTGTCGCTGGCGTCCGATGTCAGCTCCGTCAGCCACGTCCGTGAACAGCACGATGCCGCTGGGTTAGCACGGCTAGCTCGTCCATCCCCCGGGGCTAGATCCCACGTTCCCAACAACGATGGATGGAAGGACAGGTCCACGTTGTCATCTCCCAGCTCACACCGGCACGTCGTCCTCACCTCCTCCTCCTCAGCTCGAGGGAAATCATCAAGCCCTACACCAGTTAGCATTGGCATGCTACAGGCTGCTAACAGCTGAGTTCGCATGTAAACAATGCAGCCATGGTTACATGTAGGATCTCCAGACAAACACAGGAGAAAAGTAGTCAAAAATATCGCCGAAGCCACAAAAAGTTTGGTGTCCGTGACCGACAATGAACCATACAAAGTGATGATCCACTCCAAATACAAAGATTACGAAAAAGAGACGAAAAAAATGACAAGAAACAGACAAAGACGAGAGAGCTGCTGCAACAGGCAGCTACTTGGGTAGCGCCTAGCAACGGAAAAAAGCGATAATCCATGGAATCCGTAGGGCTTTAGAGGCACGCTTAAGTAATCACCTCTGGGAGACTTATTTTAAGATTAGTTCCCAGACAGTTTTTTTACTTTTTCTTGGGTTCCCGGCCCTTTCCACCGGCACGCCAGTTTCTTTGTCTATTTCCGTCTCAAACGCCTCTCCGTCCCTTCCCTGACGCCACGTCCTCCTTTTATAATTTTGTCCTTTCTTTTCTTTTCTTGACCATAACCCAAAACAGGACACAAACAGGAACCCTGTCCTATCTTACATTTTTTTTTCTTACAGGGATTTATTTGCATTTTACTGCATTCCTTTCATTCACTTCATTAATCACAACAACACTTTCCTTATTTAATCAAACTTTCTTTTTTGGTGACACTGTCACAAGGTTGTAAATCTTTTTTTAAGTAAACTTTAGCATGTCATCATCAGCTTTAATCATATTGAACATAATTATCCAAAAACAAATTGTGGCCAGTGAAAATACTGAGTGGCTAGTAACTCAGGGATACCATTAGCCACAGTGGCTGGTAAGCAAAAAAGTTAATGCCAAGCCCTGGCTAAAATGCATTATGACCTTTGAAGGGTCATTGTGAAAGCACTTTGAATACTACGGAGAATTTAAAACCCACTAAATAAAGCCAACAGATAGCTGAATGTTTTAAAGTTTAAATAAAGTGTCTAGAGAAATGTTTGACTGTTTGAGAAGGGTTTAAAGCAGGCTGAAAATGTCCTGAAGGGAGAAAAGTTGAAAAAATTCCCATTCATCTCCATGGGACCAAAATTGCAAAAAAAAATTGAAATATCTCTGAAAGTATTAGGGAAAATTACGTGAAAGGTCAAAACGGCATAGTCCTGAATGTGCTGAATGTTGTGAAGTTAGAGCAGTGGAAATTGGTTTAAGTTTGTTGAAGGAGAAGCAAAAAAAGCAGGTGGAAGAAGAAGAAGAAGCATGCGAAGAATACATTTTTTGTAACAGAAAATATATACACAGCAATCAAGAATTTTATTCGCAGAGGAACACATGCTGTTAATGCATTCACAGCAGTAATAAGAAGAAAGAAACGGAGCAGTCGAGCTGCTCCACTGACCCAGTTGTGAAGTATCGATGGCTCGTGGTTTGATTGCTTCATCCTGACACAAGTTAAGGTAGCTATGGTAGATCTCATAGGCTGGAACTATAGAGTGCCGTATCCTTCAAAATAAAACACCAAAGTCTATTGATTTCCGAAGAATGAATAATTTATATGTACAAGGTAAACATATAAATGTGATTTGAAAAAAAAAATTGGCATGTGAATGAGCTTGGATGATGAAATCCGTGATGAAATATTGTTTCCAATGGAGAGTTTGATAACGTGTAAGCGGAAGTCGTTGCCAATGTGGGCTAACTTGATGCTTACTTTGCCATCCTTCGACTAAAGTGACGAAACAAGCCGTACTGTGTTTAATTTTCGACAATTCTAAAATTTTCGGACTTTCAATTGCTGGAAATTTTCTCCTCAAGCCTCTTTGGGACGACAGTCTGTCTTGTAAAGCTGTGTACAGCAGACTGAGCATGACGCAGAGTTTTCTCGGGGCAGCAGCCTCTGCTAAGGAGCGCTAAGTTTACATTGGCTACTGTTGACATAAGAAGACAAATCCGAGTCACAAGACCTCTTTGCTGAGCTGGACAGCTGCTTTTCTGCTATTAACAGGTACGATTAAAACTTAAATTAGCTTTTCGAATCCTTATTTTTGAAATCTACGTGAAATGTTTACATGAGACGTTATTGCGCTGAAGCTCAACGACTGATGTGATAGGACTACAACGGCCGGTTGCCCTAGGTGGGCTGGTTATGTGGATTTGTTTAACCTTCGTGGTTTAGTTGCTCTACCGGTTTCACCTCTGACATGCTGAGCAGAAAAAAAGGAGCGGAAATGATTGTGAAAACTTCCCTGTAAGTGGAGATGAGCTGTCATTACTGTCCGTGATGAAGAGAGCGATATGAACGGAGGTTTCCCAAGAAGAGCCCACCAACACTTCTCTGTTAAAGGAGCTGTCAGCTCTACTGGCTTTTATTTACAATGGTGAAGTTCTTATTGGGCTTGTATTATAAATTTGCAGCCACCAATCGCAGAGGTAAAGGTCGTTTTCATCGTGCGGAGCTCCAGAGGCTTTTACTTTTGATTTAACGTATCTTTGACGCAATCTAACACATTGTAAATGTGCTTTAAACAGGCATTGAGAGGATGGAAGCCACGGGGTACCGCACAGGGAGCTTTGAAGCCCTTCATCACTCCAGTGACGATGACGATGATGATATGGTGGACATTGCAGGAGGCACTCTGGACTTCTCCAACTCGGACGACGTTCCTCCTCTCAGCTCAGGTAACAGCACAAGTAATAGTCTCTGATAGTTTTTAAGTAAAACTCAATCTGCAGGTAATGAATGGAGGGAAACACCAGAACAACCAGAAATACTAATATGTACTTTTTAAAAAACAGTTGCATGGACCAGCAGTTTAATTCAAGTCTGGTAGTGTTTAAAGCTAAGAGAGTGCATAGTGTGCCATTTCAAAGTCATTATTTTGTCCCTCTGGTGCCCCCTTAGTATCTGTAATTGATGCAATTTTTCTCTCCCTGGTGTTTTGGAAAACCTTTATTTCTGCCTCTGTCTGAAATATTTTAAAGTGATACTCGGGGATGGAACAAGTTGGGTCCTATCACAAGGTTTAGGGCAGAAATGACCCCTACAGCAGTGTTTTTGTGCAGCAGAAGCCCAGAGCGCACGCAACAAACACCCCCTCCCTGCTCGTCAGCCGGTTTCCTCTGCACTCAGACAGGGCCAAATTTTACTTGACCAAAAACACAAATAAACGGACTCCCACCGAAAAAATCTGATATCCGTCTGCATTCACACTTTATTTAGATAATTTTCAGTGCGTTACTTTCACACAAAAACACAGCTAAATAAGGCTCTAGTTCTCATCGTGTCGTAAAATGGCGCTACCTCTGCTGCAGAGCCATGGCTGGCTACGAGGCGCTCGCCGCTTAGTGTATCAGTCCACGCATGTGGCGTGCCAGATATAAACAAACCCAGGTAGTCTGCCAGGACGAAGAGACACGATGAGAACTAGAGCCTTATTTAGCGGTGTTTTTGTCTGAAAGTAACGCGCTGAAAATTCTCTGAATAAAGCGTGAATGCAGACTGATATCAGAGTTTTTCGGTGGGAGTCTGTTTTTTTGTGTTTTTGGTCAAGTAAAATATGGCCCCGTCTGAGTGCAGAGGAAACCGGCAGAGGAGCAGGGAGGGGGTGTTTGGTGCGTGCACCCTGGGCTTCTGCTGCACAAAAACACTGCTGTAGGGGTAATTTCTGCCCTAAACCTTGTGATAGGACCCAACTTGTTCCATCCCAGAGTATCACTTAAGGCTCCTCCTTCACTCTGATTGGCCAGTTCTCTGGAGGCCTGTCTTGGGCAGAGCTGTACGGCAGACCTTGGTGTTGATACAATTAATTGCCGTTGTGTATTTATGTTTTTACAATTTTCATTTACCAACAATCTCTTCTTTGATACCCTGTATCATATGCACCTTATTACGTATCTCTACCAGACCTGTACATTGAGGGAAAAAAAAGAGAAAATAAGATGAAAACAGAATAAAAACCTCCTTGGACCTGTTAGTGTGAACTGAATGTTTTAAGAGGGGGGCCTCTTTTACCTTCCCGAGTTATTCTCAGAGCAAAGGTTTTAGTTTCCTCACACTGCAGCTGAATGGCTGAGCTCAGATTTGAAGCTTGAAATAAGTTTGGTAAATCATTGGATTGATCTCTGTTATTAAAATGACAAGTGTATGAGTCCATCACATGATACCAGGGAACCGTGGTCATTAATCAGAATAATCAAGGAGCACATGCTCTCACATGAAAACAAACTGTAGAACATAAAAACAAGCATTAAGTAGAGGCACAGCCTTGTGCTGTTTGTGGGTGAATTCCTGTAATCTGTCACATCTGTGTAAAAATTCTGCCTAGTAACTGATGATGTCATTGAATCCAACCTATGGCACTACAAACTTTTTCTTACTGAAATCATTGCATCCGCCAGGCTACAGAAATATCAAGTGAAAATGTGTCAGCGTGCAAACTGGGAAGGGTATTTGCATTTTTTGGCAGGAGAAAAGAGCTTTTAGAGCTGTTTCTATGTACAGCTGCAGCATTTGGCAGTTCAGATCAACAACTCACTAAACTTCCTGCATTTTTTTTATTTGGAGTAGTCTGAGTCTCGTTTACACCCCTGAAAATATAAAATATTGAAAGTTTTATGCTGATGCTGCATCACTACATTTTCTTGTATTTTCAGGTTTAGACTAACACAGTGTTACTTAAAGTCCATGTGAGAAGTTTTTAGGTAATCTTGAAAAAGTCTCCCTTCCAGATAAATGCCTGATCATAATCCACACTTTAAAATGAGATTATCAGCATTAGTATAGATTATTTTTAAATCAGAATCAGAATCACTTTATTCGCCAATTCTTGAAAATATTCAAGAATACAAGGAATTTGACTCCGGTTTAAACTGCACTCTCTCAGTAGACATGTTGTGAATAGAATTAAAAAGTAGAAAAATAGAGCTCAAGTGGTAGAGAAGAATAATAATAATTACAATATTAGTAAAGAACTTTGCACAGAGGAGAATAAAAATATATACACAATTTAAGTAAAGAAATAGCGCACTGAATAAATGTCATAAAAAATGTGCAATTTGCAACAGAGAAATGGAAGATGAATGTGCAATAGAAAACAGAAACAGACAGGCTGTGGCTGTACATGGGGTATATAAGTTGTTGTTTTATGGCAGGTTAAAGGTATAATTGGTAGTTTGATTTAGATACACTTCTCGTTAAACTGGTTAAAATGATCTATATGTACCCATTGCAAGAAATACATGATGTGTTCTTAAAGTAGAGCGTAAATATCCGCTATTTACAGCACACTCAAAAAAGGAACATTGGTGTTTGTTCAGTCAGCATAAATAAGACATGTAGCTTCTACTAGATTATTTCATGTTCAGTGGTTAAACATGATTAAAACATGTTTCAGAATGATGTTCAAAATTGTTAAAACAACAAGATCACTTTATGTTAACTCAACCTAATTGGTTTAGGTAGGAATCCCATCTGCAACACCTCTCCAGAGCAGGATGTGGCAGTAATGTACAATAGGCCCTATTCATCAGAGAGCAGAGCCAGAGGATAACCTGCAGTAAAACAGGGAAAACACCAACCAATCGTCATCCAGGGACACCTTCTTTGCAAACCAATCAAATCCCGTCGCTGTTCTGCCCGCCACCTGCGCGTACATTTCACTGGCGTGCACATGATTCAGTGTGCATGGCCGAGCTGAGAAGGAAGGAGCAGTGCTGCAGAACGACGGAGAAGCTACCTATACCCCGATTGCCCGTTGCCGCTCCTCCAGCTAAACAGAGCAAGAAAAGAAAGATGGAGGCTTTCTTTTCTTGCTCTGTTACCCTGCCTCTAACTACTGCCCCTCTCGCTCGACCTCGGGCCTGTCCCCTCTGACCCGATGAGGTACTTGGCTCTGGGCTGTAGTTCGGATCAGTGTCTTATAAACTCTCACCACAGGGGCTCTGACAAGCAAAAAAAAAGTGATATTTGCTAAGTCCTAGAGAAAATGTACATGTACTGTTTGTATTATAGCGCTACTCCTGATATCATGTCACAGGTAAAAGTGGACGATTCTAGCATGACAGTCGCGAGTACTGACAAAAGTCACGTTTGTTTATTGTTTTTTTTAGCTTCACGTTGTAACGTTTTGGTGTTTCCTTACCTCTAAATGAGACATGACTCTACGTAGTGCAAAACATAAAATGATGTGCTGAGTCCGTCTTTCAGTCATTCACAATCATAGTTGCGAATCAGCGGCGCCCGTGCATGTGAGCGGAGGCGTTGCTTTGAGGGAGCTCCAAGGGGAGGGGGAGGAGGGGCTAGGAGGAGTCCTGACGAGATGCTACATTCAAATTCATGCTAGTTTTTCAGGACTGCCAACCCTGCCTTTAAGTGTTCATCTGTTTGACAGCCTGGGGAAAGAAACTGTTTCTGTGTCTGGACGTCTTGACGCACAGAGCTCTGTAACGCCGGCCAGAAGGGAGCAGTTAAAACAGTTTGTGTTCGGGGTGTGAAGGGTCTGCAGAGATGTTACCACCCCGCTTCCTGGTCCTGGACCGGTATAGGTCCTGGATGGAGGGCAGGCTGGCGCTGATGAATTTTTTCTGCAGCCCTAACAGTTCATTGTAGTCCGTGCTTAACGTGTTTGGAGGCTGAGGAAAACCAAACCGAGATGGAGGAGCACAGGACAGACTGGATGATGGAGGTGTAGAAGATGATGAGCAGGTCCTGGGGCAGGTTGAACTTCCTGAGCTGTCTGAGGAAGTACAACCTCTGCTGTGCCTTCTTTCTGATGAAGTCTTTGTGGGAGGTCCGGTTCAGATCCCTGGAGATGGTGGATCCCAAGAACCGGAAGGAGTCCACAGTAGACACGGTGTTGTTAAGAATGGGGGGGGGTGGTGGGGGGGGGGGGGGGGGGGGGGTGGTGGTGGTGGTGGTGGTGTTGGTGTTTCTCCTGAAGTCCACTGTCATCTCCACAGTCTTGAGCGGGTTCAGCTCCAGGTGGTTCTGACCACACCAGAGGACCAGCTGTTCCACCTCCTGTCTGCAAGCAGCCTCGTCACCATCCTGGATGAGACCGATGATGGTGGTGTCGTCCGCAAACTTCAGGAGTTTCACAGAGGGGTCCCCAGAGGTGCAGTCATTTGTGTAGAGGGAGAAGAGCAGTGGGGAAAGCACACACCCCTGGGGGATGGCGGTGTTGACTGTCCGTGTGCTGGATGTGATGGACCCCAGCCTCACCTGCTGGGTCCTGCCAGTCAGGAAGCTGGAGATCCACTGACAGGTGGGGGCTGGCACAGAGAGGTGGGAGAGCTTGTGGTGGAGGATGTCAGAGATGATGGTGTTGAATGCTGAGCTGAAGTCCACAAACAGGATCCTCACGTATGTCCCTGCAGAGTCCAGGTGCTGTAGGATGTAATGCAGTCCCATGTTGACTGCATCCTCAACTGACCTGTTTGCCCGATAGGCAAACTGCAGGGGGTCCAGCAGGGGTCCTGCGATGTCCTTCAGGTAACTCAGCACCAGACGTTCAAAAGACTTCATGACTACAGATTAGTGCTGCATGATTGGGGGAAAAGGTGCGATTGGCGATTAGGTGGACAATATTGCGATTGTGATTGTGATAAAAAAAGTTGTGTCATGAGTCTACAGACTTGCTTGGTTATCATGGAGAAAAACCAAGAAAAAAGCAGAGATGGATTACTGAGGATTTTAATTGTATAATAATTCTCAAAATATCCAAACTTACTGTACACAAACAACAATGTGGACAAAAGAGGACAAAATGCTGCATGTCTTCCATCTGTGCTCTTTGTTTACTGAGTCACGTTTTTCTTCTTTGTTGGATTTAATAGCGGGGTAAGCTGCTACGGCGTCGCGTTATTGTTTAACAGATGCGGCTTCAGGCATCTGGCTTACAGGCCGCCCACCACGAGAGGGCAAAGTTTGCTGTGGAAACGCAAATGTAAATCAGGCTTAACTGTACCAAACCATCCCAAACCGTGCTGAACTGACCCGAACTGCTTGGTGGAAATGCAGCTAAAGAGTCCCTTTCGAACCTGGTGTAAAACAGATTCAGCTCCTCAGCCAGATGAGGGTTCTCCACAGGGTGTGGGGATGGTCTCCTGTAGTTGACGGCCTCCTGAAGCCCCTCCACACCGACGCAGGATCGTTACCTCTCAGCTTCTCAGAATAGCTCCTCTCAGAGCGCGGTCACACTGGCCATCCAAATCGTGCCGTGCCTAAGCACGATTGCCCCCCTGCAGCGCTGTTCCCCAGCTGGAGAGTACGGCCAGCGGTCACACTTCCCCAATATGAACCAGACTTTAGCAGGTATCACACACGCGCACAGCTCGCCTTCGTCATCGTGAAGCGTCTGTTTACATGAAGCGCAATCTCATCAGAGTCAGCACAATGAGACACAGAGAGCACTGCTACAACTTTAGAGACTTCACGTGCATGAAGTAAACCGTGCCGAAGCAGGGAAGGGAACCGTGCTTGAGCACGGCACAGTTGCGGTCACACTGGCCATTCCAAACGTGCTTTACGGCTGAAGCGTGCTTTTAGGCACGATTGGCCAGTGTGACCGCATCCTGAGCTGCTCTGATCTCCTTTGTAAATGGTAAATGGTAAATGGACTTGAGCTTATATAGCGCTTTTCTAGTCATGGACCACTCAAAGCTGCTGTACACCACAGGTCACACTTACCCATCCACACCCATTCGCTCTCACATTCACACACTGATGGATCCGATCTTTACTATGACAGCTATCCATCAGTACATCTAACACAGTCACACCCTTTCATACCCATTCACACACCACTGACGCAGCAGGGAGCAACTAGGGGTTAAGTGTCTTGCCCAAGCACACATCGCCATGTGTCACCCAGAGCTGGGCTTGAACCTGCAACCTTCCGATGACCGACCAAGCGCATTCTCCAACTGCGCCACCGACGCCCCTTTGTCGGCGCGTTCCTGGCCTGCTTGTACTGGAGCCTGTCCCCACTCCTGTAGGCCTCCTCCTTGGCCTGGCGGAGCTGCCTCAGTTTCCCAGTAAACCAAGGTTTATTGTTGCTGTATGTGTGAAAGGTCTTGGTTTGCACACACAGGTCCTCACACAAACTGATGTAGGATGTCACAGTGTCACAGAGTCCATGAATGTCTGTGGCTGCAGCTTCAAAGACGCTCCAATCTGTGCAGTCAAAACAGGCCTGGAGCTCCTTTCTTGACTCGTCCGTCCGTTTCTTCACAGACTTCACTACAGGCTTTGTAGATTTTACTTTCTGCCTGTAGGTAGGAATAAGGTAGATCAGAGAGTCCTAAAGCTGCACGGGGAACAGAGCGATATGAGTCCTTTATTGTGGTGTAGCAATGGTGGAGAATATTAGCGTCCCTGGCAGGACACATGATGTGTGTGTGGTTTGCTCTGTTAAAAATCCCCTAAGATGATGATAGCAGGGAGTCTGGATGCTTCCTCTCCACGTCTGTGATCTGGTCGGCGAGCTGCTGCTGCGCCTCTGTTACACAGGCCTGAGGTGGGATGTAAACACTGACCAGCACAAACGAGGAGAACTCCCGCGGTGAATGAAACGGGCGACAGTTTATGAAAAAAGATTCCAACTTGGGGCTACATGTCCTCTTCAACACTGTGACATCTGTACACCAACCTTCGTTTATATTAGCATGCTCCGCCTCCCCTTGTCTTCCCTGAGAGCTCCGTTACGCGGTCCGCGCGAAGGAGCTGGAAGCCGGGCAGATGTAGAGCGCTGTGTTTACTGAGCCAAGTTTCAGTGTAACACAGGGTGGCGGATCTGCTGTTGAGGAGCAGCAGTTCATCCATCTTGTTTGACAGAGGGCGGACGTTGGCCAGGTGGATAGACGGGAGCGCAGTGCGTAATCCCCGCTGCCCCAGTTTCACGAGCACACCTGCTCGCTTCCCCCGTCGGCGTCCTCTGTAAACTCCATACAGAGCTGCTGCTCCTCCAACCAAAACATCTGTAAAGTTCCCTGGTTCAGTGAAAACTGGTGGAAAAGTTGTAGCAGATGTCAGGCCAATGTTTATGAGCTCTTCCCTGGTGTAAGTGACCAGAGAAGGAGAGCAAAGTGTGCTGAAAACACACAAAACTGCACAAAGTACAAGAGAGCGCATTACCGAGGCGACCATCCGCGGCGCCATCTTGATACTACTAAATGCTACCTCTCAGCTTTTTGATTGGGTTGAGCAGGACCAGATTGATTTACAGCACATTTAAGTCCCCATGACAACACCAGGCTGTCTGACGAAGTGAATTAGACAAAAGAGAGATCTGTGTTTTGCTCTGCTGAAAACAATTTCTGTGATTGATTTGTAGTGATGGTGGACACTGGAGCCTAACTGTCAGACCGAAAAAGGACAGAAGAGCAGAAGAAAGCTTCACATGAGAGAGATGGAATATGAGCTAAAAGCTAAAACACGAGCTAAAGGCTAAAAGACACGTCTCAGAGCACCAGGTTGTGAAAAAAGCTAAATGTAGCTGGCTACTAAACTACGGTACAAACTGACAAAGTTTGCTTGTTGTCACTTTTTAGACAACATAAAATGTAACTGTACTGATAAATATCTTACCTCGTTGCGTTGTATCCAGTAAAAAAGTTGTCTTGAACCAAGAAAACTTGTTTCGATCTGATCTCCATTCATTTCCATAACAAACACACCCCTTGTTAGAAGTCAAGTCCACACCACAATGAGCAGGAGACTCTGGGCCAAAAGGTGGCACTGCAATCCAATTAAGACAGATCCTTGCCATGGCATGTTTAATTAACTTTCTTGCAGAAAAAAACAACCTTACAAAAATCTTTGTTTATTTCCCCCTCTTTTTCTGTATTACTGATTATTTTTAGATGTGAACAAAAAGAACAAGACATAAATTGAATTAGTCTCCATAAAATGTTGCTCATTTTTGTCATAAATGGTTATTTTTCTTCAATGAAGAGCTCTCATATGGTTATGTACTGCATGGTTACTGCAGATGTTGTGGCTAGACATTTTGACAACAGGAAGTAAAGCCTGTAGATTCTTGTCTGTGGAAGAAGCTCTTGACAGGGTTAAAATGGTAATAATGATAATAATAATAAATCAGATTTATTTTACACTTATTAAGGATACTGAAAGACGCTTCACAGAAAAGAAACAAATATGAGAAAAGCAGGGAGAAGAGATACTTTTTTGATGGGGTCCCAGTCTTGACAGCTGTCTTGAAGAGGTGGGTTTTGAGTTGGGTTTTGATGGAGAGGGGTGAGTCTGAGTTTTGGATGTTCAGTGGAAGGGAGTTCCAGAGGGTTGGGGCAGCAGCTGCGAAGGCTCTGTCACCAACAGTGCGGTACTGGTGGTATGGTCCTGGTGGTATGGTCCTGGTGATGGGGGTCAGGAGGTTGGTGTCCGATGATCTGAGATGGTGGCTGGCGGAGTGACATTGAAGGAGGTCTGCAAGTTATTGAGGTTATTGAAAGCTTTGTAGGTGGTGAGTAGAAGCTCTTTTTTCTTTAAACTTTTTATTTGATAATTTTGAAAAAAAAGTTTAAAGAAACAACAGACAGAGGATACATCTTAACAAGATAAAGTAGAACAAACAAACAAGTCCATTACATGGTGGGATTAATACAGGTCCATTGTAAATAACATTTTTATGAAGCTAGACTGAATTTATAAAAAAAGTCATTTCAGATGTTCATGAAAAGGGGCTCTCTAATTTAAGAACCAAATTATAAGAAGAGTAACAAAGTAGAAGAGAGAAAAAAAACATTCAATGTTGGGACGCACAGAGAAATAACATTCAGTTTTGGGTTTTAAATTTGTGTTTGAGTTGGGTTCGTTTTTCTATTGATTTCATTTTGTTTATTTAATACATGTATACACATACATGCACACACAGATACACATTATATGCATATATACACACATGCATGTACATACACGTGCATATATATACATACACATACAAACACACACACACACACACACACACACACACACACACACACACACACACACACACACATACAATTACATATTAGGAATGTCCCGATCTGATCATGTGATTGGAATCGGGGCTGATCGGGGCATTTTTTTAATGATCGGAGATCTGGGGAGAGGGAATCGGAAAAAGCCTGGGGCCTCAGGTCTTGTTTTTAATTAAAATTTGTATAATAGCACATCATCATTCATTTTAGAATAGAACTTAATTTGTCATTATAACAAGTACAACAAAATTGCAAACAAGAAATTGCAACCTTATTGTCACACACATACAAGGTAATCTTGTGGTGTACCACTGAGAAGCTTTGTTTTTATTTTGTTGATCCAATGCTGCACTAAGTGGAGAAAAAAAGCTATATCCATGTTGGCTAGAATGATACCTTCATTTAAATCACATAAAAAAACTTAAAGGGCAACTTGTAGGAGTTTTTTTTCTTTCCTTTTTTCTTAATGCATTGCTGAAAGATCGGATCGGGAAATATGGGGATCGGCAGATACTAAAAAAAAAATAGGAATCGGATCGGGAGAAAAAAAAAACATGATCGGGACATCCCTATTACATATCTTTATTATTTGAATTGTTTTCTGTGTTAATTCCAATACTCTGGCTCCCACTCCATGCACCTCTAAACTATATTCTATTCAATGTTGTTCTTTTCTTTTGTTTTCTTTTCTTTTGTTTTCTTTTCTTTTCTTTTGTTTTCTTTTCTTTTCTTCTTTAACTTAGGTATTCAATCATTTTTTTCCACAACTTATACACATCCCACCAAGAATAAATAAATAGATTAATGATTTATTAAATAATTGATTAAATACAAGTAAGTAAATAAATCAATTAAAAGACAAAAAAGAGAAAATATATAGAGTCACAGGTCAATCTATGTCTAGTCTGAACCTGGTTAGACTATTCAAAGCAACCAATGCCCACTGGGCTAGGCTGTTATACTTCAACATACATGTGCATTTATTTTAAATCAGACATTTTATTCAGATTTCATCAAAATAAAATAAGATCTCCATTTCAACCACAATTCATTAAATTTATCCATGCAAAGATTAAGGGAGAAAGTCAGCTTTTCCATGTTATATGTCACAATTCCAATCCAATCATCTTTAGTTGGAGCCTCTTCGAAGAGCCATTTTCTTGTTATCCCTTTTTTACAGGCTGCCAACATTATCTTAATAAAATACATATCCTTGGGGTTATTTATGGTTTTCAAATTCCCAAGGTATACTGTACAAAAATAATGTTTAAACTCGAGTCTCATTATTGAATTAATCATTTATATTATTTACAGTACACTCTTGTAAGAACTCTTCCTTTGGACAGCCAGTGCACCTCTGTGTGATACGGTAAGTGCGTGATACAACGTTGAGCAATCGACAACATCCATGCTCTCATCAAGCTGGATGGAGATGGAGAAATCAGCCGCTGCCTTTAATCTTGAAATAAGCTGCTTTTCCAAGTTGTTTGAGATGTCATGTATCTGGCGTGAAACTGTGTTATTACTGAGGGGGATACATTTGATTTTTTCTGCTGATTTTGTGCCCATTACTGTGGTCACCATGTCTATCGCAGCACGAAGAGTGAGTTTTTCCACGATGGTGTGTGGCTGCCTCTCTCTGATTACAGGATAAGAAACCAGATACGAAGCAAGCTTGCCTTTGTCATTTTTTTCGCAGAACATCAGCCGATGCTTTGATTTCCTGTGCCTTTCTCTGAAAAAAATCCAGGGGTTAGTTTACAAGATTGTGGTGAAGTGTTTCCAAATGTCTCTTAAGTTTTGTAGGCTTTAAACTTTCATTTGCAAGTGTTTCTCCGCAAAAAACACACATCGGCCATTCCTCCTGGTTATGAATCGAGCAGTTCACAAAACCATAACTCAAAAAGTTGTCTTTGTATGGCCTTGAAGCTGTTTTTTTCTTTTTGGCGTGAAGCTCTTCATTTGATTTCACAAGCTGCCTACCCGCTGTACGGTCCTCTGCTGGTTGGTTGACTTGATTGCTAATGCTGGCGTTGCTAACGTTAATGCTGGACTCACACAGGTCTTCACTTGGTACCGTCTGGTTAAGAGGACCCGAAAGGGTCATTCCAACTCCATTACACAGATTTCCATCACAGGCTTGGCCCTGTGGGTCTTCAGTAGCTGTCTGCTCTGGAACAATGCACTTCTTTTTTATTAGCCAAGCATCCATGACAGTGACTTTTTTTTGCTCCCTTCATCCAGTGGCCGGTAAAAGAGCCTTATATTTTGTTGTAATGTGGTGGAGAGGGCAAGCGTGTCATAGCTGTGCTCCCTCATGTGGCGAAAGTGTGTATCGCAGGCAGAAATGTCACAGTAAATACTGCGACATAAACTGAAAACTTATTTGGTGACCCATAAAAAATCTCTGGCAACCCACCCGTGGGTCAGGACCCAGACTTTGGGAATGTTTGCTATAAAGAACACTTTGTCCGACTCATATCTGACCCCTGGCGTTTTTTAACCCTTCTGGTAGAGTATTCGTTTTTCTCCAGTGTACATCATACACTGGAGAATTATCAATACAAATAAAATACTTGTATTGATAATTTTCTTGTTGATAACAGAATCCTTCCATCCGTAAAATCTGTCTGAAACAATGCAATAGTCATATATGACCATGCCACAGTGACGATGGATATGAGACTTGAACGATTTCATAACAACTGTCCTCCATGGCATTGCAATAACTACTTACTCTCAAACAAAGACTTGATGGATTTCGTATTAAAACAAATAGACTTCTCTCTCAATACAGATAAGGCTCTAGATGTCCCTGCATCTTTGTCGTGGGAGACCCTAAAAGTTTATACTGGAGGTGAAATAACCTCTTATTGCAGTTTTGAGAAGAAAATGAAAAAAGATAAGCTTAACAACCTGACAAAACGTATTTCACAATTAGATGCGATATATGCTGACTCCCCCTCTCCATCTCTTTACAAAAGCTCTCTCTCTGCAGCCTGAATTTGAGATTATAGCCACAGATCACACCGCAGATGCCACGGTTCGAGTAACCAGCAGGGTTTTCTAGGACCCAAAGAGAGACGAAGGCAGAATCAGGTTTGAGGGTTTTTATTGAGAGGTTTGGGAGAGAGGGAGAGTGTGGCTGTCAGTGAGCAGCTGCAGGAGTGTTCTTCAGAGGCACTGGGAAAAAGCAGAGGCAAGCACGGGTTAAACTCCAAGTAATCAAGAAAGCACAAAAGCACAAAACACAATAGGGAAACGTCCAAAGCCTGATTACCACAGTGAGAGCAGGAATCAACTGACGCCTGCCCATTCCTCCACTAGAGCTTATCCTTATCCATGCGCTCCTAATCGGCCAACTCAGGACAGGTGTGTAGAGTGCAGCCGTGGGAAACCTCTGAGCTGCTCCAAAGAGAGGGGAGGGGGAGACGAAGAGCAGCCTCACCACAGCCAGGACCATGACAGTACCCTTCCTCAAGGGATGCCTCCTGGCGTCCTGCCAGGCTTGCCAGGGTGAGCGTTGTAGAAGTCCTCAAGGAGCGAGTTGTCCAGGATGAACTTACGAGAGATCCATGACCTCTCCTGGGGACCATACCCCTGCTGGGGACCATACCCCTCCCAGTCATCAAGGTCCTGGAAACCCCTACCTCGGGGTCTGACGTCCAGGACACGAGTCACAGTGAACGCAGGGTGGTTGTTGATGACAAGTGGGGTCTATTGGGGTCTAGTGGGGTGGAGGGGGAGGGGAGGGGGAACGGCCGGAAGGCTTAAAGCACTGGAGGACACACGCTTCAACCGGGACATGTGAAAGGCGGGATGGATCTTGAGAGAGTCAGGTAATTTCAACTTAACAGATGTGGGGTTGATAACTTTCTGAATGGGGAATGGTCCAATGTAACGTGGTGCAGGCTTACGTGACTCCATTTGAAGCGGGAGGTCCTGAGAGGAGAGCCACATCTGTTGGTGGTAGAGTGCAGTAACGCAGCCAGAGCATCCATCCAAACAGCCCTCACTTGCCGGAGATGCTCCCTCACTGAAGGGACGGCCTTGGCTTGCTCCTGGTCAGGGAAGACGGGAGGTGGGAAACCGTTACACACCATAAAGAGTGACATACCTGTGGCCAAACTGGTGAGGAAGTTGTAGGAGTACTCAATCTCGGCGAGAAAGGAGCTCCAGGAGGATGAATTCTGTGCTTCCTCGCACCAGAGCGACAAACTGGGGGCCATGGTCTGAGACGATATCCACTGGGATGCCATGAAGTCCAAATTTCACTGGGAGGTTAGCAGTCTCTAAGGCTGAGGGTAACTTGGGGAGGGGCACATAGTGAACCATTTTTGAAAATCTGTCAATTATGGTGAGGATGACAGCGTTACCTTCAGAGGGAGGTAGTCCGTTGATGAAATCCAGGGAGATGTGTGATAAGAGTCAGCTGGGGGTAGGGAGAGGGCGCAGCAAACCAGCAGGGGCTTGATGGGAGGTCTTGCCCCGGGCACAGATGGAGCAGGCAAGGACGAACTCCCTGGTGTCCTTGGCCATGCTGGGCCACCAAAAGTGCTGCCTCAGGAACTGGAGAGTCCGGGTCACACCGTAGCGCCCTCCAGCCAGTGCCTACACCAGCCAACAACTCTCTATTCCCCATGTCGTAGTTCCTCTCACAGACAGCATGAGAAGAACACACAGGGGTGCATCCTCTGAGTCGGGGGTCGCACTGAGACAAAACAGCTCCAGCTCCGAACATCCGAAGTGTCCACCTCCACAATAAACTGTAGCTTAAGGTCTGAGTGTTAAAGCATTGGAGCATGTGTGAACAAGGTCTTGAGGTGGGGGCCTCAGGGGTCCACAGGAAAGGGGTGACGGTAGAGGTGAGACTGGTGAGGGGACTGGCCACCCTACTGTAGTCACGGATGAACCAACGGTAGAAATTAGCCAAGCCCAGGAACCTCTTAAGTTTTTTGCATGTGGCAGGGATGGGCCAGTCCAGGACAGCTTGAATCTTGGCCGGGTCTGCTCTTAACTCTCCTTAAGTAATGATGTAGCCTAGGAAGTGAGTTGAGGAAACGTGAAACTCACATTTATCTGGTTTCACAAACAGGCGATTCTCTACGAGACGTTGAAGGACCTGCCGAACATGACTCTTGTGTTAGGACATCTTTTTGTCATTACTCTATTTTATACTACTATCATTATTATTTAATTTATTTATTTATATATTTATGTATTTATTTAGTCTATCCTTCCTTTTAATGTATTGTTTTATTTCAATGTTTTATTACGATGTTTAAGTCAGGATACAGATTTATTTTACTTCACATTATCTATTTAATCTCTACTGTTTTACTACCTCAGTTTTAGCTTCTATACCTTTTATCACATTCTACTTTTTTAGTCCATCGGTTTTCCAGTGTTTCCTCCTGGGGGCCTGCCACACCGGGAGTTATGATAAATGAGATAATAAAGTGAGTACACCATATCAAAAGCAAGAAACTTTAATGTCTTAAAGGCAGGGTTGGCAGTCCTGAAAAACTAGCATGAGTTTGAATGTAGCATCTCATCAGGACTCCTCCTTGCCCCTCCTCCCCCTCCCCTTGGAGCTCCCTCAAAGCAACGCCCCCGCTCACATGCACAGGTGCCGCTGATTCGCAATACTGATTGTGAATGACTGAAAGACGCACACAGCACATCATTTTATGTTTTGCAGTACGTAGAGTCATGTCTCATTTAGAGGTAAGGAAACACCAAAACTTTAAAACGTAGAGCTAAAAAAACAATAAACAAACGTGGCTTTTGTCAGTACCTGGCCTGTCATGCCAGAATCGTCCACTTTTACCTGTGACATGATATCAGGAGTAAAGCTATAATACAAACAGTACATGTACATTTTCTCTAGGACTTACCAAATGTCACAGAGCCCCTGTGGTGAGAGTTTATTAGACTCTGATCCGAACCACAGCCCAGAGCCAAGTACCTCATTGGGTCAGAGGGGACATGCCCGAGGTCGAGCGAGAGGGGCATTAGTTAGAGGCAGGGGAACAGAGCAAGAAAAGAAAGCCTCTTTCTTTTCTTGCTCTGTTTAGCTGGAGGAGCGGCGACAGGCAAACGAGGTTTAGGTAGCTTCTCCGTCGTTCTGCAGCGCTGCTCCTTCCTTCTCAGCTCGGCCACGGGCACTGAATCATGTGCACGTCAGTGAAATGTACGCGCAGGAGGCGAGCAGAACGGCGACGGGATTTGATTGGTTTACAAAAAAGGTGTCCCTGGAAGACGATTGGTTGGTGTTTTCCCTTTTTTACTCCTGCTGTAGATAGCAGATATTTTCCGCTCTGTGATCTGTACACATCATGTATTTCTTGCCAGCGGTA
This sequence comes from Halichoeres trimaculatus, assembly GCF_033239565.1. Taxonomy (NCBI): domain Eukaryota; kingdom Metazoa; phylum Chordata; class Actinopteri; order Labriformes; family Labridae; genus Halichoeres; species Halichoeres trimaculatus. Next base: position 450,796 of record NW_027437200.1, read on the forward strand.
CATATAGATAATTTAACCGGCATAACAAAATGTGTATCTAAATCAAACTACCAATTATACCTTTACGAGTATTTAACTGTAATTAAAAGGTCAGGATCTTTTAAATAAAATAAATTAAACAAAAATATAATAAATTCAGCAAACAAGAAAGACAAAAAAATACAATGAAAATGAAATGGACGCTCTTTAAGAAAAAAATACATGTCAATGAAAATAATGAATACTAATCAAAATTAATAAAACATAGACCCTGTCTAAAGAAAAAACGAAACTCAGAAAAAAAACAACAATAAAAACTTGAAAAGCAATTTCTGAAGAAATTGCTCAGTGAATGCAGAATGCTGAAGCAGCTTGCGCTGAACTGCTAATGCAGAATGCTGAACATGGATGACTAAAGATATGTCTGAAAATGGCTGAATGAAGTCTTAAATAGCTCGCGCTGAAATGCTAATGCAGAATTCTAAACATGAATGACTGAAGTAATGTCTGAAAATGGTTGAAAGAAGTCCTGAAAGCGTGCACTGAACTGCTAATACAGAAGCTAAACATGAATGACTCAAGATGTGTCTGAAAATGGTTGAATGAAGTCATGAAAGGCTTGCACTGAAATGCTAATGCAGAATACTAAACATGAAAGACTGAAGATTTGTCGGAATTAAGTCTTGAAAAGCTTGCGCTGAACTGCTAATGCAGAATGCTGAAGATGAATGACTGAAGATGTGTCTGAAAATGGTTGAATGATCTCTTGATAAGCTTGTGCTCAACTGCTAATGCAGAATGCTGAACATGAATGACTGAGGATATGTCTGAAAATTGTTTTAAGAACTCCTGAAAAGCCTGCGCTCAACTGCTAATGCAGAATGCTGAATTCATCTATTCAAAAATTAAAGGAATGAATTAAATTTTAAAGAACATTTATGGAAATAATGACCTAACTGAGGGAAAATGCAAGTCTGATCTCTTGAACGCTGTTAATCTGCAATCCTGTGTGTCCTGTGTGTGAGTTTTTTAACCATGTAAGCCTGTAGGCTGAGGCCCATCCGAAGCCAGATGTTGCCATGGTGCTCATTGTTTACCAACCGCCATCAGAGAGCTGGTGGAGTCTGTTGATTCCCAACACATTCCCTTTCAAATCAAGGTGTCAAAGTGCTTGCAATTCTGACAAAAAAAAAGAATGATCATGAAGCATAAACCAGTGTAATCTAAAGTTGGATTTAAAAGTTTGAATGGCTGAATCAATTCAAGAATTAAAGGAAGAAATTTAAATTTAAAGAAAAAAATCTAGGAAAATAAGGAGCTGACTCAGGGAAATGGAAGTCAAATGCTGTTAAAGTGTGATACTTTCTGCTCTGTGTGTGTTCAATCATGTAAACCTGTCTGCTGAGGCTTATCTGAAGCCAGATTTTGCATTGGTGATCACTGATAAACACACACGCGTGTATTTGTTCCTGGATGTTTTTATTAGTTAGTATAAACAGCTGCATGAGATGAAAGGTTGCCACGATGACATGCTCGTTAAGCTGCAGGTGCAGAACTTTGCCCTGGTAAGTGCAATCTTCGGAAGATTTTGTGGCAAAGCAAGAGTCCGAATCTCCTGTCACCTTGCCAAAACCGTGAGGGCTAGAATAAAAATGAACACACTGTAGGAATCCTGACACCCTGAGGAAGCTGTCTGTCTAAGTTTCATGTCTGAAGGTCAAGAAATGGACCCATGACAGTAATAGATAGATGAGGAACATTTGACTGATCTCTGAGAAAACCCCTCTGGAATTAACATGGAGGTATATTGGTTTGTTCGTTGGACTTCTCATGACAGTTGGCCATTTTGTAAAAAAGTGCTCCGTCCTTTTTGCTTTAAAAACCACTTTGTCAGAAGCAGGACAAGACTACCTACATTTTGACATATAATATGCCTATGTGGGGCAAAAATTGTGACCAAGAGAGCAGTTTACCCAGAAGTTTCCCAGGTTTTGTTTCCCCCTCTCCCCACTCTGTCGTTTGAATCTCCCACTCTAAGCTGAAACATTCTGTCCAATACACACCAATGTTAAACAGCTAAAACAGCTGAAAATCTTCATGACCTTTGAAGGGTCATTGTGAAGAAACTATGAATGCTAGGAAACATTAGAAACCGACTGAATGAAGCCAAAAGATAGCTAAATATTTTGAAGTTTGAATGGAGTTTGTAGCTGAATGTATGACTGAATGAGGAGGGTTTGAAGCAGGCTGAAAAAATGTCCTGAAGGGAGAAAATTTTGAAAATTCTGCATTCATCTCTATGAGACCAAAAAACGCACAAATTCTGAAATATCTTGGAAAGTATTTTTTAAAAGTTTCTGAAGAGTCATAGCCCCCTTGTCCCCACTGAAACACACATTTTGAAGTTTGAACGATGAAAATCGGTTGAAGTTTGTTGGAGCTTTAGCAGTCCAAGAAAGCGGGCGGAAGAATGCAGAAGAAGAAGAATTTTTTTTGTCACAGAAGAACATATGCTGTGAATGCATTGCTGCATTCACAGCAACTATAGCCTAAATAAAAGGGAGTTTATACAGTTCCTGAATTGTCTGTAACATGTGCTTTTTCCCAGTCAATCCGTACTGTCTGTCAAACATTTTTAACAATTCTGTCTTTCAACCGTATTGAAGGGCTGCATTTCTTTGGCAATGTAGCTGTCTTTGAGCGCCCACCATTTGGTGCTTTTATGTCTACTTACTTTGCTTTTACTAAAAGCCTCAGTAAGAGCGGATTGTCAAAGAACAAGGCTCCGCTGCACCTCCCCTTCTTCTTCTTCTTCGTCGCCACTATTTTCAAACAAATGTGACATATCAGCTCGTTGGTGTTCATGAGCTCACACTTTGTTCATTCTGATAAAAACCAAAATATTCCCACACTGGGACTGTGGCAGGCGGCTTAAGAACCGTATCTTTCATGCCATCACTCAACGTGTGTTTCCTCCTTACCACTCAGGACGCTTGCTTCAGCTCTCTCCGTGTGTACATGCGAGCAGCCCCATCTTCACCCCAAAGATCGCATTTTTGACAGATGCTCACTCCGCTATAAATCCGCTAAATCCGCTAAATCCGCTATAGAACCTATGCACCCCGATGTTAGGAAAGATAGACGTAGTGAGCCATTTTCTCATTCAGCCTCTTTGGTCGAAAGAGAGGAGGAAAACAAACATGCATGCTCATGTCAGTTTATCGAGGCTGGCAAACTTACCGAGGACGTTTTTATTTATCATTCGGTTAATTGATTTATTGATTATCGTGACAGGCCCAGGTGGAAGTCAACACCACCCCCTTCTTATGCTCTTTGAGTAAAAGAGGTTTAAATTTGAAAAAAAAAGGTATTCTTTAAAAGGATCCTCACTTATATTCAGAGAGGTGTGGGGCCCCTTTCTTGTTTTTACTGAAAAGATCATTTTCCCACTTGTTCCCAAATAACATCCTGCTCTGTCCTACTGCTGGCTTCTGTTTGTTAGCTATGCCATGTAATTGTATTTGTAAGTGTAATTTCTGTATTGATATATTTATTAAGTTTATTGTATTTATTTATTTGTTTATTTTATTTTATTCTATTTTTTAATTTAATTTAATTTAATTCTTATTTTTTCTCTTGCCATAACTTCTCCATTCTTTGTACTTAAAGGACTGAAATTGAGGAATCCTAGTATGACTGGAGTGACCACCTCATTCTGATGTTGCTTATTTGCTCATTTGTTTGTGTGTTTATGTTAACTCTTCAACATTATCATTTATGAGTATTGTAAACATATTACCTTTCTGTGTATAAAAACTCAATTATCAAAACTGTTGAAAAGAACCCCAAAAAACACTGAGCTGGGACTCATCCATCACAACATGCCTTCTACTTGGGCTGGGACAATATGCTATTCTTGCAATTCAATTCTATTACGATTTTTGGGGGTCTGATTCAATTTAAATTGCGACTCTTTGATATTTAAGACTTTTGCTAATTTTAGTTTAAAAGGTTAAATGATGATTATAATGTCTACAGACTATATCAGAGCCATATTTTTTCTATAAAATGCACATCATGTGAGCCAGGGAGAAACCCTCTGCTGGGGAAAAGTAATAACTTTTAATCAATCTAGTTTATAAACAGAGACTAAAATGAAGATTTTGAATTTGTAAAAAAAAAACAAAAAACAAAAAAAACAACAACGATTTTTTGACAAAGAATCCCGATTTTGGTATTGTCAAACAAAAAAAATCCTGATTTATTGAATATTCTTTTTTTCTACCCCCCTCTACTTCTTACGTCACACAGATTGCGTCTTCAGTCCTTTTACTGCTTACTCTTTATTCAATGAGCTCTGATTTGTTCATGGGTTGTTAAGGTTAAGGTCATTGTGACCAATTATACTTAAACAGTTGTTATATTATTGTTAGCTGCGCTCAGCTGCTGCAGTGAGCAATGGGCTCTTCAACAGGACATGATGAATGATTGACAGACTGAATGAGTCACAGCTTTGGTTACAGTGTGTCTGCTGGAGTGGAGCTGTTCTCTTTCATACCACAGTGTTTACTTCAGAAAGTTCACATGTGGTCGCTGCGTGGGACAGGAGGTGTGGGAAGTGGAAATAGATGAGATGACTGAACGGTCAGGTGGGATAAGGGATGGGAAACACTACGAGGTAGGAAAACAATGATTTTCCAGACCTCTGGAGCCAAAGAGCTGCGCTGCATCTTCATTTTTTAGAGACATGAGGAACTTCATCTGGTGGACATAAAATAAACTCAATTAGCTCATTATCTTTGACCACAATTACAACAGTCCACAACTTAAACATGTTCACAAGACTAATGTTTGTTGGCATCAAACGCCACGGGGGTCACATGAGACGCCAGCTCGCATGGCAATCAGACATGAAGAGTTCAAGGTTCAAACCCTCTCTGAAGACTGTCTGTGTGTGTGTGTGTGTGTGTGTGTGTGTGTGTGTGTGTGTGTGTAGGTGTGTGTGTGTGTGTGTGTGTGTGTGTGTGAGAGCATGTGCCAGTCTGGCAGCCGTTCTATGCGCACGTGTGTGTAGATACTGTTAACTTTGGCAGAGAGAGCTGTGGTCATATGACGGACACAGCGTGACAAATTTTCCAGAATTTTCTTAAAAAACTCTGTGTGTGTGTGTGTGTGTGTGTGTGTGTGTGTGTGTGTGTGTGTGTGTGTGTGTGTGTGTGTGTATGTGTGTGTGTGTGTCTGTGTGTGTGTGGTTACTCAGAGTCTCTAGGTCCCATTCTGATCTCTGACCCCTGAAGCTTCCTTTAACTTGACACAGCATGTAAAGCAGCCAAGTCATGTTGAAGAGCATAAACTTCAGACTGCGTCTCTCTCTCTCTCTCCCTTTCTGTGTACGTGTGTGTACGTGCGTGTGTGTATGTGTGTGTGTGTGTGTGTGCGTGCGTGTGTGTGCGTGCGTGTGTGTGCGTGCGTGTGTGTGTGTGTGTGTGTGTGTGTGTGTGTGTGTGTGTGTGTGTGTGTGTATGTGTGTGTGTGTGTCTGTGTGTGTGTGGTTACTCAGAGTCTCTAGGTCCCATTCTGATCTCTGACCCCTGTGATAGTGTGAGCAACTTGCCTCTTTTTCCCCTCCTTTCTGACCACAGGTTTTATTCGGGACATCTCAGACCTTTTATCTGTCATTAAGTCACAATATAATAGAGTTCTTACTATTGGTGATTTTTGCCATCCATGTCTACTGCCCTTCTTAATCATTTGATTCTGAATTCCACAATCTTTAAGCTTCCTTTAACTTGACACAGCATGTAAAGCAGCCAAGTCATGTTGAAGAGCATAAACTTCAGACTGCGTCTCTCTCTCTCTCTCCCTTTCTGTGTACGTGTGTGTACGTGCGTGTGTGTATGTGTGTGTGTGTGTGTGTGTGCGTGCGTGTGTGTGTGTATGTGTGTGTGTGTGTGTGTGTGTGTGTGTGTGTGTGTGTGTCTGTGTGTGATTACTCAGAGTCTCTAGGTCCCATTCTGATCTCTGACCCCTGTGATAGTGTGAGCAACTTGCCTCTTTTTCCCCTCCTTTCTGACCACAGGTTTTATTCGGGACATCTCAGACCTTTTATCTGTCATTAAGTCACAATATAATAGAGTTCTTACTATTGGTGATTTTGCCATCCATGTCTACTGCCCTTCTTAATCATTTGATTCTGAATTCCACAATCTTTAAGCTTCCTTTAACTTGACACAGCATGTAAAGCAGCCAAGTCATGTTGAAGAGCATAAACTTCAGACTGCGTCTCTCTCTCTCTCTCTCTCCCTTCTGTGTACGTGTGTGTACGTGTGTGTGTGTGTGTGTGTGTGTGTGTGTGTGTATGTGTATGTGTATGTGTATGTGTGTGTGTGTGTGTGTGTGTATCTGTGTGTGTGTGTGTGTGTGTATGTGTGTGTGTATGTGTGTGTGTGTTTCTGTGTGTGTGTGTGTGTGTGTGTGTATCCCTGTACCCCCCTCCCTATCCCCCCCCCCCCCCCCCTTCCCTTCTCTCTCCCACTCTCTCTCCTCTATCTGTCTCTCTCTAACCCCAACACAGTCGAGACAGATGTCTGTCTAACATGAGTCTGGTTCTGTCCGAGGTTTCTGCCCGTTAAAGGGAAGTTTTTCCTTGCCATTGTAACTTGCTAAATGCTGCAAAGTCCTGTACTCATGGTGGATTAAGATAAGATAAGACTCCTTATCTTGTCTTGATGTTGGGTTTCTGGTAATAAAATTTTATAATATTTAGGGGTCTAGACCTGTAAATGTTTTTGTAAAGTGTCTTGAAATAACATTTGTTATGATTTGGCGCTATATAAAGAAAGATTGATTGATTGAGATTGATAAACTTGACCTTATTGAGTAATACTAAGTCAGAAAGACTATAAGTGTGATACTGCAGTGTTTCCCACAGGATTTTAGGGGACTGTGGTGGGAGAGTCTCTGACCCTTGGTGGTTTTAATGTGTGTGTACGTTTTTAAGCGCGATGTATCACTGCTCTTGGCACTAGTTTGTAACTGCATGTGTGTAAGTGGTGTGTATGAACAATGACCTGCATAAACCAAAGTGTAATTTTTGAAACCAGGCTGAAAACCTGTATAAATGAGCTCTTTTATCATGGGACCTTTGGATGGATAGGTCTGTTCCATAGTGGTATGTATGTTAACACTGATGAAAGCACGGATGTTTCCCTGCTTCGTCAGCTTGACCTGCACATCAGGTATGACTGAATATTGTTCATAATGTAATCTCCCATATCATTATAAAAAGGAAGCAAAGTGGAAACCCTTTGTATATTGTTTTAACATCTTGAAAAAAGTTATTTTGGAATAAAGGGTCAGATTACGATTCTTCTTCTCTCTGCTCCCTTACTTGGATTTTGGGAGTGTTATGTCTTCATTTTTTGTTTTTCATTCCGTTTTTTTTACTACAGTGACTGCAGAAAATAGCCTCAATAAATAAAGATTCCTAAATTTGCTGCGGCCCAATTCATCACAAAATGTAGCCTAAATCATTTTCTAACTGATATTTCCCGATATTGCTGTTTATCTGGCTTTGAGAGAAATTCAGCTTCTTCCATGCTCTCTCCGTCTGTTGTGTTCACCATCTTACACTGACGTCACTCTACAAAATCGCAGTTGTTCCCATTTACCTTGGGCAAAAAGTTGTCAATGCTATTTCCTAGGGGTGTAATGGTACACAAAAAGTCATGGTTCGGTATGTACCTTGGTTTTAGGGTCACGGTTTGGTACATTTTTGGTACAGTATGGAACAACGCAAAACCATTTGCTTGTTTAGCATGTTTATTAAACCAAAAACTGGCCATTATACAGCGAGGGGGGAGGCTCCTTCAAGCTCCGGTTAGTCGTTAGCAGCAGCCATGATGCACAATTCAGACACAAGCTCCTGTGGCTCTTTGATATAGGGCTGCAACTAACAATTATTTTTTAAATTATTTTATTTATTTATTTATTTTTTTCTCAAGGTCATGATGATTTTCAGCTCTTCAAGGAAAAAAAAAGGAAAAAAAAAAAACCCAAATAACTAACGATTATTTTTAAAGTCGACTAATCTATCGATTATTTTTTCGTTTAGTCAACTTATCACGGTTATTTTGTGTTCCAACCTAGTTTGGCCTTTAAAATGTGCAGACCTTTATAATTCAACCTGTGTGTTGCATTTTCACTGCATTTACCCAGAATTAGGTTCTCACCTCTGATTGGTCAGCCCTTTGTCATGTTTGTTTGTTTATCTATTTTTCATTCATGATGACATAAAAATATAAGTACAATACAAAAAAATAAATAAATCTCAAAATGAATGAAGCAGCAAACAGGGAAATAAAGTTGTTGTACGCAGTGTTGGACAGACCGCTTATTAGTGACTTTGGGCTTGTTTTCTAATGTTTATTTGCTGATTGGTGCTTGCTTTGCTCTCTGTATGATCCTGTTTCACTCTCTCCCAGCCTTCATAAAAATGCGTTAAGCTTTGTTTCTCTACATGCGCTATTTCGCTCATGCGCACTCCGCCCCTGCTCCTCCCCACTGAGTGTTAGCTGTGCAGTGTGAGCTTGAGAGTGAGAGCCCCTTCAGATAAATGTCCCCTCTTTTCAAAAGTTAGGGGAGTTTTGACACTAGTTTGTGACTCAGATCCTGAAAAACAGTCTGTAACAGAGAGTGAAGGAGACTCTCTAAATCACGTTATCAGACACTAAACTCTGGGAGCTGTCAGGCCGTCCAAGTCGCAGATGCAGAGCCTCCGTCAGCGCACAGCGCTCTCTGGGAGTGGAGACTTTTCCTCATCAGTATTCCTCACGTATGAACTTAGTGATCTTTTCCCATAAAAGTATCCAATAACACAGCACCTCATGCTGTGAACTGAAATTACGAATGAGTATTACCCCCTGGTATTTGGTTTCACCATGTGACAACGACAATAAAAACAATAATACGACGCGTCGACTATTAAAATTTGCGTCCATGAATTTTCATCGTCGACGTAGTCGATTATAATAATAATAATAATGCATTTTATTTGTATTGCAATTTACATTTTCGCAATCTCAAAGTGCTACAGAGAAAGACACAATTAAAAATAATTAAGACACCTTAAAAATCCTTTTTAAAAATTAATTCTAGGAGTTATAATGGAGAACCCAGTACTGCCAACTAGCTAAATGCTTTTTTAAAGAGATGAGTTTTATGATTTCTTTTGAAATCTTCTGTAGACTGTGGGGCTATCAGGTGGTCAGGGAGGGCGTTCTACAGCCTCGGGGCTGCAGAGGAAAAGGCCCGATTATGTGGACTAATTGTTGAAGCTAGGGCTGAACGATTTTAAGAAGAGATTGAATTGCGATTTTTCTGGCAGATATTGTGATTTCAATTCGATTCACAATTTTCTTCTAATCAAGCTTTTGGATATTCACATGTAGGGCTGAACAATTTTAGGAAAAGATCTAATTTTTCTGGCAGATATTGCAATTCACGATTTTTTAATCATCAATAGTGATGATAAATAATCTGTTTTCATCAACTTCTACTCCTAAACAGAGGCTTTGTGTTGTTGACCTGCTTACCAGCACTTTAAACATATAGATTGTCTACAAATTTGTAAAACAGAATGTGTATAATACTTGACACAATAGATCCTGAGTCAGTCAGAAGTGCTGCAAAAAATTGCTCCTTTGGCGATCTCAAAATTGCATTGTCTAAAATTGCGATTTTGATCTGAAAACGATAAATTGTTCAGCCCTAGTTGAAGCCCTACTTTGATATTCATCTTCTGATTGGCTCACTGTGAGACGTCACGTCCACATGATATGCACATGATCGCAAAGCACAAATCACAGACCACTTTCCTCATGAATATTAAAACGCCTTCCCTGCTCAGCCAATCATAAACAAGTACTCACGTGAATATGAAAGAGCCATGTGCAGCGGCTAACGTAAACTTACTGTACTGCCTTATGGAGCGGTTCGGCACAAGTACATGTATCGTTACACCCCTACTATTTCCTGTTTTGATTATAATTTTTTTTGTAATAACACTTGTTTTTCATTTCCAGTATTTCTTTTTTTTTTCAGTTTCAGGGTGTGATTTTCAATGCCAAATTTTATTTAAATACAAAACATTTAAGTCATCATTGTGGCTCCATAGAAACATGCCTTCAGTATTTGGATGGATCAGTTTATAAAAAAATTCTGAACCCTTTGGTTTCCTTTGCTTGGTTTTGGGCGTGTATGCTTTGCCAACTTAGTGACTTTGTTGCTACATTTAGTGACTTTTCACACCCCTCTGGTGAGATTTTTTTAAAGGCGGTTAAAGCATGTTTTGATCTCCTTAATCTATCCCTATCCAAAACACAGGTAGACAGTCCTTCTTACAGCAGATGAAATCACGCGAGTGTGTGTCTCATTATGGTCACTCATGCCTGTCCACAGCCCAGATAAAGGAGGCAGGTTGATATTTTGACTCAGAAAAGCAAAAATCCAAAGAAGAAAGTTCATTTGTCGTTCCACACATATTTATGATGTGTTTTACCTGCTTTCTGTTTCCCCCATCTCTCCTACAGAGTCCATGAAAAATGGATTATTATTCAAATTAAACAGCAGCGTCATTTAGTGGCTCCAGTGACTTCTGGGACAGCCAATGGTGGCTTTCCTTACTGAGGAGCTGGCATGTTCAAACTAGCAACGTCTCCTCCAGCTTTGATGATGTTTGAAATGGGAAACAGCCTCATTCTTTCAGGTTTTTCATGACTATACATGACAGAATTGATTAAAAGTAACCCGTTTAAAGTGAATTATTAGGGTAAATGTTAATCTGGGGTGTTTAAAACAACAACAATATATACCAAACTAAACTGAAAACCTTGACCTCAAAACCGTGATAAGAGCATCTGTGGTTTTTGTGAACCATTCCGTCTCTACTTCAGTTTGAACTAACATCTACTCACTAGTGTCTCGGCAGTCAGGGGCAGTTTAGGGGTTAAGCATCCAACCTCCAGCCTCCTATTTGAGAGACATCTCTACCACTGAGCCACAATACAATCCACCTGGGGTCACAGTGAGGACAGAGTTAGTTTAGGCTGATTAAAAATGTCACACTTATTTTTTTAACGAGAGGTTTTTAAGTGTTGTTTGATTTATTTTATCTCTGCCCCCTTATTCTTTCTTATACCTTCTTCTGAAACGGTGCAACTTTCAGACAGATTTAATCTGATTTGGGGTATATATTCAGTTTTATCACCAGTTGAGATTTATAGTGTTGGATATTCAAAAGAAGTGGATCTTATAACGCAAAAAAAAAAAAAATTCTGGATCTGGACCCTGTTACACAACCACACAGCTTTTCTTCTCCCAAACCATCAGATACTCACTCAAATCAAGGACCCAAAAACATAAATGACCTCATTTTTATGCAGTACTCCACCTCAGCCAATGACAGTCTGCTCTCCTGACACATGATCCAATCAGGACTCATCTTCAGAGCTGACTAATCAGGGCACAATCTGCTGGAGTCCACTTCCTCCAGGAGTCCAGAGGAGGGTACTTCAGTTTGAGTTGTGACGCTGGCTGTGGATACTGCGGAGGGTGTTTGGCCTCAGATATGAGACATGAACTGGGAGTTTTGGACCAAGGGGCTGGACCAGGAGGTTCTGGTTGAAGATGGTGAGTTGGTTGAAAGCTGTAGAAGATCTGCTGATACTGCACCTGTACAGTATGTGTGTGTGGCCTAAAATAAGCTCAGATCAGATCAAATGGGTCAAGTCTGATTCCACTTGTCCTGGAGTTTCATTATTAAGACTGTTTACAGCCCATTAGGCTCTGGGTCATGAGCGTCACATACAACACAAGCACTGTTATTGGGGGTGTGTGTTTCCTGCTTCATGCATTTTTGAGGTCAGAAAGACTGCTGGGTGTATGACCGTTTAGCTGAGGACACGCTCACACACTGTCCTGTCTTCAGATTTAAGTGTTCTTTAAGTACCCAGAGTTTAACTCTCAGCGCAGTTTGAGTCATAGATGATAGCAGGAAGACAAGTGTCTGCTGCTCTCATGACTGAAGTGCAAAGTCTGATCTCAGCTGTGTTTTAATGGAGCAAATCTACTTTAGAAGACTTTTATGACAGCAGGGCCTTAGGAAAGGGACAAAATGTTCTGAATTCAATCAGACAAAGATCAGTTTGAGGATCTGAACGGGCTGAGAAAGTATACTGTCAGAGATATTTAAAGTGAAGGTGGAGTTAACTTTATTTACAAAGCCAGATTAGCTGATGGGAGGTCATAGCGTGTCGTCCAAATTAAAGAACTATTTACAAATGGATCATTGAAGTGTAAATATAAACAGAAATGGATGTTAATTTTAATATGAAACCATGCATTCAGAAAGTGTTTGATCAGTTTTTCTTTGCTGAAGACCCCTGAGGAGACTAGACCAGGATCACCATGCTGTTAATTTTATTCTCCATATAGCGCCAGATCACAGCAGAAGTAATTTAGTAATTAATTTGGTAATTTAGAACCTTTTTTAATTTTCTTAATTTTTTTCTCTCTCATTAATCAGGTGTATACCTTGCCAGCTAGGTTGTCAGACCGATGAACAAGGCTAAATGTATATGTTCTCCACCTGAGCTCTACAGTCTCAAAAGTTGAGAAAAGTCTAAGAATCACTTCAGAGACCAGACCGAGATTTTGTGCAGCCATTTTATCTGGAGGTAAATGTGAGAAGCTGGAGAAAAAGCCATGGTCTCATATAGCTTTCACACAAATCTCACATTTGTCTAGGAAAAATAAATGAAATCTTTTTGAGATCTCATTTCTAAAAAAAATTTTTCTGTGGGTTGCGGTGTGCAGGATGTGATCAATACAACACATTTTTTTTGGTTACATCGTTCTTCACACAAACCTGTTTCTTCTTGAGGTGTCTGCAGAGGAACCAAGCGTGCATGTGGAAAAGGACAAAGTGCACTGCATAAACTTGGACGTCTTCTCCCAGCATAACTTTTCATATGTTGTGTAAGCTCTGGTGATAAACTTGTTTTTTTCTCCTCACATTAGTGAAGCACTACTTAAATCTCAAGCTGCTCAAAACAAACTCTACATAAAAATATAAAAATGATGATCATGGGCACAGTATGCAGATCATATTTTAAACAAGCTATCAGGAAGTGTGTGCACTTTCAATTTGCTTCTGAAGCACTCTGACTTCCCAGTTTCCTCCACTTTACCAAGAAAACAGTCTGAAATGTTAAAAAAATCTCATACTTAAATAATTTCTCTCATGAAAGTGAGAGATTGACTTCCACCTGGAATATTCTTGGAGTTAAATGAGGTGAGAACCTGTCTGGCCTGACTGATCAGATATTTAAATGCTCTTTTTGTTATGAAAGACATTGACTACTCCCAGTGTGTCATGCAAGAAATGTGGGCGGCGTGGGTGTAGTCAATGTTTAAATTTGTATTTTTTAATGCACCGCTGTCCATGCATCTCTTCCTTTTATGCAGACTGTAAAGCAGAACATTTGTGTTTTATTGTCCATTTTAACTTGAATGCAGACACTTTTGTTCAGTACCAGAATGTCTCCAGTCTTTGCTCTATTGTTTTCTGCTCAGATCAAAAGCAGCTTCACTTCCTGTTTCCCCTGTCTGGAGCTTGTTGATTGGTCTATCGATGCCACTTTCTCAGAGCTTCGTGTCTTATTAATTTCAGCATTGTTAGGTTATCTGTCCTACACCAGAGGCTCACAATGCACATTATTTTGCAGCCCTTTGTTTGAAATGAAATGAAATTAAAAATGAAATTAAAAATACTTTATTTATCCCAAAGGGAAATTCAGGATCGTAGTACTTCAGATTGTGTTCAATAATAATAATAACAATAATAATAACAATAATAACAATAATAACAATAATAATAACAATAATAACAATAATAATAACATTAAATAATTCTGGACTTTGTTCGTGAGGCTGATGGCGGCTGGCAGGAATGATCTTCTGTATCTCTCAGTCTTACATTGGACCTGAAGAAGCCTCTCACTGAACACACTCTTCTGTCTCATCACTGTGTTGTGGAGAGGGTGTGAATAGTCCTCCATTGTCTTCATCAGCTTGTGCACTATTCTTTTTTGGACAATCAGCTCCAGCGATTTCAGAGTTACTCCAAGCACAGAAGCAGCTTTCTTGATCAGTTTGTTGATTCTCTTCAAGTCTCTGGTTCTGATGCTGCTGCCTCAGCAGATCGCTGCAAAGCTGATTGCACTTTCAACAGCAGACTTATAGAAGATGTGCAACATTTTGGTACAGACGTTGAAAGATCTCAGCTTCCTTAAGACACAGAGTCTGCTCAGGCCTTTCTTGTAGATGTACTCAGAGTTGCATTTCCAATCAAGTCCATGTCCAGATGAACTCCAAGGTACTTGTATTCCTCCACCACCTCCACCTCCTCTCCCAGGATGGAAACACATCTATGTGTATTCTTGTTCCTCTTGAAGTCAACAATCATCTCTTTTGTTTTGTTGGTATTCAAGATGAGATGATTGTTACCGCACCCTTTTACAAACTGACCAACCAGTTCTCTGTACTCTGCTTCCTGTCCATCACTGATTCACCCGATAACTGCGGTGTCATCAGAGTATTTCTGCAGATGACATGACTCAGAGGTGTACTGGAAGTCTGAGGTGTACAACATGAAGAGGAATGGTGAAAGTACCGTTCCTTGTGGTGTTCCAGTGCTGCTGACCACCTTCTCAGACACACAACTACTCAGTCTCACAAACTGTGGTCTGTTTGTGAGGTAGTTATAAATCCAGGTGGCTATGGAGGTATCCACCTGGAATCCATGGAGCTTCTCACAAAGCAGAGCTGGCTGAATCGTATTAAAGGCACTTGAGAAGTCAAAGAACATGACCCTCAAAGTGCTGCCTGACTGGTCCAGATGAGAGTGGGCTCTCTGAAGCAGGTAGATGATGGCATCTTCAAGCCCATTACAATATGCAAACTGTAATGGGTCTTGAAAGGTGTTGACCTGCTTGTTGAGGTGAGCCAGTAGGAGTCTCTCCAGGACTTTCATGATGTGAGATGTCAGGGCAACTGGTCTGTAGTCATTTGGTTCAGCAGGTTGTGGTTTTTTTGGCACTGGCAGGATGGCAGGATGTTTTCCACAGCACGGGAATCCTTTTCTGACTCAGGCTGGTGTTGAACAGGTGCTGAAGAATGGGACATAACTGTTACAGCAGGTCTTTAGAACTCTGGGACTGACACCATCTGGACCTGCTGCCTTGTTCTGGTTTAGTTTCTCCATTTTTTTCTTGACTTGATTACAGGAGACAGACAAAGTGGAGGAGGAGGCAGTGGAGGTTTCAGGAAGTCCTGATTTGGATGGAGATGAGACTTTATCCATGTCCAAGACTGAGCTGCAGGGTGACAGAGTGGGGCAGTGACATGAAAGCTGTGGGTTCAGGGAGGGTGTGTGGCCTGTTGGGTTTGAGGCAGGAGGTGAGCTGAACCTACTGAAGAACATGTTCAGTTCATTAGCTTTGTCCAGACCTCCGTCAAGTTGATCCCCCTTTATCTTAGAGCCAGTGATCTTCTTCATTCCTGACCACACATCCCTCACGTTGTTTTGCTGAAGCTGACTTTCCAACCTTTTCCTGTAGTCCTCCTTGCACTTCTTTGTTTGTGTTTTCAGTTCTTTTTGTGTTGACTTCAATAACTCCCTGTCTCCATCCCTTGAAGGCTTTCATTTGATGTTCAGCAGCTTTTTCAGGTCACAGGTGATCCAGGGTTTGTTATTAAGGAAGCACCTCACTGTTCTTGTTGGAATGATGCTGTCCACACAGAAGTTTATGTAATCTGTCACACACTCAGTCAAGGTGTTGATGTCATCTCCATGCGGTTCACAGAGGACACTCCAGTCTGTAGCCTCGAAGCACCCTCTCAGAGCATCTTCAGCTTCATTAGACCAGGTTTTAATAGTCTTTCTGATGATTGGTTGTTGCTGAACGATGGGCTTGTAGGAGGAGGTGAGAAGAACCAGATTATGGTCAGATCTTCCTAAAGGTGGCAGGGCAGAGGTGCTGTATTCATTTTTAATATTTACATAGAATAAGTCCAATATTTTGTTTTCTCTGGTGGAGCAGCTGACTAACTGGTGGAATGTTGGTAGAGTTGCAGAGAGGGAGATGTTGTTAAAATCTCCAGAGATCGCCACAAAAGCGTTTGGATGTTGTGTTTGAAGACTGGCAATTACAGAGTTAATAACATCACAGGCTGCGTCTGGGGCGGTGCCAGGTATTATATAAACCGCTACCAGAATAACACGTGAACTCTCTGGGTAGATAATATGGGCGAAAACTCACAGCTAGCAGTTCATTGTTTCTTGTGCAGATCTTCTCTTTAACAGTGACATGTCCAGGATGACACCAACGCTGGTTAACCAGCACTGCAATTCCACCTCCCTTTAGCTTTCCGCTGAGTTGTTTGTTGCGGTCTGCACGGACCGTCATGAAGCCATGTACAGACGCATTACAGTCTGGGATGTGTTCATGTAACCTCGTCTCAGTGAAGCACATAATACTGCGTTCTCTGTATTCTTTCTGAGACCTGGTTAGCACCCGGAGCTTGACAATTTTGTTAGCTAGCAATCTTAGGTTACCCATCACAACATTTGGAAGAAACGGTTTAAATCTCCACCGTTTTTCTCTCTGCCTCACTCCTGCCCTGCATCCTCTTGTCTTTCTTTTCAACTCCACTGGGATTTGAGGTGATATTTCACTGATGATCTTGAGTTTGGAGAGCATTATCAGTTGATCTCGGTGGTAAACAAGTCTCGTTGCCATGGAGATTCAGCATAACAAGTCTTGAAAAAGCCAAAAAATATCTAGAAAATCTCCCATGCAGCACAGCTTCTGAACCAGCATCAGAAATTCTCTTGGGCATGCAAAAGTGACAGCTAATGTATTAAAAAAAGACAGATTTATTACAAAAAATCACAAAAGGTAAGACAGAGCTACTACAATTTGCAGCCACCTGGTGGCGCATTCCAGAATCATTAGTCAGAATCATTCGTTTCATCCAGTAGCAATAGAATCAGCAGTAATTGTAGATTTGCTGCTGGGGGCACTCTCAAGGATGTTGTTGGTGCGTGCAATAGTCAGCATGATGAAGCTGCTGCATCTAAATCTTGATGTTTTGTTAAGTACTTGTGAAGTTACATGTAAATTTATGAAAAAATTTAAAAGTTTGTGTAGAAAATGGATCCATTTCCACCAAGTTTTGCACCAATCTAGGATCAGTGTCCAATTAGAAAGGGCTTCAAAGAAATAAACACGAGCTTTGAACATCCAGACTTAAAAATAAATACAACTTCATGACAAATAACAGAAGAACACACAACAAAATGTATGTTAATATTGGCTTCTCTCTGTCTCTCTCAGGAGTTTATGAAGACAAGTATGCCACCCGTGCAGCAGGCATGAATGGCACCATCCCCCCCACCAAACTAGTGGACCTGCTGGAGGACCCGCTGCCCGGCCTCGGCACATACGAGGACTTCAACACCATCGACTGGGTCCGCGAGAAGAGCAAAGACAGAGACAGGCACAGAGAGGTGTGTATGTGTATGCATGCGAGCATGGAGTGTGTTTAAAGATAAAACAGAGGAGCTGAAAGTCAAACTCTGTCTTTATTCAGATCACCAATAAGAGCAGACAGTCGACTGTGGCTCTACTGCACAGCGTCAGTGATGCCTTCTCTGGGTGGCTGCTCATGCTGCTGGTGGGACTCATGTCAGGTAGGAAATAAAAACATACAGCTCTTACAAACTCAAAGAATACAACCCCAGTTGTTAAATCTGCATGTGTTTGTCGTGGCCTCATCCTGGTGCTCCATCCAGGTGCTCTGGCGGGCGGCATCGACATTGCAGCCCACTGGCTGACAGACATGAAGGACGGCGTTTGTCTCATCGGCTTCTGGTTTAACCATGAGCACTGCTGCTGGACGTCCAACGAGACCACATTCCAGGAGAGAGACCGATGTCCTCAGTGGCAGAGCTGGGGCGAGCTCATCACAGGGACTTCAGATGTAAGATGGTGTAGAAACATCCTTAAGACCAGGAGAATCTTATATATTACCACCTTAAATCCACGAAACTTCACATGAAGCTAAAAGATTTTCATTACAAGACTTTGAATCTGTGGATACAGTATGAAGGAAAAGGAAAAGATTTGTGCCATGGCTCCATCTAGTGGTTGTGAGGTGTCATGACAAAAGAAAACACCAGAATTTGTGTTTTTATGTGTGTATCTGCAGGGTGCATTCGCCTACATCATGAACTACATGATGTACATCTTCTGGGCCTTGCTTTTCTCTTTCCTGGCGGTTACGCTGGTCAGAGCCTTTGCCCCGTACGCATGCGGCTCAGGAATACCAGAGGTAAAATCTGTGAGCATCTTTAATAGAATGTTCCATTTTATTTTTATGTCCTGGATTAAAAGACACAAACCTTCCTGCAAGAGTAAATCACTTGAAGATGTTTGGACTTACTCATTCAGTTCCAATCTCTCCCTTTGTTTACAACCTCTAAACTTTTTCTAGATCAGTCAATCTCATCAGCTTAAAAAGGACCAGACCTCAGAGCCAGACTCCTCTTCCTCTCTCTCTCTCTCCTAACCTCACTGTCTACTCTCTCCTTATCTGTTTGTTTCTGAAGATGTGAGGACCTGCAGATTTGCTATCACTTAGGAAAGACAAGTGGAAAACCTCACTTGGCACTAACATGTACCAACGATTCACCTCTCTCACACATACAGGACAGACAGTAACACAAACACAGCTTGTCCCTGCACACACAAACCTCGTCCTTCTGAAAAAAAAGAGTCTCTAGTTCTAGAGAAGTCAGAGTCGCTCTCATCTCTGGGAGGTCAGATGGCATCAACATGCCCACACACTCCAGTTTAATGGCTTATTACCTCCGCCAGGAGGTTATGTTTTTTGGGAGAGTCTGTCTGTCTGTTTGTTTGAACAACATAACTCAAAAAGTTACAAACAGATCTTGATAAATTTCTAGAAAATGCTCAAAATGAGATAAGGAAGAAGTGATTAAATTTCGGAGTGGATCCAGATCACCGTCTGGATCAAGGATTTTTCCAAAGGATTCTTTATCATTGTGAGATAGGGACGTTTTCACCACATGTGTATATAACTCCACAATAATTGGTCGGAGTCCTGAATATGAAATATTTACTAGGTCATCATAATTTTCGACACTGTCAGGTAACAAATTATTGTACAAACCTGCAACTAACACTAAATGGTAGCAGACAGTCTGCTGAAAGGGAGTGTAACATTAAAGTAGGACTAAAGTATTGCGTGACTTTCACAATATGCTTGACGGGAGTCTGCGTTCCCTGAGTGCTTTTCTAGTTTAGAAGAAAAACACCACTCTCTCTCCTTCTCTCTCCATCTTTACCCTAAATGTTTGCACTCCTCCTTTCCTTCAGTTACACACTCACACATGACATAAACAAACTCATTATCAGAAACATCCCCTCACAATGACTATCTCCTGTGTGTGTCCGTCAGATCAAAACCATCCTGAGTGGCTTCATCATCAGAGGATACCTGGGGAAGTGGACCCTCATCATTAAGACCATCACGCTGGTTTTAGCTGTTTCCTCTGGGCTCAGTTTGGGGAAAGAGGGCCCCCTGGTGCACGTGGCGTGCTGCTGCGCCAACATACTGTGTCATCTGTTCACCAAGTATCGGAAGAATGAGGCCAAGAGGAGGGAGGTGAGCTGGGAGGAGGTTTAGGCTGGGATCAAGAATTTAAAAGCAGGTGATAATCTGTTATGTAGTTAGAAGGAAATAATCAATTCATCAATTAATCAGCAGTAAAAAAAATAAGAAAAATAATCTGAATGCGTTGTTTAGATTAGATCAGATTAGATTTATTGTACCCAAGGGGAAATTTATTTTCACAGCACTGCACGATTTCAACAACAACAAAGACAGCAACAAGCTACAGCACAAAACACATAAACATTCAGCATGGCCTATCATTCAGAGTGGCAATGGTTGTGGGGATGAGGCTCTTCCCAAGGCAAGCCTTTTTGCACCTTATTGTCCTGTAACTTCGCCCTGAAGGCAGTGGAGTGAGGTACTGGTTGAGTGGGTGTGTAATGTCCTGTTCTATTGTGGTTGCGATGCAGTTGCGTTGAGGTGGATGGTCTTGCTGTTAAGTGCAGACAGACTGGGTGTGGGAAGACCGATAATTGTGGCAGTGGTGTTGGTGATGCGAGTGAGTGTGGCCCGGTTTGAAAAAAAACAGGAGGAGCAGTATGTGAGGATGGGTTGGATGATGGTCTGGTAGAGTCGCAGGAAGAGATGTGGGTAAACATAAAGTTCTTTTAGAGTGAGGGATTGTTTTGGTATAATCTTTGTTTCCATGAAGCATCGTAAAAACTCTCCACAATAAACATCTGAACATGTGCTTTCTTATTTGCAAAACAGACCTCACAAAGTTTGATGTTTTGGGGATCTGCACCATAGATAAAAAGCTGAAAATTAAAAAAAATGTTCAAAACAAAAGTTTAACGGACAAAAGGATTATTAAAAAAAAGAAAAAGAAATCTGTTTTTCTTACATTTTCCCAATCCTTTGTTTTACTTTTTGTTTACATTATCATTTAAGTATTTTGCCTTTGTTTGAAGAATGTATTTAAAAAAATACAAACAAATATATAAATTTAATATAATAATAAATATAACAATTTAAATATTTTTAATTGATTTTTTAAAAATCCTAAATACTTAATTTTTTAAAGATTAAAAAATTAAAATGATTATATTGATAATATAAAAAATGAAAAAAAAAACAGATAAACATTCATGTTTTTCAAGCAAACCTAAATATCAATATTTAGAATATAAAAATGTAACTACTCAATCAAAATAATTTAATTTTTTCAAAATGAATAATTTGAAATTTTATGTGAATGTTTATAATAATCTCAAAATGTAAAAAAAAACAAATAAACATATTTTTAAGATAAAATTCAAATTGAAAAAAGTTAAAAAAAGAAAAATACTGAAAAAACTTCCAATAACATTTATTTAAATATCTATAAATTAAAATAATGTCCTACTTAATGTTTTAAGAATCAGAATCAGAATCAGAATACTTTATTGATCTTGAAGGGGAAATTTAATTTCAGTTACATCCCTTTCAAGACATATAAGAAAACAAACGTGGGGGACACAGAAATGGGATGACCCAGGAGCAGACGGCTACCCAGCGCCCCTTTGCAATAGATATGAAGAAAAACAACACTGGGAGATGAGAGGGGGTAAAAAGGTCAATTCTAGACTATTCCCAACAGGGGGCGCGGTTTGAGCTCAAGAAAAAAACACCTGCTAAGATGTTTTTTTCTTGAGCTCAAACTACGCTTATATGCTGCTGTCAGCACATGATAACAACAGATAAATACTCGAGACTAGCACAAGTGTCGCTGCGCGCACGCAGCCCTCTCAGGCGCTCACGCATTGCCCTCTGCAGCTGAACTGTGACAGAGCCAACGAAGGTGTTAAGTCCAAGGTTGTGTGTGTGCCATGTGAGTTCATGTTTGTGTATGTGTAAGCCCATGGACTACATCCCCTCCAGACTCAACAATGTTTCTGCCGTCTGATGGTGTTCCATATTTGCAGATTTTTTTCACTCTTTAAAAACGGTTCAGATGTCACCTTTTTTCTGGACTTATCAAGTGAACGTGTCTCATATTACGTCTAATGATACATTTTTCTAAAATTAAGACTCAGACATTTGATTAGATTCCAGTTCTTGAGATGAAACTAAAGTGTACTGGTGTACAATAAATGAAATTAAGTCCATGTAAGATCAGTGGGAATGAACACAGACATAAACTCCACCAATCATAGATTTTTTTAGGCTGTGAGAGGAGACCTGGGTTAGATGATCTTAGAGGCCTGGAGGCCAAACAGGTTTGAAATGTATGAAGTGTTAACACCATTAGAGACCTGATCCTGAGTGTTTGTCTTATGAGCTCTGACAGCTGGTTGGAAAACACCAGCTCAGGTCTTAAAGCAGAAGTTAAAATGGACTGTGTGTCATCTAGATGTCTTTAATGTAGTGATGGTTGATATCTTAAAGGGCATATTGTAGGTTAAAGACAACTGTTAAGAAATTGATAGGGAAATAACTAAAAAACAATATCCTGAAAGAAATTCCTAAATCAAAAAACTCCAGGGTCTCCAGGAGACGTTTTAGAAAGGGTTTTTGTACTTCTGTGTTAAAAACCGGCATCTGAACGTGACATCACAAAAGGGAGTCCCTCTGCCTCTGCCTCTGTTTAACATGAATAAACATGGATCAGACTGTCACTCCTGTCAATGAAGAGGAAGAAAATCTGTATTCTATCCATATGATGGTCCTCAGGGTTATAAATATGAGCCTGTTAGGAAAGATGGAGAGCAGGAACAGGGCAGGGGTAGGAGGAATAACCACCGTAGGAGAGCAGAGGAGTTGTGGTGTGAGGAGAACCAGAGGAGAACAAAGCAGGGGTCCCGGTGAGTGAGCGCTGTTAGCTAGTGATATGTCGCCTAATGCTGTGTTCACATCAACATATTTAAAGTTTGAAATCAGATACACTGATTTAAAATAAGTAGTATGTGTAAGAGCTGATCATAGAGCAACACACCTTTAGCCATCATGATAAAGTCCATAGAGAGAAAGACAGAGAGGTCTATCAGAGTCTATCCACTGATCTAGAGTCAGAAAACTTGCGTTTTAATTGGGTTGAATCTCGGGCTAAATCTCTGACAAATCCTTGTTTACGTCTGTCACCAGTAGCCGGGCTAGAAGCTGCTGCTGCTCCCGGTGAAGCTGCAGTTTTCTGGGGGGACAGCAGGCGCTTCAGTCTCACCCAGACCTGGCTCTAGTATCCCATCCTGAACTCCATCCATAGACTTTATAAAATACGCTCCATCATATCAACTTTCCTGGCGAAAAATGGGCAACATGGACGACTGTGTTTTTTGTGACCGTTGCTGAAATAAAGTCCCGTCTTGTCAGCTGCATGAAACTAATCCAAGTACAGAAGCTAACTCACCGAGTCTGAAAAAGTGAAGAAGTGCTAAGCTAATATTTTTCCATCCATCCATTAATTACTTACTTATTCTACTGCCAATATCAGACCATGTTACGTGTTAATTTACCCAAAAAATTAACCTGCAATATGCCCTTTAAGAGGACATATTGCAGCTCGTGAATGATAAACCTGAAATCTACAGTTGTATTCTATCTGTTGAAACCTGCCGACTGAAGGCAGATGTTTGTCTGCTCCTGTGTAGGTCTTATCAGCAGCAGCAGCAGTGGGTGTGTCTGTGGCCTTCGGCGCTCCTATCGGAGGAGTCCTGTTCAGTCTGGAGGAGGTAAGCAGGATTATATATGAGGGTTTCTCCTGAACATCAGAGGAGATCTCATCAATCTACCAGAATGAGGAGGATTTCCTGCCGCTCTCTAAACACAAACAGAACCTCAACAACCAGAAACTTAATCCTTAAGAGATCCTCTTGTTTCATTTGTCTGAAAATTCTGAGATCTGCCCAGCGCTGGCTCCAAAGCAAGACATAATAAACCTGTTTGGATTAGATCAACGCCAGAGAATCCTCCACTAAAACAACGAAAAGTTAAATACTTTAAAGAAAAAACTGTGTTATAAAGAGCCCCCTGTCCTTTCTCTCCTCTGTCCTTCAGGTGAGTTACTACTTCCCTCTGAAGACTCTGTGGCGTTCCTTCTTTGCTGCCCTGGTCGCTGCCTTCACTCTTCGCTCCATCAACCCGTTCGGGAATAGCCGCCTGGTTCTCTTCTACGTGGAGTTCCACGCCCCCTGGCACCTGGTGGAGCTGGCCCCCTTCGTCCTACTTGGGATATTTGGCGGCCTTTGGGGGGCGCTGTTCATCAGGGCTAACATCGCTTGGTGCAGGAGACGTAAGTGTGCTGCAGACATTCCTGATGTGTGATTGAACCCTATGTTGATGCCTGTCTGTGTCTGTAAAGGTAAAACCACACGGCTGGGGCACTACCCTGTTATTGAGGTGCTTGTGGTCGCTGCTCTGACCGCCGTCGTTGCCTATCCGAACAGCTACACCAGAATGAGTGGAGCCGAGCTCATCTCAGAGCTCTTCAATGACTGCTCACTACTGGACTCGTCTCAGCTCTGTGGATACAAACAGGTCAGCTGGTGTCTGTGTTTGTGTGTCAGCGTTGGATTTCTGAAGCGTGACGATCCGATCTCACTGCTTTAACTCCTTTAAATCTTTTCAGATTTTTTCTCAGACCCTTTTCCTTTCTTTAATCCTTTTTTATTGCCTTGTCTTCCCTCTCTGCCCCCCCCCTGTTTGTCTCCTTGTCTGTACTCCTTCCTTCCAGCCGACCAACACGTCAGAAACAGGTGTTGGGAACAGCCTGGCTGACCGGCCGGCAGGAGAGGGTCTGTACACGGCTCTATGGCAGCTTTCCCTGGCTTTAGTCTTCAAGATGATGATTACCGTGATTACATTTGGCATGAAGGTTGGTGCTCACACAAACAAAATGGCTTCATATCTTATCACCTCTCTTCTTCTCACTCGTCTTAACTGCCACCTGTCCAGGCACAGTCACAGCAGCGTGACTCCCACCATTTGGCTCAGGGGCAAAAAGATGGCAGGGTGTTTGACAGGTTAAGTGGGACAGCTCATTCCCCAAGCTGGAAATGCATATGGACATTGTTCAGTAATCATCAGGAGGAACACGGTGTGTACATCACACTCCGGCATCTAATTAGTAAAGAAGGAAGTTCTTATTCTTCAAAGATGATGAGATCGCAGCAGAGGGGTAACAGTTTCCAGAAAAATATTTAAAAGGTTTGAAAAAGTTGCTTTTGTACTTCAAAAAACAATTCACATTTCACTTTGAGAAGCTTTTAAGCTATTGTAGAAGTTATAGAGGGGTATTTAGCTTTTTTTAGTCTTTATTCTGTCCCTCTGGTGCCCCCACAGCATCTTTGCTTGACTTACAGCTCAGTAAAATCTCAATTTTTCTCTCTGGTGTTTAAAAAAAAACAATGTTTCACCCGCTGTCTAAAACAATTCATTCTGTCTCTTTAAGAGACAAAAAACTCCTTCCATCTGATTGGTCAGCCTTCCAGAGGCCAGACCATGGTGTCTGAGGCCCTATCCCTCCGACACTGTCATTTCATGAAGTCTTGTGGAGATCTTAGCGAGGTCTCTCAGAGATCTTGTGAAGATCTCGTTAAGGTCTCGCCAAAAACAAAGATCTGTGAAATCACACAAGATCTTGTGAGGGTCTCACAAAGTTCTTGTGAAGATCTTGGGATGTTGTCATTAAGGTTTTGCCAAGGTCTCACCAAGGTCTTGCAAAGTTCTTGTAAATTCTTTGAGATTTTTGTACAAATGACTGAAGCTGTGAAGAGATTTAGAACACACTGCGATACAATCAGTGAGAGCCTATTGCTTATTGTGCTGATTGTTTTGGAAAATGATAACCATATGTTTGAGTTTCCGTTTCATTCTGCTCTTCCTCTTCTGGTTTTCAAAGATCAATCGATCCAATCCATCCAATTCACGTAATACAAAACTGAATTTCTGAGGCAGTCTCAGCTGATTCTTCTTTTTCTCATGCCCGTCCAGGTTCCCTCCGGTCTCTTTATCCCCAGCATGGCGGTCGGGGCGATAGCTGGCAGACTGCTTGGCGTTGGCATGGAGCAGCTCGCTTACTACAATCACGAGTCGTTCATCTTCAAAGGCTGGTGCTCACAGGGTCAAGACTGCATCACTCCAGGGCTGTATGCCATGGTGGGAGCTGCTGCCTGTTTGGGTGAGCGGGGGATCAGATCTTTAGAAAAGATATTTTTGTTGTGCACAGAGCTCTTCTAAACAACAAGTGGCACGCAAATCGACATGTTTGTGAGTGCCTAGAGAGCAGCTGGAAGAGGGTGGGAAAAAGACGCTGGTTTGTTTGTGAGAATTCAACCCAGACTCAGATAAATGCACCCATCAGCTTAGATCATCCTTCATCAAACTCCACATTAAACAACATCACCTGCTAAGAAACGCCTCAAAAATACACAACTTAATAACACAGGCTGACAAAACCTCTCTCAAAAAAAATCAGAAGAACCAGGAACAGACCTCTAAGTTGATCCAGGTCTCAAATTTACTGAAACATTTATTTCATGACAGAGAAATGAAAATCCGAATGTTCACAGACTACTACATGAGTCACTGCACACCTGCTACTCATTTTGTGAGTCATTATCCTGTTCCCTGAGCTGACCCTGTCCTTACCTATCATCATAGACCACCAGCTTGAAAACAATCTATGAAACTCATGTTATTACTCTCAAACAGGCAGCAGGTATTCCCTCATCAGAGCCAGAAAGCCTGAAGTACCAACTCTCTTCAGGAACACTTAAGAAGTCCGTAAGGCCTCAGCAACAAGTGAATGTTTGTGTTTCAAGAGGACATTATTCTTTTTCAGGACAGGAAAACCCCAGCAATTACCCTTTTAATAAACATAGGAACACACACACACACACACACACACACACACAGACGCACGCATACACACACACACACACACACACACACACACACACACACACACACACACACACACACACGCACGCACGCACGCACGCACAAGCACACACACGCACACGCACACGCACACACACACACACGCACACACACACGCACACACACACACACACACACACACACACACATATGATTTAATTTGATTTGGTGCAGATTTATAGTAGGAGCCAAAATCTCAGGCTATGACTGACATTAAGTTTCATTACTTTCACTGCTTTATATTCAGAGACCATAAAGAGGATTGACTTTCTTTTTGCTCAATCCCTGCTAAGATCCTCATCCTCCTGCTGACAACCTTTAGAGGCTTTAATCAACTCCTGGTTTTCCTGTTTTAGTTGCTTTCACGTGCACAGAGACCAACAGCTCTTCGTTTCTTGATGAACAACTTGAGGAACAGCAGGAGGCCTGAGAAGAGAGCTGCTCCATAAAAGATGATTATAAACGGGTTCAGAGCAGATCATGAAGAGCTCAAGCATTTACATGAAGCCATGTCAGAGGCTGTTAATGTTAAGCTTAATGTTATAGCTCTTTAGTAAGATAGAAGCAAGATGAAACTGAAAGGAAATTAAAGACTTAACTCTGAGTGAGCAAAACAAAGCAGAATGATATCCTTTAGCAGCATTCAGGTCTGTCTGATCTTTCTTTCTGTCATTTCCCTCTCTGCCTTCGTTCAGGCGGGGTTACTCGTATGACCGTGTCTCTGGTTGTCATCATGTTCGAGCTGACGGGCGGTCTGGAGTACATCGTCCCGCTCATGGCTGCGACCATGACCAGCAAATGGGTAGCGGATGCTTTTGGCAGAGAGGGGATTTACGAGGTGAGTCCTCATTTTTGTCTGCTATGAAGAGAACAATCTAAGAGGTTAGCGTCTGAGCGTTTGACTCCCACTCCTTCAGGCTCACATCAGGCTGAATGGATACCCATTCCTGGAGCCCAAAGAGGAGTTTGAGCACAGCAGCCTGGCTGTGGATGTGATGAGACCCCGGAGGTCTGACCCGGCGCTGGCTGTGCTCACACAGGAGGGGATGACAGTGGGGGACGTGGAGGTACAGGCGCATGCTGGGAACACGCTTCTTCTTTAAAGGACATGTGTGTCTGTGTGTGCGTTGCTTCATGTCAATGTTAACTTTTTAATGTCTCTCCAGGGGTTGGTGGAAAGCACACACTACAGCGGCTTCCCCGTGGTCGTCTCCAAAGAGTCTCAAAGGCTGGTGGGATTCGTCCTCAGGAGAGACCTGCTCATATCAATAGGTCAGAACTGCTTTTGTACATATGCAGAGTTAGAGGGGACATTTACAACATGTTAAGACAACAAGCTCCTCCAGATAAGCTTAGAGATGCTATGAGACTAAACAGTAGAATAAATCTCTTGAAATTTCAGTTATGGAAGGTTAAAAGTCCAGCGTTGGTGAGTGTTTATGGAGGAACTGTGGCCATGCCCTAAAACATATCTTGGCTTGCTGTTTGACTCCTAACAGGTCAGCTTTTTAGGAAGTGAGGGTCAGGATTTATCATGATTGAAGAGAGGAAGAGGAGAAATAAAGAGCTGGAAATTTAAGAAAATTCGGCCTCAAGAAGATAACAGAGAATACAAGGGTGTCAGCAGCTTTTGGAATGTAAGGGGGACATATTTTGGTGGGGGTCAAGACATTTTTTGAAAATTGAATGCAGTTTCCTGCATTCTGGTGTATTTTATCGTGTTTTAAAATTGAAAGTTATTATTATTATTATTTATTTAATTCAAGGATTATGCTTTATGTACTGTGACACTGGGTATTAGAATATTTTGTGAAATACTAAGTTTTCCAATAGCTTATGTGACATTATTCAGAACTACCTGCCACCTTTCAGCACTCACCTCAGTAAACCTCAATAATTTTTTTTTTTTTTGGGGGGGTGGGTGGGGGGGTGGGGGGGGGGGTGGTTAGTTTGCAAGGCAAGCTCACTTGTCATGAATTTACTTTGTAGCAATACATTTTCCAAGCATGTTTGGCTGACACGCAATCTACTTCTCTTTTTTTTTGTCGGGTTTTGTTTTTTCACGACAAGCGCATATCTGTTGGTTAAATGGCGCTGGTCATGCTGCTGTTGTATGACTATGTAATGACTGCCCTTACAGCTATTTAAATGCTTCCTCTGTTTAGTTCATAGCAACTTCAGTTTGTTTTGAAAAGTGGGGGGACAGTAAGGAAAAGTGATGTTTGAAAGTGCTTGGGACGATGAATTAACTTCACTTTCAGTTAGACTTCCAAACTAGGGAACTTTTATAGGCACTGACTAGGGCTGAACATTTTATCCAATTTAAGCCAACATCGCAATGCAATCGAATGCAATTTTCGAAACGCAAAGGCTGCAGTTTTTAAATTGCATAGTTGGGTCATTTTGGAGCGAAACGTGACCGCGGTGAGCGAAGGTCCGTTTCTCAATGGATTTGTCATCTAGGAGGGCTAAAAAACAAATTTAGCTGGGGAGTATTTTTTAAAATGGTGGAGAAAATTTTTTAGAGGCCAAAATCCAAAATGGCTGTCATGGAAATGATCTTTTTAAAAGCTCGACCTACAATGATGAACAATATATGTTTTCAGACCTTATTTTTGTCGAGAAATACATATTTCAGGGTTGGATAATGATTTGACCTTATTTGAACCTTCAAATTCAAGATGGCTGCCACTTTTGGTGTTTTTTTAGGGTTTTTGGGGGAGTTTTTGCCGTTTTGGGGGCAAATTTTTTCAGTGTTGTTACAGAGTCTCTATAAGGTTAAAATGGAAGCTCTGCTAATGATGAGTTGAGTAATAAACAGTTAAAGTTCACAGAAACAACATCTGAAGTCAATAAAGTAGATGTTTATGTGTAAACAACCATTGTTGATTGCCCATTTCTCATTGAAAAGGACTTTGCAGAAATGACTTTTCAGGTCTATATCACAATATTTTTGGCTTTATTAAATTCTTTTGCAGTTTCAGACCAATGGAAATGAATAGATTCCTTTATTTCACTCCCATTTAAATGAATAGAGATTTATCATCACCATGGAAACCACTGGAGCAAAGACACGTGTGATGTCACAAGGAAAACGCAGGCTGTTTTCGAATTCACCTACTACATACTGTGTATGAAAGTAGTATGTAGTAGGCACTGCGTACTGCCTACTGCACTTGAATGTAGTATGTACTATGACTGTTCTGTTAGATTTATTTTGTAGCAAAGCAGAAATAGGGTTCATTTTTTATATATATGATTTTTATGAATATGATTTATTTTCCATACTTAATTTTGATTGTACAAAACAAACCATGAGTAGCTGACATGTTGACATTTCAGTTATTTATCTGTAAAAATATTTCCAGAAGCAGCATTTTATATGAAACAGTCAGTGGTGGAGAATACTTATTATTTCGGAGAGGAATTACTTATTTCGTGATAGCGTGTGATGGCCTATTAGGGTCACTTAAAAAAAAAAAACACATCAAGGATAATATCACACACACAATTCAGCATTAAGAATGAGGTGAAGCGGGAAAATTTAAGGTGGTGGAAATATAGAGGTAAAATACAGAATGTAACAGTAAAATGTCATACTATACTTAGCAGTGGTTTACACTATTAATGCTGCAGTCCGGCCGTTACAAACTGTTAATGGAAAAACAACAACAGACCTTTGCAGAATCAGAATCAGAATCAGAATCGCCTTTATTCGCCAAGTATTACAAGAATACAAGGTATTTGACTCTGGTTTAAACTGCACTCTCTCAGTACAATTGCTATGAATAGAAAGACCCTAAGAGAAACACTAAATATTACAAAAAGTCAAGAACTTTGTACAGAGTAGAATAAAAATATATACACAATTTAAGTTAAAAAAGTTTTTAGAAGTTATCACACACTATTGCGTGTTGAAAAGGTAAAGATAACAAGTAGAGACTCTTATATTTGTATATTTTGCTGCTCTGATTGTTAAAGCTTTGCTCTCAGTCATTTTGAATTCAGGTGCTTTGCCTGCAACAGTAGGCGAAGCAGACTGGTCTAATGCATACTGTGGATTGTTTTCTGAATTAGTACGTCATCTGGGTACTTTTTTTGCATACTGCAACTTTGCTTTTGTTTGTATACTGTATACTATATGCTACATTTTGGGAAAATCAGTACGCACTGCTAGTATAGAAGGCGAATTTGAAAATGGCCGCAGTGTTCTCCTGCTTGTTTACATGAAAAAAAAAACTATGATTGGATGGGACATTCCTTTTCCCTTGTGATATCATTATTCCTTCGAGCAAAAGTTATATAGGTCTCAGCATTTCAACATTCAGTCATTTGCACCTTGTCGTGGTAAGGGAGCTTAAATATCTCAGTGAACCTAAAGAGCTATGCCAGCTGGAGGAAACTCCAAGCAGGTTTTAATATGTAATAACTTGTAAAAAGGTCTGTTGTTGTTTTTCCATTAACAGTTTGTAACGGCCAGACTGCGGCATTAATAGTGTAAACCACTGCCAAGTATAGTATGACATTTTACTGTTACATTCTGTATTTCACCTCTATATTTCCACCACCTTGAATTTTCCTGCTTCACCTCATTCTTAATACTGAATTGTGTGTGTGATGTTTATCCTTGATGTGTTTTTTTCTTTTGAGTGACCCTAATAGGCCGCTGTACACTGTCACGAAATGATAATTAATTCCTCTCAGAAATAATAAGTATTCTCCACAACTGGCTGTTTCATATAAAATGCTGCTTCTGGCAACATTTTTGCAGATGAATAACTAAAATGTCAACATGTCAGCTACTCATAGTTTGTTTTGTACAATCAAAATGAAGTTTGAAAAATAAATCGTATAAAAGAAAAAAAAAAAATCCTTTTTCCGCTTCGCTACAAAATAAACCTAACAGAACAGTCATAGTACATACTACATTCAAGTGTAGTAGGCAGTACGCAGTGCCTACTACATACTACTTTCATACACAGTATATAGTAGGTGAATTCGAAAACAGCCTGCGTTTTCCTTGTGACATCACACGTGTCTTTGCTCCAGTGGTTTCCATGGTGATGATAAATCTCTATTCATTTAAATGGGAGTAAAATAAAGGAATCTATTCATTTCCATTGGTCTGAAACTGCAAAAGAATTTAATAAAGCCAAAAATAATGTGATATAGACCTGAAAAGTCATTTCTGCAAAGTCCTTTTTAATGAGAAATGGGTAATCAACAATGGTTGTTTACACATAAACATCTACTTTATTGACTTCAGATGTTGTTTCTGTGAACTTTAACTGTTTATTACTCAACTCATCATTAGCAGAGCTTCCATTTTAACCTTATAGAGACTCTGTAACAACACTGAAAAAATTTGCCCCCAAAACGGCAAAAACTCCCCCAAAAACCCTAAAAAAACACCAAAAGTGGCAGCCATCTTGAATTTGAAGGTTCAAATAAGGTCAAATCATTATCCAACCCTGAAATATGTATTTCTCGACAAAAATAAGGTCTGAAAACATATATTGTTCATCATTGTAGGTCGAGCTTTTAAAAAGATCATTTCCATGACAGCCATTTTGGATTTTGGCCTCTAAAAAATTTTCCCCACCATTTAAAAAAATACACCCCGGCTAAATTTGTTTTTTAGCCCTCCTAGATGACAAATCCATTGAGAAACGGACCTTCGCTCACCGCGGTCACGTTTCGCTCCAAAATAACCCAACTAGCAGTCAAAAAGTGCAATCCACATGTTCACATATTTCAGTTGTTCAGCTGAAACTTTGTTTTTATTTACATTTCTGCAATTAGGTTTGTGTTTCGTTACTGATGAGAGATCAGTAAGAATTTTATACATTTGATATGTATGTTCACACACTGTTTCTTAATCATTTCATAAAAACGTGCACTCTACATATTTCAGTCGTCGAGCCAGAGATTTGGTCTTACTCACATTTATACACTTCATTTAGTGTGAGAATCATTGAAGAGAGGATTAATATTTGTTTTTCAGATTATTGGTCATTCCAGGCCTCTTGTTCTGCAGTGCTTTGTTCCTGTCTCTGGTTTTATTCAAGGAAATAATGATTGTATTATTACAAGTCTACAAGGCCTAAAACTAAATCAGTCAGTTAATGTTCCACTGTAATTGTAATAGTAAAATCAAGATGCGTTATTTGCATCATTTCATGCATTAATTCATCTCATTTCATCATAACATGTAGGCCTGGCTTACAGGAAAGAATTGTTTATACATTGACAGTTTCTTTTGTCTTGTTGGTGTTGAGTGAATAATGTAGAAGACTAGACAATTTCCACGGAAATCTTAAGAGGGGCTAAGGACATCCTCTTCTAATAAAGAGACAGCCTCTTCATCTGATCTGGACTCTAAAATCCACATAAAGCCAAATAGGGGGAGAATAGATAAAAGAGTTAGCACAGCAGGTAGTGATACACTTAGAGCAGGTTATTCAAATCACATTTTTTTTTTGTATGAATATTTTTATTAACAGTATGTCATCACATCTTTATCTCAATCAGATATTACATGTATATTGTTTTTTTAACTTTTTCCCCCTACACACACAATAAACACATTCACCTTCTTACACCCTCCCACCCAAACATCACCACCCCCCAAACCCCTACACGGTGCACAGCACAGTCTCATATCATTTACCAAATGAACAAGGCAAAACTCACACACAACAGACACAGATACAAACAGGAAGTGAATTGACACAGACAGCAGAGCCTCTCCTTCCCTTTTATCTAACACTCTTCGGTTTAGGAAGCAACTGCCAGAATATTGTACATATTCTCGGTCCAAGGAAATCAAGAAATGGAGTCCATATGTGATGGAATGTTTCAATTTTTCCTTTGGACCAACATGTCAAATACTCCATAGGGAGCAGATCAAATATAACCTTATACCATTCTGAAAGCGTTGGTGACTTATCTGAGATCCATTTAAGTAACAAAGTCTTTCTTGCAGCATATGTCAGAACATTCAAGAGTTTTTGATTATAGGTGTTTTTGATTTGTGGGTGTGGCAACCCTAAAAGAAGACATCCAGGATCCATTTTCAGATCCTTGTTAAAAACCACGTTCAACTTAGAGACAATTTTCCCCCAATACTCCTGCACATACATACAAGACCACACAGTATGTTTGAAGGTACCGATTTCTTTGTTACACTTAACACACATAGCTGACTTCTGAGGGTCCATTTTGTTCCTAAGATGAGGCGATATCTGAAAGCGATGTAGCAGCCGAAGCTGTAGTTCTTTTGCTCTGTTGCAAATAGATATGTTATTAGCATGTTCCCATATGCTTATCCCAGTAGTCTCATCAATTTCCATCCCAAGATCTTGAGCCCATGTTTGCAGAACTGTATCATTTACTTTGCTGGACTTACAAAGGGCCTTGTAGCAACTTCCTGTTATAAACCTATTGCTGCGTGTTTTAAACAGCAATTCCTCAATAGGTGACATTTCTAGACCAAACTTAGACCCAGGATGAGTGTGCAAAAAGCTTCTTATTTGTAGGAACCTAAAAAAATGTGTTTGAGGTAATTTATATTTCAGTTGTAGTTGTTCAAACGACATGATCTTGTCCCCGTCAAGTAAATCCTTTAGGATTTTTATACCTGCATTTTCCCACAGAGAGAACCCATCATCTATCAAACCTGGTGGAAAGTCTATATTTTTCCGTATTGGGGTGATTGCTGACAAAACACCAATTCTCTTTTACCACTTTCTGATTAAGTCCCACGCTTTCAGTGTAGATTTAACAATAACATTGTCATCAGCCACCTCTAATGCTTTTTTATTCAGGATAAATGGGAGATTGGCCAATGATAGTGGTTTGCCCGAGTTAAAAGCTTCAATATCGAGCCAGACAGACTCTGGATCATTTCGTATCCAATCAGCCAGATAGCGAAACTGAGAAGCAAGCTGATAAAGCTTGATGTTTGGGACTGCCAACCCTCCCTGGTCTGCTGGTAGCTGGAGCCTTGTAAGTTTAAGACGTGGTTTCTTACGGTTCCAAATAAAAGTCCTAAACCAGCTATTTATTGTCTTAACAGTTTTATTATTTAGCAGGATCGGAATCATCTGGAATTGGTAGAGCAGCCGGGGCAAGATATTCATCTTGATCAAAGCTATCCTACCTAGCATCGACAGTGGAAGAGACACCCATCTTTCTAGGTCATCATGAATGCGTTTCAGAAGAGGTTGAAAATTGGCTTTATACATATTTCGAAGTATTGGAGTGATAAATATGCCAAGATAAACAAAACCTTGTGTTGTCCATCGGAACGGAGATACCCCGGGAGGAAGAGTATAATGTGCTTGCCCCAGCGGCATAGCCTCTGACTTACTAAAATTTATTTTATATCCAGAGAAAACGCTGAATTGTTTAATAATACTCAAAGTTGAAGTGATAGATATCTCTGGCTGTGTAATAAATAACAAGACATCGTCTGCATATAATAAAATCTTGTGTTTTTTGTGGTTAGTACATATACCATGGATATCTGGGTGGGTTCTGAAGGCCTCTGCCAGAGGCTCTATCGCAATAGCGAACAGCAAAGGCAAGAGGGGGCAGCCTTGTCTCGTGCCTCTTCCCAGAGAGAAGTATGGAGAAGATTTATTGTTTGTGATAACAGAACCTAATGGCCTGTGATACAGCAGTTGTACCCAATCTATAAAATTTTTGCCCAGACCAAATTTTTCAAGTGTAAAAAACAAAAAGTTCCACTCTATGCGGTCAAATGCTTTCTCAGCATCTAACGAAACTACTAGGCCCTTAATATTGTTATTATGACACAACTGGATAATATTGAGCAGCCTTCTTACATTATTACAGGAGTTTCTCCCAGCAATGAATCCTGTCTGATCGTTGTTAATAATATGTGGAAGAATTTTCTCCAACCTTAAAGCCAGTAATTTAGAAAGAATCTTAACATCTACGTTTAACAGGCTGATAGGCCGATAGGAAGAACATTCCTCCTCTGGTCTGCCCTTTTTCAAAATAAGACAAATGTTTGCTTCTGTGAGTGTTCTTGGAAGAGAACCTGTATTCAAAGAGTTATTAAACATGTTCAGGAGCGGTTTTACTAACAAAGATCTGAATCTTTTATAAAATTCAACACTGAAGCCATCTGGGCCCGGTGCTTTTCCTGATTGCAGCATACCTATAGCTTCAGATATTTCCTCTACTGTCATAGTGCGATTCAGTTCCGTCTTTTGATTATCATTGGGCCTAGGGATGGTTAACTTGGAGAAAAAATTCTCCATTGGCTTTGAGACCCCTGATGGTTGTTCACTGGTGTATAGTCTTTCATAGTAGTCCGCAAAAACCTTATTTATGTCATTGCTATTCAGTTTAACCTGGCCGGAGGTATCTTTAATGGAAGATATGTTCTGAGATTTAGTCCTTTGCTTTGCTAAATTTGCCAAATACTTGCTGGGTTTGTTACCATATTCATATAATTTTTGCTTTGACAGTCTTACGTTGTGTTCTGCTTTTTGAGTTAATAATGAGTTAAGTGTTGCCCTAGCAACTAGAGTTGCTTGTAGGTTAGCTTCAGTTCGGTCCTGGTTATATGCACGCTCACATTCAGATAAGTGCAGTTCTAGCTTCCTTTGTTCTTCTAGATTCTTCCGTTTCCTGTTTTTTTCATATGACATAATTAAGCCCCTGGAATATGCCTTACATGTCTCCCATAACGTAGAGGGTGACACATCTGGTGTGTTGTTAATGGAATAAAATACTTCAAACTCTGTTTGAAAATAAGAGATAAAATTTGGATCATTCAGTAAATTTACATTAAATCTCCATCTCTTTGAACACTGCTGAGCTTCTCCATGTGAAATTTTAAATAGACAGGCGTGATGCTACCAATATCACAAGACTGAACAGAGTGCAACCTTGCTCTTGGAACAAACATGTAATCTATTCTGGAGCTACTTTTGTGAGCCCTGGAAAAGAATGTAAATTCTTTGCTGTCAGGATTTAGTGTTCGCCAGACATCAAGAAAACCCAGCTCTTTACAAGTGTCAACTGTTGTTCTTGCCTGTTTAGAAGGGTAAGTATTTTCACCAGGTAGTTTATCCATTTGAGGTTCAAGTATACAGTTTAAGTCTCCGCCAATAACTGACTGTGCACAGTCCAATTCTGCCAGCTCTGAAAAAGCCTTTGTGACAAGATCAGGAGCATGTCCTGGTGGGAAGTAGATATTTAAAATTGATATATTTTCATTAAACAGGCGTCCCTTTATTATCACATATCTCCCTGCATTGTCTTTGGTACAAGATTCTAATGTAAATGAAAGTCTTTTGTTAATAAGGATGCAAACTCCTCTACTGTTGGAGGTAAAGGATGAAAAAAACACTTGCCCAACCCACTCTCGTTTAAGCTTTTCATGTTCTATATCTTTAAGATGAGTTTCCTGCAGCAGGGCTATGTCAACCTCTTCTTTTTTTAGGTATGACAGTATTTTTTTCCTTTTTACCGGATGATGTACACCCCTGATATTCCATGTGCAAACTTTAATAACAGAGTTAACCATCAGTACTGCATTTTTTGATTGAGGTTAGGAGAGGTTTCTGTCCTGAATACGTATCTATGTCACTATCCATAACCTAAATTGCCCCACATACTTAACATGTTAGTGAGTAAATACCAGTGCTGTGCTGTCACCATCCCACGGAACACCCCCTGAACAAAACTATATACATACATAGATACCCCATGAGTAACAAAAAAACCCAATTTCAAGAACATAAAAAGGTGAGAACCTCCCCTTCAGAAGAGAAACCCTTAAACCTAGATACTCTTTACCTTACTCTGGATGCCTCTGTGTTGTAACAGAGTCCACAAGCTTAAGTGCAATCAGGCATTATGTCAGCCCATTAAAAACTAAGTAACAGAAGTCTAATTTTATACCTCCCCTCCTAATAAAGCAAAATTATTTCTTTGAGTAGTCCCAGAAGGGGAACAAAAGATAATTAAGTCGTCAAACCAAAATCACAAGAGGCATCTTTATCTCTCAAAAAATAAATCACAGAAAAAGGAGAAGAAAAAGAGTGGTCAGATAGATTAATTATAAAAAAGGGAAAATTAAATTAGCCTCTTATTCTAAAACTAAATATGTGCTGTAATATATTTAAGATATTTAAAAAAAAAAGAAAATATACAGACGTAAACAGGTCTGTACTGCCATCTGGTGGTATTAGTGACCGTGACAGTATAAAGACAGTAACTTTCACTTTCAGCCGTCTACGGCCCATTCTGTTCATTGCCGGTCTTTTCCCGCATTTACGACACTCCTGGTACAGTACTGGCAAGATCCAATTTCTTTCCGCCGAGATTTGCCGTCGGCTGGATTCCACACAACAGTTTTAATGAGAGTATACAGGAAAAGAAGACACTACCGAGAGACGCGCAAAAGTCTGAACAAAAAGTCGTCATGTAAGCAGTTTTTAACACATGTTAGTGTCTTGGTGTGAGTTTTCACACAAACGTAATCAACGAAGACCATAACCGTTGCACACATACATTACCCTCGCTTAACCGTCAGATGAATGTTCCTCCTCCAGGGTGTTTATGAATGCCATCGCTTCCTCAGGCTTATCAAAAGTCTTCGTGGCATTGTTCACAGTGATTCTCAAGGAGGCAGGATAATTAAGCCCATAGCTGTGTAATCCGATCGATTGGAGCTTCTTCCGTGCCTCGTCAAAAGCCCGACGTTTCCTCTGGGATCCGTTAGAAAAGTCCTGGAAGAAGAAGATCTTATTTCCTTCGAAAGTTACATTTTTCGCCCTCCTGGCCGCCTCCAGCACCCGAGCCCGGTCACCGAAGTGGTGGAACCTCACAATCATGACGCAGGGGTACGGCTTCCGAGGCCCGGCTCCTTTCCACGCCGGTCCCGACACCCGGTGTGCCCTTTCCAGTTTTATTTTTCCAGCCTTGGTGGTGAGTGACAGGACTTTGGGGATCCATAACTCCATGAAATTTAGTGCGGAGCTGCCCTCGGAAGATTCTGGCAAGCCAAAAATTTGAAGATTTTTGCGTCTTCCTCTGTCTTCCTGATCATCGAGGCGCTCCTGCAGGGACAGCACGTTTTTTTCCAGGTATGACACCTGCTCTTCTGTTTTGATATTGGAGTCTTCCACAGCCGAAATGCGATGTTCGGCTTCGTCGACCCTCTTATTTGTTTCTCGTAGTTCTTTTGCGATGTCTCTGATTTTCTGAAGAAAGTTTTAAAATTTTTCTTCTATCACGCCCGAGATGTTGTCCGTAATTGTGGTCATGGCTTTGGCCATTGCAGGGCTGAGTAGCTCCGACTCCGTTTTCTCCGCTGCGCCATTTTGTGCTTTGTCAGCACTGCTAGCCAAAGCGTGCTTCTTTTCTTGAACCCTCTTCGCGGTTTTTGAAGCCATCTTCACGAGCGAATTGCCCCAACACTGCTCCAGGGACATCCCATAAAGTTATGACAATGTTTAATCCTCGTTTGGGCTGCAACACGGGTAAAAAATCAGGATATTTGCACCGAACTTGCGGGAGCTCTCGCCGGGTGCTGTCACTCGGTCTGCATCACGGGAAGTTCCCCTCAAATCACATTTTGATGGAACAGCCCTGAAAATTCAGGGAGACAGAAAGAGAGATAATCTTCTTTTAATCACATACAGATACGTGTATGCATCACAAATGGCCTCTTATATGTAGTTGACGGTAAACAGAGGTACCGATTTAATCAGTTTATCCAACAAACAGTCACAGTTAGCAAGAGTCAACTTAAAAAGTAGCAGGAAGTCGGACACCAACTAAGATAAAAAATCTGTATACATAGGCTGTGCATATACAACTAAAGCAAAGCATGTGCATCATAGCGAGCCTCTGAAAAGAAATAGATGATTGAAAATTCAAAAGGGGACAATTTTTAAACAAATTACCTGTTAGTATACTCGACGGCCAACAATGCAAATGAGCGGTGTCCATCGCTTTAGAAGTGGTGTTTGGAGCTATTCAAGGCTCCACAACCCAGGAGTAGACCTGAAGAAAGCGTACAACGGTGTCTTATGGGAGTGTCGTAACTTTAACTATCTCTATAGCTCTGAGATGTTGCTCCTTTCAGTGACTCCACACGATTAGCTCTTGCTAATGCTCTGAATAGCTAGGAACTGCACGCTAGAAGAAAAAAAGGAGCAGAGCCCCAGATGACATCGATAGATATAACCTTTCTCGGCCTATTCAGGGGTCACATTTGA
The DNA here is from genome assembly GCF_033239565.1 of Halichoeres trimaculatus. NCBI lineage: Eukaryota > Metazoa > Chordata > Actinopteri > Labriformes > Labridae > Halichoeres > Halichoeres trimaculatus. The sequence continues at coordinate 490,713 of NW_027437200.1, forward strand.
CGTTGTTGGCATACATACTCAAACTGGGCATGCACCAAGGGGATATTCAGTGCTTTGAAGTGATACTCTGGGATGGAACAAGTTGGGTCCTATAACAAGGTTTAGGGCAGAAATTACCCCTACAGCAGTGTTTTTGTGCAGCAGAAGCCCAGAGCGCTCGCACCAAACACCCCCTCCCTGCTCCTCTGCCGGTTTCCTCTGCACTCAGACAGGGCCATATTTTACTTGACCAAAAACACAAATAAACGGAGTCCCACCAAAAAAATCTGAAATCGGTCTGCATTCACGCTTTATTTAGAGAATTTTCAGTGTGTATCTTTCACACAAAAACACAACCAAAAAGGCTCTAGTTCTCATCGTGTCTCTTCGTCCTGGCAGACTACCTGCGTTTGTTTATATCTGGCACGCTGCCCGCGCGGACTGATACACTAAGCAGCGAGCGCCTCGTACCCAGCTGTGGCTCTGCAGCGGAGGTAGCGCCGTTTTATGACATGATGAGAACTAGAGCCTTATTTAGCTGTGTTTTTGTGTGAAAGTAACGCGCTGAAAATTCTCTAAATAAAGTGTGAATGCAGACCGATATCAGATTTTTTTGGTGGGAGTCCGTTTATTTGTGTTTTTGGTCAAGTAAAAATTGGCCCTGTCTGAGTGCAGAGGAAATCAGCAGAGGAGCAGGGAGCGGGTGTTTGGTGTGAGCGCTCTGGGCTTCTGCTGCACAAAATCACTGCTGTAGGGGTAATTTCTGCCCTAAACCTTGTGATAGGACCCAACTTGTTCCATCCCGGAGTATCACTTTAAGCCTCGCCTCTGGCTGTCATTTGGGATTTATAGAGCTGTAGTTTCATTTGTAACTTTCATTTCCCTTACACTAACAGGGTTAGCAATTGAATAGATGTGAGGCTGCCTGTTTTCTGTCTCTGCTGTTTTCTCCTTGTGCTTTGAGCTCATGTGGTTAAGCATGAAACTAGTTAATCAATGAGGTGCAGGTTAAACTCCACATATCTGTCACTGCACATTAACTTTGTCATTTTTGTCGGAGTACTTACAGACATCCCTTTTCTTGACTGACATGTCTGAGCTGTAGCAGACGGTTCTGTATTTGTTGTGCTTTTGCTTAAAACCACAACAAAAACAGAGAAAAAGAGACAAACGAAGTAGATTTTGGGGAAAATTAACATATGTATACTATCATTCTAGCTGGGGGTGGGGATGGGGATTGTCAACTTTTTTTTAACCTTTTTTTTTTTAATTTTTTTTTACCTTTTTTACCTTTTCTTTAGGTCAATAGGATTATCAAATTTTATAGAAGCGTACAGGAACCCTGACACAGTTGAGTCTCCCCCTGCTGGCATGGAGAAGAAATGCATGTGAAAGGCACTTCTTTGATTACTCCTCCCTCCACAACCAAGATTTAATCTAAACTTCTAATTTCTCTCTCCTCTCCCAGACAACGCTCGAAAGCGTCAGGAGGGCATCGTCAGCGCCTCACAGCTGCACTTCACTGAGCATGCTCCGGCTCAACCCGCAGACGGTCCGCCTCCACTCCGCCTCAGAGGCATTGTGGACCTGAGCCCCTTCACGGTCACAGATCACACACCCATGGACATCACCGTGGACATTTTCAGAAAGCTGGGGCTCCGCCAGTGTCTGGTCACACATAACGGGTGAGAATAAAACAGTCACAAACATACATTTTTAAGCACTTTTACGTTGAAAAGAGAAACTTTTGGTGTCTTTGTGACTGAAACAAGCCTGTTAAAACCTGAGAGAAAGAGCAGAAGAGCTCTCAGAGAGTCCAGGCTTTGCAGGGAGAAGAGACCCATCTCCTGCTATTGCTCATAAAATCCTTCAGATCCACATGTGCCTCTTCAAAGTCCTGATCAAAGGCCACTTTATGGACTGTCTGAAAAATTGAGCAGAGGATGAGTGTGTGTGTGTCCGACTTATTGATGCTTTTGTTCTTTCTCTGTGTTCTCCCTGTCAGCTTGTATTAGAGGAGAAAGGCAACACAGAGAGAAACGATGACACAAGGGTGAAAAAGATGTTTGAAAAGCACCAGTTTAGACATTTCCTGTGAATGGAATTGGAGGTTTGGACACAGAGGACAGTTTCACTACAGATGTGGGTGAATCAATGCAAAGCTGAGGCAAAGACAGGAGGAACTGAAGCATAAATCTGTGAAAGGCAGGGTTACCAGTCTTGAAAAACTAGCATGAATTAGAATGTAGCATCTCGTCAGGACTCCCCCTGTCTCCCCCGCCCCCACCCGGAGCTCCTCCAAAGCAACGCCCCCGCTTACATGCATGAGCGCCGCTGATTCCAAACTATGATTGTGAATGATGGACTCACACACCTTTTTATGTTTTGACATGTCAAGTCATGTCTCATTTAGAGGGTAAGGAAACAACAAAATGTTAAATTGAAAGCTAAAAAACAAATACACAAACGTGACTTTTGTCAGTACTCACAACTGTCATGCTAGTATTATATCCACTTTTACCTGTGACACGATATCAGGAGTAAAGCTATAATACAAATAGTACATGTACCTTTTCTTTAGGACTTACTGAATATCACAATTTTTTTTGCTTGTCAGAGCCCCTGTGGTAAGAGTTTATCAGACTCTGATCCATACTACAGCCCAAAGCCACGTACCTCATTGGGTTAGAGGGGACAGGCCCGAGGTCGAGCAAGAGGGGCAGTAGTTAGAGGCAGGGGAACAGAAAAAGAAAAGAAAGCCTCCGTCTTTCTTTTCTTGCTCTGTTTAGGCGGAGGAGTGGTTACCAGTTATCGGGGTATGGGTAGCTTCTCTGCAGTTCTCCTGCTGAGTGCGAACCTGTATGCCGCTAAACTCGGAAACACGCATTGAGTCAGGGGCAGTGCGAGCCGAGGAAATGTACGCGCAGGGAGGGGGCAAAACAGTAGGACAAGATTTGATAGGTTTAACAGTTTGGATCCTGATCGATGTGGTTGGCTGATGTTTTCCTGGGTTTTCTCCTGCTGTAGATAGCAGATATTATTTGCTCTCATTTGAGAACACATTATGTCAACAATGTAACTCTCCTCCAAGGCTGTAAACCTAGGGGAAACTGCAGAGTGTTACTGCATGTGTGTGAAACCTGAAACACATCTTTGTGTCAGACTACTTGTTCCCACACATCTTCCTATAAAGCACATTAAATTTCCCATCTGGCTTTGAGCTCCTTTACACTGTTTATGTCTGCAAATGTTAGTTAGTTAGAGCCAGATTCTTAATAGATAACCTCTGGAGGACGAAGATGAGACTAAAGTTAAGTCAGGGCTCTCTCTCTCCTCTCAGTGTGAGCTGAAGTGTGGGCTGTGATCTGCCTCAGGGTGCCCTTCTTTCTTCTGTTCTTGGCTCTGTTTACGAAGCATTCATGTCTCTTTCATCTCCTGCTGTGAGCCAGCTTCCCTCTTCAGACCCTAATAAAGCTGCCAAGATGTCAAAAGCAGATCTCTGGATCTGTGTGTTTGTGTGTGTGTGTGTGTCTGCTTTCTGCACCACCAAGCAGATAAAGTAACCGTCCTCATTGTTCTGCTCTGTGCCTGTGTTTAGGAGGCTGCTGGGAATCATCACCAAGAAGGACATCCTGAAACACATGGCACAAATCGCCAACAGAGACCCAGACTCCATCCTCTTCAACTGAGCTCCTCTGTCCTTCCTCTTCCTCTCCTTCTCTCCTCTGTTGACCAGAGGAGCTGAAGACACCAGCTGCAGTGAAAGCACCTTTTTTTTTTAACCTCATCAGCTTTAAGGAGGAGGCCTGGTCGGAGAGGGCCAGCAGTTCGCATAGGCCACCAGGAAAACAATGGAGCCTTCTTTTTTCTCTGAACTCTTGGGAGTAATTTTGGCTTTCTGGGATGAACAATGAGTCATCTGAACTGACGCCATTGGCCCTGATTTCAACTTAAGTTTAGAAGGCTGTAGGACAGATACGCATGAGAACAACATGGATTATTCACATCTGCTCCTTTTCGTTATTTTCCATTCTTTCCAGCTTCAAGAAGCTCACTTCTTTCCATTTCTTTCCTTCTGAACCACAGAGGAAACGAATGGAGGAGAATTTTGGAGAATCCTCAGTCTCACACACCAACAAGAAGAGGAGGTGAAACCATGAAGTGAGATTAAGAGATGTTTTTGGGGGAGCTCCATGCCTCTTTGCTTTCCAGCCTACCAGGCAAGCCCAGACATAGTGCTCCTCGCCAGGCTTATAGAAGCCCGGCCACCCTCCCCCTCCATCTCTCCTCCTGTGAGAGCTTTCCTGCAGCCTCAGGGGCTGAAGCATTCAGGAGTGTGAGAAGAGGCTACTGGAACACACACTTTACACTCCTTAAAGACTCCTAGACGGCATGGGAACTCTCCACACACACAAGCACGCCTCTTATTTTCTTGCCTGTCATTTTTGAATCACGGTGAGAGAGACACAGGCTCGGGAAGTATGCTGTAATCTGAAGAAGTATGCTGTAATTATGAAGAATCACACAAGCATAATGATGATACTGCAATAACCATAGCATGCCTTAAGGAAGCTGTGTAGGTTGCAAAAACACAGATTCATGATCTATGAGTTAATTTAAAATAAATGTTAATGTAAAAACTGTTTGTCCCACTATATTATTCCACAGACTCAAGTCCCCAAGTGTCATGTGCCTATCATTTCTTTGTCTGGAAACATTTCACAAAGCACTTTTTTCACCTTTTATTCACACCCAGAGTTTAAAACGCATCACTTTAAGAGGAGAACAGATCAAAACAGGAAGTCAGAATTGTCTTATTATTATTATTATTATTATTATTCCTGGCTTTTTACTGCCCTTAATAAGAGAGGAAAGGGCAGTGGAAAAAGAAGGAAACAGGGTTAATGTGAGGAATGACAGGCCACAGCATATGGATATTAACTCGGTAACAGCAACCCTTCACTACTACACTCAGGTTGGACTAAGATGTAAGAAATATTTTTAAAGTTTGACCTCAGCCCATCTTAAATGACTAGGGAGACAGAGTTTTTGACCTATACCGTAGAAAGCCACCAGGGAGCAGATTTTGTGGAGACCTCACAAGAACACATCCATTTTTTTTTTAAAGTCTTTTGGTGCAACCTAAACCACTGCACCCCATCCGAGAATCATTTTGTTTGTTTGATTTTTAGAAACATTTCAAAAAGTGTTTGAGATCTTCATGAGTTCATCCTGAAATAATGAGGTCAACACATAAAGCCCTGCTTCCACCAAGTGGTCAGTGGAGCAGTACAGTTTGGTACAGGTTGGATCAGTAAAGCCTGATCTTGTTTGTGTTTCTACTGCCATCCATGTCCTTCTTGGTAGGGGGCGTGTAAGCCGGATGCCAATGGCTGCGTCAGCTGCACTGTGAAACATAATGGGTTGACCTTACTTTAAAAAAATATGGAAATCATGCATTGAAAAATTGAGTTACACTGAGAAGTAAATACAACTAAATTATCTTAAATATGCCAAACTTTCCTTACATATTTAGGGTCCTCGCCCCGAGGGTGAGGACCTTCTACTAGCAGAGCTAGAGGGCTAGTTGAGCCTGTGGTGTGTATGATACAAAACTTGATCCCCAACATCCCACGGTTTGCTCTGTAGCGCCACCTAGGCACACTAAAACTCCTCTACTTTCCTGTAAGAATGTCGTTGAGACATCAAACCAACGTCAAAAATGTTCATCTCTTACTGAGATGCAATAGTCATATGCAGACACTCCTGACCTATCGCGAACAGAAAGGCGGTTGTTTTCCTTTCGAAATAAAAATTTTGCCACATTTTTACCCTTTTTTCAAAAATTATCTTGTTCAAAACCATTAATGGTATCGGCTTGAATTTGCTCAGATGACAGACTGGACCCTGATTTACAAAAGTTTTTCCAGATTTCATTGTTTCTGGAACAGTTTTTGAATGACCAGCCCTCAAAGTCGGAAAACAAAAAAATTAAAGTCCTACAGCTTTAAAAGCTAGAGTAGAAGCCTTTACCTTATGCTCCCGGAGTTTCCTTTCATTACTTTTTTAAATCTTATCTTGATAACCTACTATTTCAACTTTGAGACTATCTTTTACAATAGTCTGAGTAAAAAGATCATCTAGAAGGGAAGTTTCACCACTGACAGATTCAGATACCTGCATGATTAGCATGGGTTCACATCTTAAGTTGTCTTAAGACGTCCACCAGCTCTTCTGAGGGGATACCAAGGCGTTCCCAGACCAGTTGAGAGATATACAGTAATCTCTCCACCATGTCCTGAGCCTGCCCCTGGGTCTCCTCCCAGTTGGACATGCCTGAAACACCTCCCTAGGGAGGCATCCAGGAGGCATCCTCACCAGATGCCTGAGCCACTTCATCTGACTCCTCTCGATGCAGAGGAGCAGCGGCTTTACTCCGAGCCTCCCCTGAATGTCCAGATTCCGTGTAGATTTTCCGCAAGCTGCCGGGTGCGGAAAGGGCACTCTCGATAGTAGAAGCTCACGTGGGTTCACGTTTTTGTCTGGACTTTGCGTAAGAACAAGCGAAACGCATTTGCCTGTAACACTGCACACTAGTGTTGTCAAGTGCTTTTGGAATTGTTATTTCCTTCTACAGTGATTAATTACACAAACCTTTATTCCTCTAATGTTTAATATTTTAAATAATGTTACTTTTTTCTTTTCTTGTATTATCCTTGTAATAAAGATGGGATGTGTCATATAAAATGGAATGACTTTCCATTCTAAAGATAAGTCTTTGTCGTCCAAAATGAGTGAGGAGACGCTGTGCTGCTCAATTTTGCGACCTCGTGTAACCGGGTGTAATGTAATGTTTACATTTACTACTAGCGCGACTGTGCTGTCAAAGAAGAGTCAAGTTACATTATTAGTTTGTACACTGATTTTATTTTGAAAAACAACGGCTCTTCATGCCATCCAGCAATTCACTTCCCGTATAGCTCGTCATTTTTTATTCAGCTTGACGCAGACCCTCTCCGGCGTCCAGAAAAAAATTGACTTCTTGAGGATTCTTTCCGTTATGCCGTACGGCTCCTGCAATCGGACTCCCTGGGGGTACAGACGAGCCCGGCCCAACTGCATGGGTTCCTCCTGAGCCGAAGAGAGGGTTGGAGGTGCCAAGAGGGTAACTGAGGAGCCTGAACAGGAGCTGGGCTAGGAGCTACGCTACATGCTCTTTCCCTTCTTTTTCTAACCCCTCCCTCAACCTGTTGTCAATCCTAATGCTAAGCGAGATTAACTCTTACAAGGAAGCTGACACATCCCTTAGAGCTAACTCGTCCTTCACTGTCTCCAACAGAGGGGAACCCTTTGGGCCTTCAAGGTATTTAGTGAAGGCCTAATAAAAATATTGAAATAATTTTTGTAACCCTAAATAATTATTTTATTTCTTTATTTTGTTTTTATTTATTTATTTAACTCAAAGAAATCATAGCAATGAGTTTTATATTATTTTTTATAAACTTGTCCTGGTAAACAATGGGTTAATATAACTAAACGGAAAATGGACCAATCACAATTTTCCTTTTGATGGTATCTGGGTAAATCAGCGACACATTCTGGCAGGCAGGGCCTTCAGTAACTGCAACCAATGCCTGTGTAACTCAAGCGAATGTGGACACAATTTGACAATGACAGCTGTCTTAGCCAATCATATTTTGTTAAGTTGTGGGCGGGATCATTTCCTGTCATCTTCCAGGGATTCGCCAATACTTACCAAACACCCCCTCCCTGCTCCTCTGCACTCAGACAGGGCCATATTTTACTTGACCAAAAACACAAATAAACGGACTTCTACCGAAAAAAATCTGATATCGGTCTGCATTCACACTTTATTTAGAGAATTTTCAGCACATTACTTTCACACAAAAACACCGTTAAATAAGGCTCTAGTTCTCATCGTGTCGTAAAACGCCGCTACCTCTGCTGCAGAGCCACAGCTGGCTACGAGGCTCCCGCCGCTTAGTGTATCAGTCCGCGCGCAGCGTGCCAGATATAAACAAACGCAGGTGGTCTGCCAGGACGAAGAGGCACGCCAACTTGTTCCATCCCGGAGTATCACTTTAATGGATAGGGGCCTAACTGTAGCTGTGAGTGAGTGAGGAGAAAAGAGAAGATCTAGTTGGCAGAACATGAAGAGAAATGGTGGAAAGTAATGGAGAAGACTGAGTGGTTGCTGGTTTACTTGAAACTCTGTTTTTTTGTTTTTTTGTTTTTTTTTTTCAGTTTTACACCTTAATTTTTTTAATTGTTTGAAGTTGTGTTAGGTGTTGCAGTGTTTAGGCACATGATAAATTTGTAATCCCACAAAACTATCAATATACTGAACTTCCATGTCACATGATTCTGGCTATTGTTTTTATTTCTTTGTTTGATTGTTTATTGCCACATGTGGTCCCATGGTTCTACTGAAGGCCCAGTGGCTAGGGCCACGGTTCGCCACTGATCTCCGATAACCCCTAGCATAGACCCCCATCAGTGCTGACTCATCCCAGGATGCAAAATTCAATAGAGTAAGAGGCTACTGACAAAGACCCTTGGGTGAGCGCCAGCAGGTGCAGTGTAGCCTCTACCTTGGACAGGATGCTTTAACACTTTCCTAAGCTCAGCTGAGAATGACTCATAATTGTTCAACATTGGAGAAGAAGCCTGCCATAAAGCTGTAGCTCATTTCACAGCGCGGCCACGTAACAAGTTAATCACACAAGCTGTCCTGGGTAATAAGCTGAGTGACAAGTTGCACGCGTAAGCACGCGTTCCTATATTCATTTAGAATATTTCTCCAACGCGAGCAGGATTCATTTGTTTTAGTCGAGCACCATATTCTTTCTAATTTCCTCAATTTTTGTTTGAGCTCACGAGTTTGAGCGTTGTACCGCGGAGCCGAACTATGTCGTCTGAGAATCCTTTGTCTAAGTGCAGCAATTGAATCTAAGATGGCTTGAATAGAACCCGTGGTATCCACAACAAGTTGATCAAGCTGAGAGGGAGCACAAGAGCCCTCAGCAAAAGTAGAGCAAGAATTCAAAGCTACAGGAATAGCTTCCCTAAAAATGTCTACGGCTCTGTCAGACAAGGTCCTGAACAAAATGATTTTATTTGCAGGTGTAAAATCCTACAGCAAGAATTCTAAAGTAATGAAGAAATGATCCGACAGAAGAGGATTCTGTGGTAAGACTGCTAAGTTAACAGGTTCCACGCCATGAGCAAGAACAAGATCCAAGGTGTGGTTAAAGCAATGAGTAGGATGGTTCACAGACTGAGTGAAACTGAAAGAATCCAGTAATGACATGAAGCAGTGGCGATTGCTCTAAGACTGCAAGGGAAGCTCAGCTTTCCCTAAAATGTCCCCCCAAAAAATGGTGATATGTACTGCTGTGTGTACATTTCATGAACAAAATATGCGCTAGAATTCCTTCATCTTTTGTTCAGAATCAGCTACCTATCACAGGTAACTGGCTCCACCTCCTCCTCTTTCATCCCCGCAGTGTCTCAGCGCTTTAACACAGTTGGATGCTTCCAACTCTGACTTCGGGGGGAGGCGTAGAGTGGGTTGTTCCACTGTGGAAACTGGACGGTCATTGGATAAACGCTGGGCTTTGTCCCGCCCTCGGACGCTCAGCGTCTCTGGGGGTCTATGAGGCAGTGGGCTGGCCTGGAAGCTGGGCTTCTGCATGATAATTGGATGATCTGTCTGAGGCAGAATCCCTTTTTGATTGACAGCGAAATGAGCCAGTCAGAGATCTTGAAGTATAACCCTCCACCAGAGCATCTTCTCAGTTGTTCTGGACTGATTCGGAGGCTTTATCGATCCCCTGCGAGTTTACCTTTCTTAAAAAATGACAAGCGTTGAGAGAACACTGGTAAAATCCTTGGAAAAAACACCAAGTTGGTATGACAGGGTCACAGATAATTTTCTTGAAAGGAAAGGAAGGTAGAATGAACATTTAAACAAATAAATAAACAAATTTATGATGTAGGCCGGAAAAAAACGAGCTTCCCCTCGACTGAGCAGCAGCCACCACTGACATGAAGGCAATACAAAGTCTATCATCAACAGTGTCCACATGAATATTTTTTATTAACCAGGGTTAAATACCCACAGGGAGTGCACAGAAAACAAGACACAGCTGAAACACATTAGGGAGGGGCCCAGTGATCAGCAGTGGGGGAGAAGCTTGACGGGAACTGAATAAGAAAGAGACACAAGTTAACAAAATGAAACAGGAAGTGGAAAATGAGCGAAAAGGTAACAAAAGAAATTTTACAAACTGGTGGTCCTGATAGTATACTTGAGCATTTACAAGTTTTTCCAATTTCTTATGTTCCTCTTTTGAAAGATGTGTTTCTTGAAAAAACATTATGTCTCCACATAAATATTAAAGTCACCGATGATGATGATTTCATCTGAAAGAAAAACAAAGTTGAAAAGACCCTCTGAAAAATCAGAAAGAAATTGAGAGCCAGGCGGCTGGTAGACAGTACAGTACAGCCTGATGTAAAAATCGAACACAAAAACCTTCAAAAGAGCTAAAGCCTCGTTTAGGTCTAGTTCTAATATTCAGAGTTAATATTATTACGGCCTGTGTCTCGAGGGATATGAGTATTAAGGTGACTGGGAGGAGTGGACTCATTTAAACTAGCATTTACCCTCACACAGCCAGGTTTCAGTCAGAGCAAGTAAATCAATATGATAATCAGATATAAGTTCATTAACTAGCACAGCTTTCAACGATAAAGATCTAATATTGAATAAACCACATTTGACTTTAACGTCATGTGGTTTATCTGCATCCGAAGTTTTAACTTTTATAAGATTATCATAGTTCACTCTTTTAATATTGATCATTTTGTCATTATTAATATAGCAAAAGGGTCTCAGTCCGGGAACAGACGTGTCCAAACACTGAAAAAAAGTGTATTCCCTTGTGGGAAAAAAAAGGCAGAGTGGTTGGTGCAAACCACTGCGGATCGGTTGAATAGTGAGTTTGAAGAGAGAGAAAGTCTGTTACAGTGAAAACTACGAAGAAAGCTGAGAGCTAACGACAAGGACGTGCAGTAGACAGAGTAAGGAAAACCGGAAATGACACAACACACTCATGTGACCGCGGAGATCCAATCCAAATCAATGAGAGCTGAAAGGAGAACACTCCAGGCATGCAGAAATCTGAGGGTGCGAGAAGATGCTGGTGCTGTTTTTTCTCTTTTCTGGGTCCAAACTGATTTATTGCCCCTGTCTGAATAAACTGGAATACTTTCAGTGAGTAATCCAACAGTTTGAGGAGACTCAAACTCTGATTGGTTCCCTCTGATGGTGTTGAATCTCGTGGAACAATCAGAGAGCTCTCTTAGTCTTGTCCTTGTTCGTCGTAGATCCTTTGCCAACTTTTTGTCATGTCTTCATCTTTAATGCATCTGTTTTCTGTTTACATGCACAGCAGGACAAACCCACTGAACCACTTGGGTCCGGGCCTTCACTTTGATTTATGACCCTCAGTCAAAGCCATAGACATGACGCTCTCACACGTGTTGATTCCTTTTACATGGACAGCTTTCAGACGACGCTCAGCCAGGTGATAACTTGGACTCCTAACAGAGAACTTGAGAACATCTCTTTACATAAAATCTTCATCTTCTGTAATCACTCCAAGACAAAACTATTTCCCCACAAACACAAAGCTCCTTTGGACCAGCACATGTGACTTTAATGTGTTTATTCCAATTCTGAAGTTTTTTTCTTTCCACAATAGAAACCTGATGGGCTGGATCAGGATTTAAAAAACTGCTAACCCAAGTGGGTCAGGCTTTAGCCTCATGTAACCTTTAATGAGAAGCACAAATAGAGACCAATCCTGGAGAGCTGATTTGACAGACTTTCTTCTAAACTCTAGAGTTTGTAGCATCGTAAAGAGATATGCTAATTGAAGCGAGCTTTGTGGATCCTGGACCTTCAGACTGAGTGTGTGCAGATATTCATCCACATGTTCATACGTTGTGGAAAACCCTGACTCTCACAACACTTTGGAGATGCAGGGCCTTCAACAACAAAGTCTACCCATAGCTCCGCCCGCAACAGACCTACTTTAAAAAACTTAGAAGACATTTTTCAGCTTTTCTGCTAAGAATGGAGCAAAGCGTTAGTTCAGACACGCACAGAGTCAATCTGCTTGGCCGAGCACTCACTCATTTGCTTATGGGGGTGGCCTTATCGGGCGGTCTCACGTCAGCTAATCGGTCCCCCTTCCTAGCAGATCAGCTGATCTATTTGGCGCATTATTTATACTGCTCCAGCCTACCTGAGTGTCTGGCTGCTCATCTGCACACTGCTTACTTCACCACTCTATGATATCGTCTACTTTGCTATTTGTGCTGCATCTCACCTTGCTGCTCGGCATGTCGATTCCTGGCCGTGATGTCGATCCATGTCAAGCGATTGCTTGTCTGAGTGTCATTCTCAGCCGTCAGATGCAGAGGATGCTTCTCATGGTGGGAGCCCTGTCGTTACCCGGCGCAGCGCCCGTCTAGCAGGCAAGAATCCTTTGACTCCCAGCATCAATGACTGGCCGGTGCAAAGGCTTTTAGAATCATTTTGATCCGGATTAAATCTTTAAACAACTGGCCCCTGAACTTTAATGAGTCACTTGAGCTTGCTTGTCTTTCATATTTGGCTGCTGTATCTGATTTGAGTTTGGTGTGGCCACAGGTTGTCGTCTCTCTGGAGAAACTAGATGTAAAGCACACTTACCATTTTATTGATGCTGCATTAAGTTTGTGTACCCCTGGTTGGGAATCACGGCCTTAATCTATCTGTAAACTGATCAAAACACCAGACTCTGCCCGAAAGAAACATGAGATCTTTACAAGATGATTCAGTTTAGCACATGGGTAGGCAGTCTAGGCCACGTGTGCAAGGCTATTAATGTTGGCACACAGAGAATTAGAGAATTACTCGAGTAAGACAGAGGACAAAATAAAAAAAAATAATAATAATAATAAACTTAGTGTACTATATTCTATAAAACACTTCACAAGAAATTGAGCGCACTATGAATGTTACTAAAATATAAACAAATAGCGTTAAATCTAAATCATGATGCTACAAGTGTGCGAATGTGATTTGCAAGTGCATCACCATATATGTGTATGTATATATATATATATATATATATATATATATATATATATATATAGATAGATAGATAGATAGATAGATAGATAGATAGATAGATAGATAGATAGATAGATAGATAGATAGATATACAGGAAGTAAGGGCTATTAGTTTGGAAATTATTGGCCCTTATTCAGTTAGCTCCCTGTCCAACAAATCACTTACACTTATTTCCCCTTCTTTTTTTAAAGCATCAAGAAACTTCATCAAAGGGCGCTCTAGTTCGTCTGGATATGGTCCAGTTCTATCCCTTTTGGACAGCAGACTCTGGTTAAACAAGGTCTTCACCTGGGATGTGTTCCTCCAGACCTCTGGTGTTTCTGTGTTTATGTCAGAGCCTCCTGCTTCACTCCACAGCTCTGACTCACTGTCTCTGACAGCAGCGAGTCAGAGCCTGCTCCTGCCACACAATCTCTGTGAGAAGACCACAGACAAGGAGACACTGTGGCTCTGTTGATGTGTGTGTGTGTGTGTGTGTGTGTGTGTGCCTGTGTGTGCCTGTGTGTGTGTGTGTGTGTGCCTGTGTGTGTGTTTGTGAAGTGTGTGCGGTGTGAGAATGTGTGAGCCACCAGCAGGTCTGTAACAGAAGCCTTATGTGAAGTCTCAGCCACAGGAACTGAGCTCAGGAATACACTGAGTCATTACAAACCAGCAACAATGCACTGGCATTCCTTAATACACACACACGCGCGCACACACGCGCACACACGCGCACACACGCGCGCACATGCACACGCGCACACACACACACACACACACACACACACACACACACACACACACACACCTACACACACACACACACCACACACACACACACACACACACACACACACACACACACACACACACACACACACACACACAGAGTCTGTTTCTTCCTCTGTTTTCTTCTAAAAAGGATTTGATTCTTGGTTCTCTCCTCATCAGTATTGTTCCTCTTTGTCATTGTTTGACCTTGTGGTGGTCTTCCCCTCTCATCTCTCTCTCTCTCTGCTCCCGGGGCATCCTATTTTCCGTTGCGTGTTACGAAAGGGTGAAAACATTTGGATGTGGTCATCATCCAATCCAAGGTATTATCCTATACCTCACTTGTCACATCTCCTCACTTACCTTTCTGTGTGAATTTTGTTTGTTTGTTATTGTGTGTGTGTGTGTGTGTGTGTGTGTGTGTGTGTGTGTGTGTGTGTGTGTGTGTGTGTGTGTGTGTGTGTGTTTGGAGGAATTCAACCTGATGTGCAGTGTTACGTGGCTTCTCGAGTGGCCTGGCCTGAGGTCAGAAAGGTGGAGGTTCCCACAGCTTCAGCTTCTATCTCTGCTCATGTAACATGCAGTAATCTGTGTGACCTCTCACTGAATGATCCCTGAACAAAACCTTAAGAAAGCCAGATCAGATCTTAAAGGGAACTCTGAGTGTCAGCACCAGTTGGCCTAAATAAGTTGCTGTTTCCTTATTCTACTTTTCATTCACCAAAATCGTCTAATTGCTTAAAAAAACCCTTCTAACTCCACTGCTTAATAGACGTATGGAGGTTGCCATTTTTGGCCCGCTGAGCGCGTTCTGATACAATGACGCAAAATGGGTCATGAGATACAGTCAGTGATACAGTCAACTTAAGCAACTTTGTCATATTTAGCTACTGTTCAGACCCTTTTGGCATCTTTTTTTTTCTTTTTTCTTTTTTTTAAAGCCATGACCAATGTTAAATAACAACAAAAGAGCATTTTCATTTCACACATTAAACAACCATTATCCCCAGAAAACTCCCAGTTAGCCCATATCTTCTTTTCTGCCTTTAGCAGCTCAGCTACATTCCTCCACACTAGACACCAATGCACTCTGCATTTTAAATGAACTGTGTTCATTTTTTCAGTTTTTTTCAGTGAAAAAAATAAAAATAAAAAAAATAAAGGACCCATATTATGCAAAAATCACTTTATTAAGCCTTTTAGTTAAATTTGTGGATCTTTTGCTGAGGAAAAGCTCTTACATCTGCTGCCCACAAAATGTGATATTTAATGACAAAACCTGTACTTATTGCCAAAATCCTGACCTAAACTAGCTGTCCGGATTTTGGGGATTTGCCGTCGTCAGCGATTCCCTTTTTTGACCAATCAGGAGCAAGTCTGACCAGATTGGTCCACCGGAGCAGATACCCGAACCCCCTTGCCACCCACTCCCCTCCCTGCTGCTGGAGAGATTTCTCTCCAGCAGCAAAGATGAGAATGCCAAAGTTGAAGAGCCATCACTGCTTTGTTATTGGCTGTAAACAGCCACATAGTTCCATGCATAAGCTTCCCATCTTGGAAGAAGACAAGACTAAGAGGCTAGAGTTCATTTATCAAGTAAATGTGCCAGCTACAATCAGTACTGTGCATGTGTGTGCTAGTCACTTCACGGCCGACTGCTTTTCCAACTCTGGACAGTCCAACAGAGGGCTAGCCAATAGACTGGTCCTTAATCCAGGAGCATTACCAACCATCCACCAACAAACCTGGGACCCTGGAAATGTGAGTATTTTAAATGCTGTGTACTGTGGAGCAGATGTAAGAGCTTTTCCTCAGTGTCCCCCTGTCTCTGTGTTAGCTTCAGGATGCTAACTTTAGCTGCGGTTAGCCTGTTGTTTTAGCCTATAATGTTACTGTAAATGAGCTTCGCTGTTTTCTAAACTTTGTGCACTTGGAGCTCGGTTGTCATGGTTACATGGTGCTGCTTTCAGTGATGCGGAAGAGCGGGGCGGTATCAACGGTGGCTTATTTGTATATGGAGGTTTCGCCCACAAAGTCAGAGCGTTCTGAACAGAGGGGCTATGAGAGCCTGGAAACAATGCTGCAATGCTTGATTTATTGGCTTTTAGGACCAAAACATGTTACTACCATTTCATGAAGACATCAATGATCCATATTAAACTCCAGGAAAGGAGCAAAATATGGGACCTTTGAGTTTCTGTTGTTTTTTCTTTCCGCTAACATTCAAACCTATGCCAGTTATGAGGCTTTCTCTACCACAGTTATGGCAGCTTGCCAACTCATGGTGTTCCTCAGGATGTGGCTGTAGCTGTTTCAGGGACACAGCTTGTGTTCTTCTGTCTGTCCATGCACTTTGATTCAGAGAAAAGATCCACTGGATGGCGACACACCGCAGTGGCAATAGTCTGTTATAAACAGCAACACAGAGGCATACACCGTTTGACATCATTAACTAGAATGCATTGCTACTAAACAACAAAAGAGGCCTGTAAGCAAAATGAATTTATTCAACTTTTTGAAAACTAAACAATTTGTAGCAATTTTAGTTAGAGGTTTTAAAGCTGATACAAATATTTATCAAATAAGGTCCATTAGTCGTACAAATCAGGGTTCCCTTTGAGGTCTGCTGCGGAAGGCCCCACCTGCCTTCCACTAAACCTCAATTTATAAATTTAGGTTAGACAAAACTGAAAATGTATAATCTTGCTCACAAAAACACATACTCCCTTTTCCTATAGGATTTGTCCGGCCACTAGAAGGCCACTCATGATCTCAAACTAGTCTCAGAATCCAAGGGCCAAAAACCGTAGTACTCCGTCCACTGCTGGTGGGCCAAGTACTGTGGTGGAGCTGCAGTGCACATCATAAATGAGTACACCTATTTAGAAAGTAAGATTTTGATAAACGCCTCAATAAACACAAGAACAGTTCTTACAATTTTAACATAAACAAGTTTTATACAATGCTTGCTTTACTCGCACTATGAAACTTAGGTGGTTGATAGAACCTAGAATACAAAATCAACAATTTTATATGAAAACTGGTTGGAGCAAAAGTGAATACACCTTTAACAAACTGCTATATCTAATATTTTGTATGACTTCCATGACTTTTAAGGACAACACCAAGTCTCCGAGGCATTGATTGAACAAGTTTCTGACAGATTACAACACCTATCTTTTTTCCATTGTTCAAGAATGGCCTCTCTTTAAAGTCTTGATGTTGGATGGAGTGTGACACTCCACTTGTCTCTTCAGAATTCCCTACAGATGCTCAATCCGGAGACATACTTGGCCACTGAATCACTCTGACCCTGTTCTTCTTGAGAAATGCTACTGTGGCCTTGGCTGTGTGCTTGGGGTCCTTGTCATGTTGGAAAGCTGCATTTGTTATGATTTGGCGCTATACAAATAAAGATTGATTGATTGATTGATGACCAAGGGCATGGAGTGATAGTGGCATCTTATCTTTAAGAATACAACAGCACATCTCAGAATTCCTGATCCGATCAATGAAATGAAGCTCCCTTACACCAGGAACACTCATGCAGCCCGATACAAGGACATTGCCACCACCATGTTTTACTGTAGGCACCAAGCATTTTTCTGAGTACTCCTCACCTTTGCAACACCAGACAGTATTGAAGCCCATACCTGTCAAGTTTTGGATCTGAAGATGAGGGAAATTTTCCAGCGCTTGCTGTAAGCTAAGATATCTTAAAAAAACAAAATATTTTCAACAGCTTACTAATTAGTTAGGTGATCAGAATCTGATAGGCCTACCTTTGTTGACATTGAAATGCTGCAAATATTCCTACATTAAAATAAAGCCTAAATGAAAACACAAAAGAAGCTCATTTATCTATTTTACATATTTTCAGTTCATTCACAAGTCAACACATTACAAGTCGCAGTTACAAATCTTACAGAACGTGTTGCTGTGCCCCATCCTGCTCCTCTTTAGGAAAGAAAATTCGCTGTCCCATTTTTCAAGATATTTACAGGACTTCTTTGTTTTTTTTTTTGGCAAGAATGCCTTCTCCCTGCTCCTGACATTCATCCATCTCTCTCTGTTTCCCCGGGTTTGTTGTTCCCGCTGTCGTCACTAACCTTGTGACAACTGCCAACCAGGCTACAGCAGGTGGTATTTTTGGTGAGGCTAGAGACGGGAGCAGAGGCAGAAGCCTTTTTTTTCTAATACAGGAAAATTACGGGAAAACAGTTATATAGGGGGGCGACGGGAAAGAGGTATAAAATACAGTAGTTTCCCGGCCAAAACGGGACACTTGACAGCTATGGTTGAAGCCATTGGTCCCAAATAGATGTCATCACTCCAAAGAATAGAGTCCCAGTAGTGTTGTTCTTTATCAACATGGGCCCTTACAAATTCCAGTCTGGCTTTTTTGTGCATGGGCTTGAGGAAAGGCTTCCTACATGGACGATACCGACGCATGCCACTCCTCTGGAGTGTGCGCTGTATTGTGTGACAGGAAACAGTCACCCCAGTTTGGCTTTCTCATTATTGAGCAAACTGGAAAGAACTGTTATGGCAATTTACTTCTACGGTCCTTATCAGGTGACACTCCTGTCGGGGCGTGAACTGCCTTGGACGGCCTGGGCGGCCAACGGAGATGACTGTATTTCCATCTCTTTTAAATTTCTGCACCACTTTTGCAACAGTGTTTTGACAAGTAAAGCTTTATTGATCTTCTTGTAGCCATCACCTTTTTTGTGTAAAGAAATTATTTTATTCCTGAGCTCTTGACACATTTCTTGTCCATGTGGTGCCATTGCTGACAGCATGAAGTGTTGAGAGGTTTCCTTATTATTTAACACTCTTATTAAAGTCAGCTGTCTGCTGGAAACCAGTGTAATGAATAATTAGATTCACCTGTGGTTGCAATCTTGTCTGGGAGAATTTTGTCTGTTTTTTTTTTTTTTTTTTTCTCAAATGCTTTCATTGGGGTGTACTCATTTCTGCCCCTTGACCTTTACAGATTTGTCAAGACAATTTCTCTTTTGAATGTACAAATCAAATAATCTTGCTGTAAATCAACTTCACACATTTGTGGGATTATTTTGCAGTGTAGATTCCTGTTCAAGATGTTGAGTCTGAGAGAAAACGAAATGTTTTCTGAAATATCAGTTGGGGTGTACTTAATTATGATGTACTCTGTACATATGAGAGGAAAGTCTGTCTGATCGTGAGCGTTCTTTCTGTGTGTTGTTGGAGAGGAGTGTGAGGGTTTGTGATTGCCAATAAACCAAAGGAAGCCCTGATTCAACCCTCTGATAGCCAACATCCCAATAATCCAGATCCAATGCTGACTCCTTCCAGAGTGAGTTTTGGCTCTGTGGAGGTTTTACTTCCATTTCCCACTTCCTCTGGACTGGATCTCCCTCACATCACCTCTTTGAACTCAGAATATGATGGACTGTTTTCCAGCTTTGTTTATTGGGCTTATTTAGAGTTGCTGCATCAGAAGGAGGGGTTTTAGAGTTGTTTTATTTGATCAAGTCATGCTGGGGTCAAGAAGCTTAACTGTAGAACAACTCTAAGATAGCATCATAAAGCTGTCAGCAGCGCGTTGGGCTTGAATTAGACTCACACAAACAATATCAAACAGGTAATTACAGTTGGAAGTAGGGATGGGTACCTTTCACATTTGAAATGATACAGTACCAATGCCCGGTACCTGGCAATCGGTACCAGTACTCAACGGTACCTATTTTCAGTACTTTTTTGTGTTTATGTGGCAAAACATATCAATTTGTTTAGTATTGTTCAATCTAACATATTCATTCTTCAATATATAACATTGCAATGCTGTGTTCATGTCCAGCATGGAAAATCACCTACTCTTCCACTCCCTCACAGTCACAAGGATGCATTTAGGTACCTAAACATGGTACCTTTTGATTTTACGTGAATCGTTACTCAGTACTTTTGACAGAATTTGGTTGGTACCTACAAAGGTACCAAATTTGGTACCCATCCCTAGTTAGAAGGGTGTTTTGCAGTCGGGATTTTGGACTAGAGAGATTAGATGATTTGATCACCAGTTTGGTGTGACCCCAAGGAGGGATCGCTACTTTTGATAGTCCAAATGTCCAATGAGTGACTTTGTAGGAGCCTTTGCCTGTCAGCAGGTCTTTAACTCGGCTCATTAACAATTTAACATAACATGAATTGTAACGGCTCTCTTGGGCAACAGCTCTCTTGAGCCACGGCTTTGTCTCATGAGCTATGGCTTTGTCTGTTAGGCCTTGACTTTGTATTTCGGGCCATGGCTTTGTCTCCTGGGCCATGGCTTTCTGAGGCCACGGCTTTCTGGGGCTCAGTGGGGTTTACTGATATCTGCTGATCCTTCATCGTTCACCTCCTCTTACAGCTGTCATCTCTGCTGTTTTTATCTCACCACAGACGAGTCAAACTGTTTCTGTCCACACTGAAACAAAAATATCCAGGAGGTTTTGTTAGCGGCACGCCTACCGCTCTGAGAATGAACGGTTCCACTGTTAACAACCCTGCAGCAGCTCCCTGACATTAAAGCTTTACCTCAGCCCACATTTATTCACTTTGGTTTGTCCATTGGAGGCCTGACAGGAGCTTTAATCTCATTGGATTTGTTCAAATGTGACTGAGAGTTCTAGCTGCTCAGCATTTGTCGCGATGCATATTTTTCATATTTCTGACTCATATTTTTCGAACAACCTGTATGTTTCCAGATCTTTATCTGCATAACCTCCAGTCAGGTTTATTTTCCTACTCTACAGTGTGATACTGAAACTCTACATGTTGATCCCACTCAAAAGCGCTCAGAGAGCTTTCGAGAACAGGCTGCAGATGTTTGTTCAGCCTGAGTCCCGTCCATGTTTTCATGGCGAATTATTACATTTGTCATTGATTTATGGGAGCTGTATGGAGGCTCCACCACGTTCCCACGTACCTTGATCTGAAGTCTATTTAAGTCTGAACTGTTAGTGCCAAGTTTCAATCATTTTCATGAAGCAGGAAAATCACTTCACTCATTTAACATTTTTAGAGAGGTCATGCTGCTGCTACGTGGAGTTCCTATTTGAATCGTTTATTCTGCCTGGAGTGATATCAGAGTGTGTAACAGTTGTTTTTTTCATTATTTCATGTTGGCAGCCCCTATGTGTTTTTCATTGTTCAGATCCAAAGCTTACTCTCCTCTCCAGCCTTCAGAGATCGGACAGCTCAGAGCTGCAGGCTGTTACTGTCAGGTTGGCAAATTATCACCTCGTAAAGCTGAGGAACTCTGAATGCTTGTGAACAGATTCACACCACAGCACACACTGAGCTACACTTGAAGGTGTATACGATGAACAGCTCTCATCCTCCTAAGAGCTCTGTTCTGGTCTCCGCCAATTAAAGAACCAATTACGAGACAAAAACAAACACTGTAGGAGCAGGTACCCACTAAACCTGAAGTCTGATGAGCAGATCAAGTCTATATCCTGTCTGTAGGTCTAGTACAATTCCGGACATCTACACAACGTTTAAATTAGGTTCACCATTTGGACGTCTAACCATGACCCCACTTGGACATCAGTTCAACATTTGAACCACAGCTTTTTGGACGTCAAGTGGATGTCTAAGCAGGAGAGACAGGAGAGCGTGAATGAGTGGCAAAGCATACCTTCCAACATTAGACTCTGACAAAGGGGGAGATTAGGGACAAATATTTTCCTATTTTTGTGGCTGGGGGTGGGGGGTTCTTATATAGATATGGTTCTGTACTTGATGTGGTCTATATGTGCCTGCGTGTGTGTGTGTGCTCTGCTGGTACAGTGCATGAATTGACGTTCAGCAGATGTCAGAAAAACGCTGTCTGGTGGAACAATCTGTACCTTCAGGATACAAAAGTCTGATGTCCAAAGATGACAATGAGAGGACATCCTTTGAACATCTCTATGTTTAGGGTGAGGTTACTGTTGTGGGTGTTTCAGTCCACGCTTGATGGCCATCCATCCATCCATCCATCCATCCATCCATCCATCCATCCATCCATCCATCCATCCATCCATCCATCCATCCATCGCTTGTCAGTCCTTCAGTTTGTTCTTCCTTACTTCTAACCATCCAACTAACTATACACCCATCCATTTATCCATCATCCTTCTATCCTTGCATTTTTTCTTTAAACCATCTTTTCTGCCTTCCATCCATCCATCCATCCATCATCCTTCTATCCTTGCATTTTTTCTTTAAACCATCTTTTCTGCCTTCCATCCATCCATCCATCCATCCATCATCCTTCTATCCTTGCATTTTTTCTTTAAACCATCTTTTCTGCCTTCCATCCATCCATCCATCCATCCATCCATCCATCCATCCATCCATCCATCCATCCATCCATCCATCCATTCATCCATCCATCCATCCATCCATCCATCCATCCATCCATCCTTGATCAACCTCATCTGACAACTGGTATGTTGACTGGTTTGATGGCTGGTTTATTGACAGGTTTGGTGACTGGTTTGTTGACCTATAGTCCAGTGAAAGTATCATTTAAAAGCTATCAGCTGGTTGGTTGGTTGGGGCTGTTGAGCAGATGGAGATTTTTAACTGTCTGAAGTTGTAACAGTAATTTAAAGTGAGGTAAGTCTCAGAACTGGACCCAATAGTACTCTGCTGTTATAGAGTTCTGCGTCTGAAGAACCTTAAATTAAACTATGACATCTGTTCACGTTTTCTTAACTCACACAATCATATGAAACAGATCTGTGAGCTCTGTCTGCTCATCCTTAGCCTCTTCATCCTCTTAATGCTTTCTAAAAATTCCTTTCAGGCTCTCTGCCCCTCTCTGATTCACTCCACAGACCACTTCACAGTTCCTCTTTAAGGCCTCCTGGTTTTAGGAACAGGGAAGAATTCTGGGTCTGCTCCTAATCAATTACTTTGGTTTCATTCTCGTGCCTTGTTTAGTTTGGGATGTGTCCAGGTAACATCTAATTTCAGCGATAAACATTTTGTGTGTGAAAACAAGGCCACTCCGACCCACATGGCGTTTCGTTCTCTCCTCCCCTGGAGGTTGTTCCTGTGGCTTCCTGTGACATGCCCTCGGCATACCCAGGAGGGCTGCTTTAAAGACCTTATTAAAGGCTGGATGCCGTTTGTTTCTGTGCCCCAGGAATGGGTGCATTGTTCAGTGCCCTGGAAGGTATTCTGACGGCACCACGCCCCTCCTGGCTGAAATTCCCGTTCCCAATGGCCGGTAGTCAGGGCAGCGAGGTTGAAACAGAAGTATTGTTCTCCTTAAAAAGTGTGCGTGTCTCAGGGTGAGCGCTGCTTGGCCCCACTTAGTCTCTTCAGGATGTTTTGGGTTTTCTGTGTGTGTGTGTGTGTGTGTGTGTGTGTGTGTGTGTGTGTGTGTGTGTGTGTGTGTGTGTGTGTGTGTGTTTTGAAGCTTTCTAAAACTAATTTCCTGGCTGGTTCTTATGAAAACACAGAGCATGTTGGGCAATAATACAGAAGATGTGGGAATAACAGCAGCTCTGTTAATATGAGGTGTGTGGCAGTGATATGATGGATGTGTGTGTGCATGTGTGTGTGTGTGTGTGTGTGTGTGTGTGTGTGTGTGTGTGTGTGTGTGTGTGTGTGTAAGAAAAGGAAGGTATGTTAGAGAATGCTGATATAAGGATAACTGTAGGTGTGTGTGTGTGTGTGTGTGTGTGTGTGTGTGTGTTTGTGTGTTTGTGTGTGTGTGTCAGGAAGGGTGTTTCTGTGCTGGGTTATAGAAGGCAGCAGGTCTTTGTGAACAGGCTTGTGAAAACAGAATGGGTCAGTGAAGTAGAGAAAAAGTTGAACCTTAATCCATCACAGCCTCAGACTCAGCTCGGAAATTTAAAAACTGTTTAATCCTGAAGCTTCTATCAGCCAAAGTTCATTTTACCACTTAAAGGGCAACTCCGGTTTTTTGACACCTGGACCTTATTTATAGGTGTGTACATGCTCACATACTCACTCTGACAAACATGGTGCAGCTCGGAGGCCTTCAGAAGTTATTTAGATCCAGCTGATTTTAGCCGCACTTAGCGGGGGCCACGGCAAGGGAGCTTCAGCACGGATCATAATCTCTGCAAAATCGCTCATTTCGGCTTTATTTTTTCATCTATCGCTACCCATCGTTATCACAAACACACTCCTCTTCTGTTGCCATAGGCGAACAGTGTCCACAAACGCACCACCAGTTGGCATTGAGTCGTGGACGTGCTCCTGTTTGTTGTTCTGGAGCCAGCTCTTCGTCTCTCTCCCTCTGCATCCTTCTTTCATGGAGCTCCTCGTCCGTGTACTCAGGCTCAAACCGGTAAGGACAACCGTCAAACTCGAAGTTGTAGTCTGAAGACAGTAGATGAGCTGACTTTATGATAACACTGGCGATGGATGAAAAATAAAGCCGAAATGAGCGATTTTGCAGAGATTATGTCCCGCGCTGAAGCTCCCTTGCAGTGGCCCCCGCTAAGTGCGGCTAAAATAGGTTGGATCTAAATAACTTCTGAAGGACTCCGAGCTGCACAATGTTTGTCTGAGTGAGTATATGAGCATGCACACACCTATAAAGAAGGTCCAGGTATCAAAAAACTGGAGTTGCCCTTTAAATTCATTAAAAATCATCCCGCTGATCAGTTGCCAGAGCAGGAGGCCACAGATGTCATTTCTGCCAATTGGCACTGCCAACAGTTTAAGATGCTGTTGTACCATGTTGGTGTCAAGTTCAGTAAAAATTTTTGGTATCTTTACTTGGCTAATACATTATTTTTTGGCCAACTTTTTACTTCTACTCCTCAAATTTTCAGGCAAATATCTGTACTTTCTACTCTGCACATTTCAAAAATAGTCTTACTACTCCTGTGTCATTCCAGCTTGTCATCGTTCAAAAAGATACACACCGAAAAAAGTTAAAACCTATCCTTAAATCACTGGAATCTCATCATCCGGAAAGAGTGAATTTGATTGTGGATGGATGAGACGTATAAATGTAATACCTGTTGTGTATCTGAACTAGCGGAACACAAAAGCAGGAGACAAGAAACAAATCAAAATATCAGTCAAGTGTTCCTTAATAAATCCAGGAATGAAAAATCAAGAAGAAAGGGCGGCAGCAGGCAGACTGGCAAGCAGGAAACAAAATGGCTGATGGTGCAGCAGGAAAAACACTGCAAAAAAACAGAGACAAAAAGGTGAATGGCACAGCAACTAAAGTTCAAACAAAAGACTAGAAAGAGTCTTGGAACCAAAAACCCTGCAGAAATCCACAAAGTCACCGACAAAGCACAACCGAATGAGAGGAATGAGACTTATCTGGCTGAGAGGTGAAGTCTGGACCAAAGTTTCATAGAGAAGGTTGATGATGGAGATTGGATATGGGTGTGTCTCAGCTGCTGCCTCAGAGGGGAGAGAGGGAAAAACCTGCAGGCCACACCTCCTGCTGCAGATCCTGAGATGTGAGAGGGGACAAAAGAGAGAAACAAGACAGGAAGAAACCACCAAAATCCAGGACCATAACAATACTATTCCAATGCCATATTGGTTTGTACGCAATTCATCACACCTGCACATGCCACAATTCATGCCACACTTCAGCAAGGACATTACAGATGTATGCAGCACAGTATGAAGATGTCTGTGTCAGAGACTCTTTTACATAAGTTACTTTTATTTTTTTATACATAGAGTGGCTTTGAAACCAGTAGTTTTACATTTCTACTTAAGTATAACGTCTTTTTAAACCCTAGTGTCTATTCTTCTACTTGAGTAATGGATGTGAATACTTTTGACACCTCTGGTTGGGATCAGGGTTAACTTTAAGGTAGGGTAGGTCAGATTGAGTGAGCAACAGCACTTGGATGGATTTTCAAACGATACAACCAAAGCAACCCCACCCCCTCCCTCCAGGCTTCCTCTGAAACCACGCCTCCTGAACCACAGGAACGCGCAGAGGCCGACGACAGCTGGAGGATGAGTACAGGTAGCGGTGGAGAGCTAACTTGCTACATCGTTTGTGATATTTTTTTCATCAAAGAAAAGGAAGCACGTCTCATTCTCATGTAAGTAAATTCAATTTACCACATTAGGAGCAGATGAAAATGAGGATTTTTAGTGCACGAACGGTTATGCTAGCACGTACGTTTGTGTTTATCTAATCGGTAGATGAGAAATGACAGATTTATTATTGCCTGGCTAACAATTTCTGCTATCCAAAGAGCTGGAAACAGCAGTCAGAAGTAAAAAAGAAATGATTGATTTGAGTGTTTGTGTATGTTTAGCATTGTATCTCATTATGTGAAGCTACTAAATAACTACTGAGCATAAATATGCAACTTGGTTCACCGCTGTTTACAGTCGGATTTTCACATTGGGTTTACAACGTTTTATTTTTTCTTGTTGGAGCTCTTTAGATGAGAGTACAGTTGGTTCTGGGGATGAATATAATCCAGCACTGAGCACATCATAGGGTCATTGGCAACATTGGCGTCGCTCTTGAATCCCTTCAAGTCCTTCAGCTCTTGCCATCGTGAAAATGCAGCTCCAATGTTTTCACTAGTTTCACTCTCTCTGCATCCAAACACCTTTTATTCGTCACCTTCTCAACAACCGTCTTCCTCCTTTTGCTTTGCGTTGCAGAACTTGAATAAAGAAGTGGCTCTGAAATCTAGATGCATTTTCTCTGCCATTGTTTACTGAATACAGACTGAACAGCGTCCAGCTGTTGCGTTCAACTCTCCCAGAGAAGACTCACAGTCACGCTCAGGGCGCAGCGTCACACCTCATCCAGGTTCTCATCCAATCATTCATTTTGGAAGAAAATGAATGATTGGCTTACTTATGGCTTGCTTATCGCTGCCCAGCTGCTGATACAGACCACGGACATTTCTCATTACAGTGTCAGTGCTATGTGTATGACTTGCTACCAGTGTATGTATGACTTTTTTTTCAGTTATTCAAAAAAATACTTAAAAAAAATATGATAAAATGTAAAAATCATGTGAAAAAAATAAAAAAAAAGAATTATCATTCCAATTCAATTCAATTAAAAAAAACTACTTTTTGTCCCTGGACGGCAGTTCAAAGGCACACAAAGCAGTAAATTAACAACAGTGCACAAAAAAGCAAGCTGTAAAATAAACAAGTAAATAAACATTTTTAAAACTAATTATAGTGTTGTTTTCTCAAATCAAAACAAACTTTATATATATAGAGCGCTCTGCATAGAAAAGATGTAACTCAAAGTGCTTTACAGTGCAATTAAAAACAATCTAATACGCCACCCTAAAACCCACAGTCAACAGTCGCATACACACACACACACACACACACACACACACACACACACACACACACACATACACACACATACACACACACACACACACACACACACACACACACACACACAAACACGTAGATGATGTTAAAAATAAGTAGTAACCAAAGGTCGTGAGCCTGTTTTAAGTACAACTCAAAGCTTCTTTCTTGACTGAAATTACAAAATAAAAGGAGAAATGTAAATGATTGGATAGTGGTCAGGCTAAAAAAGGACAACAAAAGTAATTCAGAGCTATGTGCAGAGAAAAAGATGTAAAAAAAATGTGCAGTGAGAAAAACACTAACATAATAATTATGAGATTAAGAGTTAAAATTATGAGATAAAAGGCAACACTGTTTTTGTTTTTATTTCTGTTAGTCATAATTTTTAGGCCCTCTCCAAAGCAAGTTTAGTCAGGGACTACAACAACAGTTTAATTTTGACCTTTATAACTTTTTATTTATGTACTTATTAATTTATTTATTCAATAGGGACAGTGCACATCAATGAACATCTATTCAAAGAACAATTTATAGCATCAGTGCTAATTTACGTCCGTAGTCCCTAGGCAGGTAACACTTAAACATTATGGCAAAGACACCACACACACAAATGCAGGACATAGCAAAGGACAAAAGATCATAATAAGAGCACAATACAACAAAGTTCATTTCTAAAACCCGGGATGTTCATGGTTACAGGACTGGTTTGCTTCCAGCCACTGCTTAACATGTATTTCAAAAGTTTGTAATGTGGGGCACTCTCTTATGGCGAGTGGGAGACTGTTCCAGATCCTACTGGCCTTTACAGAAGCAGAGTTTTGTCCAAAAGCTGTTTTTCTATTAGGCACCTCGCTGTCCCCTCTCGATGAGGCCCTGGTGTTGAGGCTGCTGTGAGCCCTTATTTTGAAAAAAGTCAGACATAGGGGGTGGAGCAAGTCCATGGAGCACCTTATACAATAAACAAGCAAATTTGAAATGTGTTAAGTTCTCAAAGCTCATGAAGTTATACATTTTTAAAATTCTGCAAACATGAAATGATACTGGTTTTCTATAAAGGATCTTAAGTGATTTTTTGTAGAGTGATTCTATGATTTTACACGTACGTACACCAGCCAATGACCAACATGTAATACCATATTCAATGTGTGACAGAATCATTGAGTTTAAGAACATTCTAGAAGCACCCAGTGTTATGAAAGGTCTTATTTGTTTGAAATTGTTCAAATTAAATCTCACTGTGTTAGCTATTCTTTCAAAATTCAGAAACAATTTCTAGCTCCTGTCCTCCAAGAAATACACCAGAATGTTTGATGTCCCATGGTTGCTTTGTGAAAATCATACAAACAGTTTTAGTTGTATTTGATTTCAGGCAAGATTTATGTAGCCATTCATTTATAGGAACCATCACTGATGTAAGAACAGAGGCTGCTTCTCGAAAATTTTTTGCACTAGTAAAGATGACAGCATCATCAGCATACATTTGAAAATCAACTTTATAACATGAGTTGGGCAGGTCATTAATATACATTGAGAATAAAAGGGGGCCAAGTATTGACCCCTGAGGTATACCAACAGAGATATTTAAAGAAGGTGATTTGACACCATCAATGGAGACACATTGTTTTCTGTATTGATTTTATCCACTGAATTGCATCCAGAGAGAAGTTTAAAGAAGTTAATTTAGACAACAGAATTTTGTGATTAACAGTGTCAAATGCCTTTCTGAAAATTTAGGAATACTGCACCAACACAAGCATTTCTGTCCAGCATATTGGCAGCGTCTTTGGCGCAGTTGGAGAATGCGCTTGGTCGGTAATCGGAAGGTTGCAGGTTCAAGCCCAGCTCTGGGCGACACATGGCGATGTCTCCTTGGGCAAGACACTTAACCCCTAGTTGCTCCCACTGCTGCGTCAGTGGTGTGTGAATGGGTGTGTTAGATGTACTGATGGATAGCTGTCATAGTAAAAGATTGGATCCATCAGTGTGTGAATGTGAGAGCAAATGGGTGTGGATGGGTAAGTGTGACCTGTGGTGTACAGCAGCTTTGAGTGGTCCATGACTAGAAAAGCGCTATATAAGCTCAAGTCCATTTACCATTTACCATTTACCATATGTTTAATCTTTTCTATAAATAGACAGTTTGCAGACTCTGTGGAATGATTTTCACGGAAGCCAAACTGCATCGGATGTAACAGGGGATTTTCTTTTTTTAAGTGTTCATCCGCAATTTTTGCTACCCATCTCTCAGCAATTTTCGAAACCACAGGAAGAATACCGATTGGTCGGTAATTAGCTATATTAGAACTGTCACCAGATTTAAAAATGACTTAAGCCATTTTCCAGGATGATGGGACAACTTTTTGTTTAAGTGATAAATTAACCATATGGGTAATTGGAGAGAGTAAAGATTCTTTACATAGTTTGAGGAAGTTTGTATCAAGCCTATGGACATCCCTAGCTTTAGAATCCTTTGGAGAGCCAATAATATGAGCAACATCCACCTATGCTTTTTTGTAAAGAAAAAACAGGCTGTGCAGGATTAAATTTTAATTTATTTTTTTTCTCTTACTTTTAACTTTTTATTCCATAATTTTCACATTTTTTCCAATAATAATAACTCAATAGGGGGGGAAAATATTCCCAACAAAGCCAGGTTTTATTTTATGTTTTTTTTTTTTTTTTTTAACAGAGGGAAATGGGCTTCAATACAAGAGTTACGGTAATTTAAAGAGCACCTTTTAAACTGGCACATTGATGGGTTTAAGTATGGAGGTTCTGGAGAAATGAAGGACCATAAAGCTAGGACTAAGAGCAATTGTGAAGACACTTATGAGTCAGTATCATTAAAATGGCTTTCAAATATTTTTTTCAGTGGTTTTCAGTTTCAAGCAATACAAAAAATGAAGAATTTGCTGATAATTTTAATAATGCCATATTTATAATTTGTGATGTTTGTTATACTATTTGGGAGGGAAAAAAATTAAAACTTAAAGGTTGCTGTTCCCCGGCAGGACGGTAAAATTGTAAAGACACACATATTTAACATAACTGGCCCTAACTGTATGTGAACTGAAGGGGTGTTTGAGACATGAAGAAGAATCATCTGTCAACAGATCTGTCCTAGCTCGACCTTGACCCTCCACACGGTTCCACTTTGGGCTCTTAATTCATCTTCCAGTGGAGAAAGGGGGCAGGAAATCTTCAGGGCAGGACTGCGAGACCAGCAGGCTACAATTCATCGTCCTAAAGACCTTATCTGACTCCATATGAGCCAATGGGAGGCCTGGATTCCAGCGTCTAAACAGGTCGTATAACTTGACATCTTGGCGGCAGGTGTGACTCAGGGTGTAATGTGTTAAATGATATCTTTAATGCACAGAACCATCCAATGAAAACCATATTTCACAATCAGCACTGTTTACTTTCTGTTTCTTCACTTCCCCCGTTCTCAGAAAAAGAACATCCTTCTGCTTAACTTCAGACAAGATCCATATTTGATCCTCTTCACAATCACCCTAACCACTCACAGTTTTGGGACTAACAGCTGACAGCCGCTGTTTTAGTGACAGACTGTAAAACAGACCATAGAGCAGTAAGTCTGCCAAACACTTACAAAGACTCTCCACAGTGCTGCTGATGCCTCCAGGTCTCACAGTCTCAGATTCAGCTTCACAGAGTTTAGTTTGGTGACACATTTGGATTATTTCACAGGTCTTTTTCAACATCCTTGAAAAATTAAGATAATAGATTTCATCATTGTATAGTGTTACATTGCCTCATGTTTACACATACATTTTTTTTTTTAATTTTGTTGTGCATTACGTTGAACTCACCAATCAATTATTCATAGAGTGTAAAATAATAAAATTGTACAACACGGTAAAATTTCAAACAGCACAAGTCTTGTACAGGGCCAAGAACAATCTATTACCAATTACTCTACAGAAAATGTTTCATGAAAGAGAGGGGAGGTATGATCTAAGGCAGTGTTTCTCAACCCTGGTCCTGGGGACCCCCTGCCCTGCATGTTTTTTATGTCCCCGACTACCACACCTGTTTCAAATGATCAGCTCGTCATCAAGCTCTGCTCGAGCCTGATAATGAGCCATTCGTTCGTGAATTAGGTGTGCTGGAGTGGGGTAACATCCAAAACATCCAGGGCAGGGGGTCCCCAGGACCAGGGTTGAGAAACACTGATCTAAAGGAGCAATCAAATTTTAAGATGAAAAAATGTTACACTACAATGAAAACATTTTGCATTACAAACAATGGAGTAAGACTATGGAACAGACTGAGTGTGGAGCTAAAACAATGTCCAAGCATCAACCAGTTTAAAAACAAATATAATCAAATGATTTTCAGCAGCCCCTCCATGAGTGAGCTACCACCTTATCGTGGTGGAGGGGTTTGCGCCCCCAATAATCCTGGGAGCTAAGTTGTCGAGGGCTTTATGCCCCTGGTAGGGTCTCCCATGGCAAACAGGTCCTAGGGGAGGGACCAGACAAAGTGTAGCTCACACAGACCCCTAATGATGAGCAAAAACAATGGTGCCAGGTTTCCTTTGCCCAGACGTGGCTCACCGAGGCCCTCTCCTGGAGCCAGGCTTGGGGGAGGGGCTCGATGGCGGGCGCCTGGTGGCCGGGCCTGTTCCCATGGGGCCCGGCTGGGCACAAACCGAAGAGGCAACGTGGGACCCCCTTCCTGTTGGCTCACCACACGCAGGAGGGGCCATAGGGGTCGGGTGCAGTGTGAGTTGGGCAGCAGCCAAAGGCAGGGATCTTGGCGGACTGATCCTCGGCTGCAGAAGCTAGCTCTAGGGACGTGGAATGTCACCTCTCTGGCGGGGAAGGAGCCTGAGCTGGTGCGCAAGGTTGAGAAGTTCGGGCTAGATATAGCTGGCCTCACCTCGACACATGTCGAGGGCTCCGGAACCAGCCTTCTTGAGAGGGTTAGGACTCTATTCCACTCTGGAGTTGCTGATGGTGGGCAGGGGTGGTGATACTCATTGCCCCCTGGCTTGGTGCCTGTACATTGGAGTTCACCCCAGTGGACGAGAGGGTAGTCTCCCTCTGCCTGCAGGTGGGGGGACGGATCCTGACTGTTGTTTGTGGCTATGGTCCAAATAGCAGTTCAGAGTATCCACCCTTTTTGGAGTCCTTGGAAGGAGTGCTGGAGAGTGCTTCATCTGGGGATTCCCTCGTCCTACTGGGGGACTTCAATGCTCACGTTGGCAATGACAGTGAGACCTGGAGGGGCGTGATTGGAAGGAACGGCCCCCCCTGAATCTGAACCTGAGTGGTGTTTTGTTGTTGGATTTCTGTGCTTGTCACAGATTGTCCATAACGAACACCATGTTCAAGCATAAGGGTGTCCATATGTGCACCTGGCACCAGGACACCCTAGGTTGCAGTTCGATGAACGGCTTTGTAGTCGTGCCATCGGACTTGCAGCAGCAATGTTCACCCATACTGTCTCACTCTTTTGCAGCTGCAGCTGTGTTGCGCGTTTTTTTCTGAAAACATACTAGAACTCTCCAAATAAGTGCATCAAAATTTCTAGTTGAATTTGATGAAAAAAACTGTTTCTCTTCCTCTCTATTGCCATGGTGTATCATTGAATCTGGGCTTCATTGATGATGGCTTTTTACGATCCGGCTCCACACGCTTAACTCCAGGTGGAACTACTCTGAGTATATTAAACTGACTCAAATCAGCCCTTCTCAAACTGAAAATTCAGAGTTTTCTATCTCTAAGTAGAGCAACTCAGAGTTCAGAATTCGACTCAGAGTATATTAAAACTGCTCTGTGAAACGGACCCCAGACCTCTCTCTGTGCACAGTACTTTTGTCGTGTGTGCGTGCGCGCGCGAATGCTGAAAGAGCAGAAGTTACAAAGTAGCAGCTCAATAAACGCCAACCCAACATAAAAGTGCTTTGACTCGGTGTTAACAGCCTAAAGAGAACACAAGTGTAGTGTAATTTTTTTGTGTTTAATTTTCGAAGTCTGTGCATGTTGAGTTGCCAAGGACGAGAGAAGCAGATCAGTTTGGTCCATAGATTTTCTACAGTAGAAAAACTATCTGCTCCCATGCTGGTGCAGCACTTTGCCTCACTATAATGCAAACTGCACATGATGTGACTCACCAAAGTTAAGCTACCTGCAGAAAGGAGCATATGTAATGCAACATGGATTTTTTCTCATTTTTTTAAGAGCTTTTTTTTAACATTATTAAGTCTTAAAACAATGAAATGACTTGAAATTGCGAGCAATTAATTTTGCATCATATTTAAAATGACCTAAGTTCTCACATTGTTGGTCTTGCTATCATGATATTAGTATTAATGCGGTCAGTATTAGTGTAACGGACGACTTAACACTAGTAAAACCCCCACCTAATGCAATAAGAATGGGGCAGTAAAGAATATGTTCAGAGGTGGTACTCAAGACACTGCCAAAGGTTGTCAGGTCTGTGTTATTAATCTGTCCATCATTAAATCGTGTTTAGATATGAAAGATATGAGAATGAGGTGACATGTGACTGTGACCTCTTCAAATCCAGAAAAGGAGCTGTTGGCCAATCACTTATTCACCTCCTTCAGCCAATAAATACACAAGTTAGTGTTTCAGATTCTTCAATATTAACACCTCATGGTAATGTGTTTGCTTCTTTAACTAGGCCCACAGCTGCTACTACTACTTTGTAAAACACTATTACTTCTGCTACTATAAGACAAGTAATTCTTTAACTACCTCAAGCACTTGGGATTGAAAGTTGTAACTTAAACACACAAGATTTTTTCCCC
Source organism: Halichoeres trimaculatus (assembly GCF_033239565.1). Taxonomy (NCBI): domain Eukaryota; kingdom Metazoa; phylum Chordata; class Actinopteri; order Labriformes; family Labridae; genus Halichoeres; species Halichoeres trimaculatus. The sequence goes on from NW_027437200.1 coordinate 524,790, forward strand.
AAACATTGTTACCATTTAAATAGTCTTGTGCTTATTTTTTGCCATGTTTCCATGAGACCAATGATATCACCCAAACATGCACTGCTGTCCTGCAATGTGTCCCTGTATCTTGGAGATAATTCCAGCAAATTCTTCCTCAGCTGCTCTGTAATTACAATTAAAGCGTTGATCCCTTCATACAGTGCACATTTTAGGACATCTTTAGATGTCAGGTTCAGTTCTCAGATTTCAGAAAAAATGTAATCTTTCAGGTGTGGTAAAAATAAATCCTACTGATTTCATGTCCTTTGCAGTGAAACCATTTTGCAGAACACTTATTTCTTAAAGGATACAGCAATGAAAAATGGCTTTGTTTTGTTAACTTTGGGTTAAAATATCTGAAAAAAAAAATTAAGATCTTTTTTTGAGAATGTGCTGCTACACATGACTTTGATTACAGGAGTGAACACACTGGTCTGTTTGGCTCCTTGGTCTGAAGTGGTTTTGTTCAAGGCCTATTGTACCGGCCCATCAACCTGACAAATTTGACCTAAGGCTTTTTGGTCCTAACTCCAGTATTACTTTGTCTAATGCCAGAGAACTGAGAGTGAGGTCTGATATCCTAAAATGTACATCCCACTATCGAGTAGTACCCAAGAAAATTGACTCAAAAATTCTGCACAGAAACAGCCTTTTGGGTTTTTAAAAAAATGCATTTTGTTGAGGCTTGGTGCTGAAATGCAGCAAGTTCCACTTTACACAAGCCACGTTTCCACCAGCAGACCAGTTTGGTTCGTCTCTGTACGGCACGCGTTTGTGGCGTTTCCACTGACTCATTCCGGGACAGATACCCAAATAACTGAACTCTGATGAGCCGTCTCGCTTTTTGGGACCCTTTCGTATGGGTGCCAGACTGAACCGACCTGCTCTCAGAAGGTGGAACTACAATACTGCAGACTGTTGACTGGTCGGAAGAATCGCCACTTACTACGAGACAGCGGCTGCATTTCTCCTGGCGGCTCACAGACTTCTCTGGAACAAAGCTTGATTTCACTTTGTATCAAAGAGCTAAATGCCAATCACAGAGAGGACGAAATGCTGCATGTCTTCCATCTATGCCCTTTGTTTACTGTGTTGCGTTTTTCTTCTTCGTTGGATTTGTTAGCGGGGTAAACTGTGTCGCGCTGCTACGGCGTCACACTGTTGTTAAACAGCTGCGGCATCCAGCTTACACGCTGCCTACCACGAGAGGGAACAGTTGCTGTGGACGTGCAAACAGGATCAGGCTTAACTGTACCCAAACTATGCCAAACCATACTGAACCGAACCAGACTGCTTAGTGTAAACGCAGCTATCGTCTTTCAAAAGAGCTCTGTAAGACACTAGTCCTGAGTTTTTTTTCTATGTGATATTAAATTATGATTCTTATAGATTTCAGGAGTTAACACACTACATCTGTGGGCCATAAAAGTCTACTTAAACTCATTTTAGTTATTTTCTTTTGGATCCAGGATTCAGACACTGCAGATGACTTCACTCAGGTGTCTGTCATTGCAGTCATTACTGAGGACATGCCACCGTTGATTAACAGTGCTGCAGTGATCCTTGAAGGGATCATCGTCATGGATGACTTTTCTTTAACTTCTCAGGCACTCTTTGGCTTAACATATACACTCCATCTGGATTACGCCAAAGGTATGCAGAACACATTTGGGATCCAGAAGATATTGTTGAACATTGGAAAACAAAAGCTCAGTCCAAAACTGCAAACATTAAAAAGGCTCTTTTGGGCTATATGCTTTTGGTGCTGCTCCCGTGGCGACATGCAGCCAGTGTTTGTTGCTCTGCGTCCCTCGTGTTTTGTCTGTTTTATATCCATTTTTAACCTGCTTTAAGTGTCGGATCTGGATCTTGTACATTCTGTGACTTGTTTTACACAGGTTTCTGCCAAAATGGAGATTATCTACCTCTTATTCGCATTGTTTTTTGTGAACTTTGCCTGGAGATACCAGCACCCCCAAACAATAACGTACACACGGGAGGCTCTCATGGGATTAAGATGGAGTTATCTTACTGGAGATGATCCCACACACTCTTGGTTGGACAAAAACTTTCTACTTTCTTCTTTTATTCCTCGGGAGAACTTTGGGAAGCCGCGGAGTAGGAAATGTGGAAGCAGAGGCGGCGTCAGGAAGCTTCAAAGTACAAACCATGTTCCTCTTCCCTCTACAATAATGGCAAATGTCCAGTCTCTTAGAAATAAGACTGATGAACTTCAAGGAAATGTTTTGCACTTACGGGAATTCAGGGATGCATGTATCTTGGCCTTTACTGTAACATGGCTCTCTGACTCGGACTCTGACTCTTCTCTGGAGATTGCCAGCTTTGGTGTCCCTGTGCGTCTGGATTGAGACAATGATATGACGTGTGAATCTCAGGGAGGAGGGGTACGCCTGTACATAAACCGCAGATGGTGCAGTAATGTAACTGTGCGTGAGCGGCTGTGCCTACCTGATATCGAGCTTTTATCTGTGTCACTGAGGCCGCTCTACCTCCCACGGGAATTTCCTCAAATATTCGTCACAGTTGTCTACATCCACCCCAAAGCTGACGTCAGATCTGCTACTAACACTATCTTTAAATTGACACAAGATCTGCAATCTATTTCTCCTGATGCTCCTAATTTTATACTGGGTGATTTTAATCATTGTAATCTTAAAAAAATCACTTCACAGTTTTTACCAGTACATCACCTGTCCTACAAGGCGCAACAAAACTTTACATCTAAGGCAGGACATGCCCTGGGCTCCTTAGACCACAATATTGTCCATCTCCTTCCTACATATAGATCTGTCTTGAGGAGGGAAAATACGCACATAAGGCAGGTCAAAGTCTGGAGCAACAACAGTTCACTTGCCCTCCAAGGGTGCTTTGATTGCACAGACTGGTCTTTATTTCAGGAGGAAAGTTTGGACATCCATGAACTCACTGATGTTGTCTGTAGCTACATTTCATTTGGTAGAGACTCAGTGATCCCTTCTAAGGACGTAAAAAATTTTCCCTAACAACAAACCATGGCTCTCTAAAGACATTAAGGGGCTTATTCAGAAAAGGAAATCTGCTTTCAAGGAGGGTGATGTCCTCACAGAAAGGAAACTAAAGAATGAAGTGAGGTCTGAAATAAAAAAGGCAAAATTTAAGTATAAGGACAAAATTGAAGCTGAGCTGAGTAGTAACAACCTGAAGAAAGCCTGGAATGGAATGAAAACAATGACAGGATCACACAAGAGGGAGAAAGATACATTTTATTGGATGGTTTTACTTGAGATAAAGTTTTAACAGATGACTTTAACAGTTTTAATCTTAGATTTGAAAATCAGAATTTTATTGAAAAGACAGGTGTTTTTAAAAACAGCATGCCTCCCTCTCCAGCATTCTTCATTCATGAGAATGATGTGGCTTTTCTTTTTAAGAAATCTAAGACTAAGAGTCCTGGATCCAACAATATTTGTGGCAGAGTTCTAAAAACCTGTGCAGATCAGCTGAGCAGTATTTACCATTTAATCTTTTCACCGTCTCTTTAGTTGCATTTAGTACCCAAGATTTGGAAACATTCAGTTATTGTTCCAATAGCAAAGAGTAGCTCCCCAAAAACACTTAATGACTTTAGGCCCGTAGCTCCGACTTCTCTTGTGATGAAGACTTTTGAGAGGATTTTAAAGACTCAAATTTTATTGCATGTTGAGCAACATCTTGCTCCACTGCAATTTGCATACAGAGCTGGTAGAGGTGTGGAAGATGCAGTGGCTACTTTATTGCACTTTTTGTTCAGGCAGAAGACACATACCAGGCTCTTATTCATAGATTTTTCCTCAGCATTCAATACCATTCAACCCTTACTACTTGCTGATAGGCTCCTCCATCATTTCAATCTAGATCCTAACCTGATTGGTTGGATAACTGACTTTCTAACCAACAGAGCAGTATGTGAGAGTTAATGGTTGTTTTTCCAGTGTGCTCTCCTCTTTCACTGGCTCTCCCCAAGGGTGCTGCTTGTCGCCCCTCCTTTTTATTTTATACACTAATGAGTGCCGTAGCAGCAACAGACACATTTTGAAGTTTGCTGATGACACAGTCATTGTAAGTCTCCTTCAGGAGGGTGAGAAGGAACATGGACCTGCTCTAGATGACTTTGTGGCTTGGTGTGATGAGTCTTCTCTTGAGCTGGACGTGTCAAAAACCAAAGACATGATTATCACTTTCAGGAAGTCTCCCTCTTTTATTCCACCTACAGTTATCAAAGGTGCTGATGTTGAGATGGTGGAGACCTATGAATATCTGTGGGTGGTCCTTGACAACAAAATGTGTTTTTAACCCCATGTTGACACAACCTCCAAGAAGGTTCAACAAAGATTGTTCTTCCTGAGGAAATTGAGAACCTTCCAGCAGGGGCGTCACTAGGATTTAGGGACAGGGGGGGGGGCTTCAGCCCCAGGAGATGCAAATGATCAAATGTGTAACAAACGAAACACAACACATAGAGTTAATAACTGCTCAACATAGAGGCTAATGCCATGACTTTCGCAGACAACACAATAATAGTTTTGTATTTTGAAGTCAGATTGATACAATTTTGGCACAAAACTAGAAAAGATTTAGAATAGAATTTAAGGTTTTTTTATTCGTCTAAAAATTCTCTCAATGGTTTTGCTCCTTTATATTTATCAAATTTGCTTTTATTATTTGAGCCAAGTAGGGCTCTCAGGTCTTCAGGTAGTCGACTTTAATGGTACCTGAAGTTAGAACTAGAACATATGGGGAAGCCTGTGATGATTTGTGCAGCAGGACCCAAAATGCAGACCGGAAGACAGAGGAAGTTTTGAACAGGTTTATTTGGATGAATAGGTGCTGGGGGGAAGTGGGTATCCAAAGTCCAGGGTGAGTGAGAGAATGCTGGGTGGTGGGCTGGTGTGAAGCAAGGAGGGAGGCACTGAAAAAGAGTGAGAAGACAAAGGTCAGTCTCAAAAATCCACACATAAAAAGTTCAGCTTTTTTCTTGCTCAATAGTTCCTGATAGTAGGCCGTACTACCGCTCGTGAAAGAGACAATACTCTAGTGCTGAGGCTGGAGTCTGCAGCAGTCTTGTAGCTCCCTTGATTGCAGAGTGGAAACAGGTGAGAACAATCAGCCTCAGCGCTCTGGAGGGAAGGGAGCAGCCTCTGGGGAAAGGTGAAGTGCGAAACAAAAACACAGCCCACACAGGAAACCCAAAATAAAAGCGTGTAGGGTGCAGCTCACCACAAAGCCTCTTTCTATTATTATGTCCCCCATCTGTGGAACAGCCTACTTCAAGACCTGAGGGTAGCTCCTACTGTTCATATTTTTAAAAGTAAACTCAAGACCTACTTTTTTAGTCTGGCTTTCAGCTGATTGTATTTAGTATAATTTATTGTTATTATTTTATTTATTTACATCCTCTTAACCTGTATTATTTCTCCTTTTTAGACCAGATCTATCACTTCTAATTTTATGACCTGCTCTGCTTTAGCTGTTATTATTACCCACCGAGTTAGGCTATCTCATTTTTACCATATTACTTATTCAAATTTTGTTTTATTTATTTTCAGTGTCCTACAGACAAATGACTCTATCTTTAGACTCACCTTTCCAGTGGAGGTCTCCCTCTCATTCCCTGTGCTCCTCTGCCCTGACTCCTACAGATCAATAGGGATGGTGGGGTGATTATTGTTAATGTATCATTATTGTTATATTCATCACAATAATATGATGATAATAATAATCATAAACTACTGTTAGCAGGGGGCTGGAGTCAATTGTTAACTACCATCAGTGATAAATACTTACTTTTTGGAAAAACTTCCTGATATCCATTCTTCATTGATGGTTTAAATCAGGGGTGGGGAACCTCCGGCCTCCGGGCCATATACGGCCCGCCAGACCGCTTCAATTGGCCCGCGACGTGACAAAAAATGCTGCACTTGTAGTTTGAATAGATGAAAACATCGGGAAGAAAAATAGTTTTCTTCGATAAAACAGACAGCTATTATGTCCGAGCCAATGTGAGGGTCAGTGAACACAGCAGGTGATGCAGCGTGCCGAAGTGATTGACAGGGATCAGAGCTCTGACAGGGATGACAGGCGATGCATCATGGCAGCTATCAAGAAAAGAAAGGTGGATGCAGAATGCCGTGTATTTCAGGAAAAATGGACAAATGATTTCTTCTTTGTTGAGGTTAAAGGCAAGCCAGTGTGCCTGGTTTGTGGCGAGGCGCTGGCAGTAATGAAAAAGGCCAATGTCGAGCGTCATTACCGCTCGAAACACGCTAAGCTTGATGAGTTGAGAGGACAGATGCGTTTGGATAAAATTAATGCTCTTCGTCGGAGTTTGGGTGCCCAACAAGCAGCTTTCACAAGACCGCAGACTGACGGAGAGAATGTTACGCGTGCAAGTTTTGTGGTGAGTGAATTAATTGCCACGAAGCTGAACCCTCATGCCGAAGGAGAGTTTGTGAAGGAGTGCCTCGTAGCCGCCGCGGAGCTGCTCGCACCCGACATAGTGAAATTATTTCAAAGTGTCAGTTTGTCTCGAAGAACAGTTGCAGACAGGATTACTGATATGGCAAAAGATATTGAAGAAAAACTGAAAGACACGGCAAAAGACTTTGAGTATTTTTCTCTAGCCTGTGATGAGACTACAGACATCACAAACACCGCGCAGTTTGCCATTTTTGTGCGTGGGATTACTGCCGAGTTCGAAACGAAGGAGGAGTTGCTGTCTTTGCAAGCCATGCATGGCACCACTAAAGGTGAGGATTTGTTCAATCAAGTTGTTGTGGCCATGAACAATTTTGAACTCCCATTTAAGAAGTTAAGCAGCATTGCGACTGATGGAGCACCAGCAATGGTTGGTGCGCAAAAAGGATTGACTGCATTAGTCAAAAAAGAAATGAGCCGTCTGAGTCTGGATCCAAGGGATTTAGTTGTATGCCACTGTATCATACACCAAGAGAGTTTGTGTGCACAATCCCTGAAGCTTAATAATGTGATGAAAACTGTCGTGTCCACCATAAACTTCATTAAGAGCAGAGGGCTGAACAACCGCCAGTTCAGGGAGCTACTCAACGAGCTCGAGTCTGAGTACGGCGATCTGGTTTACCATTGTGATGTGCGATGGCTGAGCCGAGCAAATGTGCTTGCACGGTTTTATACTCTGCGGGAAGAAGTCAGACACTTCATGGAGATGAAGGAGAAACCTGTCCTGGAGCTCAGTGATGGAAAGTTCCTCAGTGATCTGGCCTTCATGGTAGACATCACCAAGCACCTGTCAGAGCTAAACATCAAGCTGCAAGGTCCCAACCAGCTTGTCAGCTCTTTGCTCTCAAATGTGAAATCATTTGAAGCCAAGTTAAGGCTGTGGCATGGACAACTGCAAAGTGGAAACACTGTGCACTTTCCCACCCTGCAAGAACAAAAGCCTGATGTTAAAACCGAATATGCTGGTGAGTGTGCAAAACTCATTCAGGCATTTGATGAGAGGTTTCATGATGTTAAAAATGTACAAAAGGAACTGGCCATGCCATTTAATGTGCAACCATATGATGTGCCAGACAACCTTCAAATGGAAATAATTGAGCTGCAAAACAACAACGAGCTCAAAGCTAAGTACAACAACCTCTCTCTGCTGGACTTTTACAAACTGTAAATTTGTGCTGAGGATTTTCCCATCCTGAGGAGACATGCCCTGAAGTTTGCATCTCTGTTTGGCACAACGTACTGCTGTGAACAGTTCTTTTCAAAACTGACTCTTGCAAAGACTCGCCTCCGTTCAAGACTGACTGACCCAAACTTGGAAAACCAGCTTCAAGTAGCATCATCATCACTGCCAGCTGACATCAGAAGCCTAGCCAAAGAGAAACAGTTCCAGCCATCTCATTAGGTGAGCCTGACATGTAGAAATGCAGCATTATCAGGCTGCAGCAACACCGTGCTTATGGACTGTTTTTCATCTTTTTTTTGTATCCCTGGGTATGTGTTCGTAACAGTATGGCCCTCTGAGGACTTAATAAAAATTTAAATGGCCCTTGATACGAAAAAGGTTCACCACCCCTGGTTTAAATAAAGACTTCTTGTGTCTTGCTTTACTCCTGAGTCCATGACAAGAAGATAGCCTGCATCCTTTTGACTGCCCTTCCAGTAACAAGGAAGAAGAGACGGATAAAGCCTGCCCACCGCTCCTAGCTTAGCTCAAACGCTGGGAGTCAATATGAAAGTATAGCCTGTCTCTGCCTCATCAGATAAACTCTTCAGCCCTCCAAACGGTCTTGTGTGCCCCTTGTGAGTCATTTTTACCTCATTAGTTAAGCTAGCTTCTACTATCAAAGTTTTATTTCCTTCCACTACTAAACAGAGGCTTTGTTTTGTAACTTTAGTTGTCCTAGTACCGGGATGGTTTTCGCGAGAGATGGGACGTTCTCAAACGCGTCGACTCTTTTGAACAGCGCTTTTCAGTGAACAAAAATAACTGATTCGCTGCTCCGTGTCAGCCCTTTGTTTGCAGGCCATTACTGAATACAAATTGCCAGCACGTTTCAGAACGAACAGCTCACTCACGACTGTCAATTGGTTCATACCGTTCATTTGAAAAAGCTTTACAAAAGACTCGACTCGTTCGCGATTTCACATCTCCCGCGAAAACCACAGCGGGTGTGAGTAGTATGTTGAAATCACCTCAAATCATTTAGGGGGGCTAGATGATACTTTAGGGGGGGCTTCAGCCCCTCAAATTAGGCCTAACAACGCAACTGCCTTCCAGGTTTCTACTGAAATGATGACTCTCTTCTACAGAATTTTTATTGAATCTGTTTTGACCTTCTGTATTGTTGCTTGGTTTGGGAACCTGAACTGTAATAACAAGAATCGTCTTGGCAGTCTTGTTCAAACTGCTGGAAAAATCTCAGGTTGTCAGCAGGCCGGGGTAATGTCTATTTATAATAGACAAGTCTTGAGAAAGGCTAATGCCATTCTGAGTTGTCCCAATCATCCACTTGGGAACGAGTTTGAGCTTTTGCCCCCAGGCCGTCGTTTTAGGGCTCCTATGAGGAGGACTAAAAGACTTCAGGTCTCTTTTATCTCCAGTGCTATTCATTTACTTAATGACAGTTAAACCTTACGTTGCTCTTATTCTTGCACTTTTATTGCTCCTAGATTACTTGGTAGTAAATTTCCACTTTGGTATGAGCTCTGAACTAAACTTTTAATGTTTGTGTGTATTTATGTCTTTTAACCCCGTTGTTACCTTGGGCTCTAATTTCGTGGCGCAGCGTAGGGGGCGCAAGCCTGGCGCAGCCTGCGCAGTGCTAATTTCGTGCGGCGCACCGCCGTGCGCACCGCAAATTTGACAATTTGGTAGACCGTCTACGCAGAGAGGGGTGTGACGGCGTGCCAGGGGGAGTTGACGGCGCACCAGGGGGAGGTGTCAGGATATTCATGTTGGCGCAGTGACAATTCCGTGCCAAAAAAGTGCGCTGAAAGCTCGCCAGCTCCAACCTGGTCTATCCTTGGCGCAAGGCGCAGCGCACCCCACGCAGCTGTAATTTGGTGACAGGCGCACATGTGCGCACGTCATCAAAGCCTCAGAGGCAGGTTTCCAGAGTGTCAGGCACATTTTAATGCAATAAACAATCACAGCAATCACTATTTAATGTAACTGTCTGAACCAGCATATACATTTATATCTATATTAACTGTCCCGTCACATCTGATGTCAGATTAAAGCCGTTTGTCATAATGGAAAGTTAACCTGACGACAGCTGGAAGTTTGATGCACATCTTACAATTAAACAATAAACAGCCTTAACATCTGATACTGAGTATATATCTGGTTCTCTTATTTCATTTAATTAAAAAAAAGAGGAAGAGAAAAGACAAAGAAAAAAGAGGCGAAATAAATGTATGTCACTCAGGATTTACCTGTGATTTCCCATTTTTCTCTGTTTTAGTCTTTATTTTTAACCTGATCTAAAAAGATGGAGTACATTGTTGTAAGGAGGATGAGGTGGAGACACTGGGAGAGTATACAGTGTATCACCAAAGGCTCTGCTTGGCGATGACAAACCAGGAGTGCAGGTGGATCAAAAGTATTCTGAATGGATAAGCCAGCTGTGTAACTGTCTCTTCATTTTGTTCTCCTATTAATGACAAAGGAACAGATT